>NW_027185735.1:4217796-4350296 GCF_028583685.1 Petaurus breviceps papuanus
TAACCTTGAGCAAGTTACTTAACCCCGATTGCTTAAAAAAAAAAAAAGAATAATTGAAATACCTGGAAACTATAACCTAAAAAATAAAGTCTAGTTACCTCATTTTAAGAAACAGTGAAAGAAAATTGCCCAGGTATTTTATAACCAAAAAGCAAAGTGAAAACTGAAAGAATCCACCAGCCAGTAACTCCTGAAAGAAACACTAAAACAAAAATTCCCAGCAATATCATAGCCAAATCTATAACTTCTAGGTCAAAGAAAAAACTGCAAACAGTCAGAAAAAAAAAGAAACCAGGTACAAAGGAGTCAGTTAGATATATAAGATTTAGCTCTAAAGGAACAGAAAGCTTGGAATACTAGAATATCAGAAAACTTTGGATATTCTCAAAGACAAAAGATATAGGCTTATAACCAAGAATAACTTATCCAGCTGTAAAGGTAAACAACTTCGAAAAACTTAAAATTGATGCAATGCAATGACTAGCCACAATTCCAGAGGGCCCCTGATGACACTTACTACCCATCTCAAGATAAAGAGGTGATGAACTGAGGGTGCAGACTGATACTCATGTTTTTTTTTGGACATGGCCCATGTGGGAGTTAGTTTAGTTTGACTATGTATATTTGTTACAAAAGATTTTTAAATTTTCTTTTTAAATTTAATGAAGGGAAAAGTTGACAAGGAGAAAAATGGAGACTTGTTAATTTAAAAAAATATAAATTCAATTTTAAAAATGTTAAAAGATGCTTTAAAGTTATTTATAGAATGTTTCTAGACCATACAATTTTCATATTGTATTTTAATTTCCAAATCTCTTGGGTTATACCTAAAATAATATGCAAAGAAGCCTATGTTTTCTTGACACACACAAAAATGGGACATTAACTATTTTGATGACATAAAGAAGAAAATATTTGGGAAAAACGGTATGTTGGGTTTTTTTTTTTTGCCTTTTTTGGAGGGCAATTGGGGTTCAGTGACTTGCCCAAGGTCACGTGGGCTAGTTTGTGTGTGTGTGTGTGTGTGTGTGTGTTAAGTGTCTGAGGCAGGCTTTGAACTCAGGTCCTCCTGACTCCAGGGCCGGTCCTCTATTCACTGCACCATCTAGCTGCCCCTGGAAAAATGTTATGTTGCAAAGCAATCATTGCAGAAAAATGGTAAGGCTATGAATCTTCAGATTTGTAAACATTTAAATAAATTTTAAACTACTCAAGTATTTCCAGAAATGAGAGTCCTAGGGGAAAGAATTGGGGAAAAAAATGAAAATTATATTGGAAAAGACTTGCAAAGAAGATTTATAGGCTAGTATAAGAAGCACAAAACCTAACCCAACCCAAAAAGTGTTAAAAGTTTAAATGGACCAAGTATAAGTTAATGACTTTAGAAGATCATTTACTAGAAAAATGAAAATTTGCCAAACTTCCCTCCTCTTCTTTCAGAAATGGGAGATTTAGGGTATAGAAGAGTAGAAGTACTGGTCAGTTTTGCTTTTTTCCTCTCTTTTTTAATCTGTTACAAGGGGTAGCAATGGAAATAAATGTATTGTAAAAACAAGACCACTAAAAATAAAAATTTTTAAATTTGCTAAATAAGATGTAAAGTGACTATAAAAAAATAAAGGCACTGTCGGTTAGCTAGGTGGCGCAGTGAGCAGAGCACTGGCCTTGGAGTCAGGAGGACCTGAGTTCAAATCTGGCCTCAGACCACACACACACACACACACACACACACACACGCCGTGTGACCTTGGGCAAGTCACTTAACTGCAAATGCCCTCCAAAAAAAACAAAAAAAAAAAAAAGCAAAAACAAAAAAAATAAAGGCATTGTAAAATGTAAGATATCACTGTTATACTGAGCATATTTAGTGACCTCATACTTAAATGCTAGGGCAGCTAGTTTATAAAGTAATGAGATACTGAAATGATCTCTTTAGGGTAATATTATTAAATGCATTATTGCTCTTTACTGGAATATAAAGCTGTTCTTAAGAAAATCCAAAATTTTTTTGATGATTGGCCTTAACTCCTAGGGAGCTAAAAGGAAGCTCTGTGTCCAACAGGTTTGGCAACAATGATACACATTATTTTTGAGTAAGTAGCATATAACAAAAGTGCTGTTTCAGAAAATAAATGATTTAGGCTAAGAAGACACTCCTAATTATCTTATTTTAAACTTTGGCAAACCCAAGTATATAAGATTATAAATGATTTTGATTTTAAAGTCATCTGGCACAAGTCACTTTTCTATGAAACCAAAGAGAAGGCCATTCAATAAAGTTTCACACTAACCACAAGCTTTTATTAGATTTTTTGATAGTGTGTAATATGCTGAATCCCATTTCCCAACTCTCTCCGACCCCAAATTACACCTATACACATTTCTTACCTAAATAATTGTTGAAAGTTTGGTTTAATAAAGTTTGCTTCAATGTTTTGTCTTATACATACTACATGGGTTATTCCATGTTTCTGTAGTATAGGTAGCTGTAAAAAAAAGTATAGAAGTTTACAGTATGAAATGTCTTCTTAAACACACATTTTAAAAACATTAAAATCCTTAGAATATGAAGTTCTCATGCTCTTGTATTTGTTGGGGGAGGGGGAGTGCGTTGGTCTTGGGGGTGCTTAGAGAGAGATTTGCTATGCACCAACACTAACTGTCACTAATAGGCTGCCAAATCCGAGAGCTCCTGGAATAGCAATGCATGCCTAGATCAAGGTGTCCCTTCTTCTGGTCCAACCCTTGCAGAACATGTCCAAGAAAGCAACCTGTTCATCTTTAGGTGCTGCAGCCCCAAGCTCATTAGCAGTCAGAGCTACTGAAGGATGCAGAAAAGAAAATCTCAGCACCAAAGTCCCTGGCACTGTCAAATGGTTCAACATTAGAAAAAGATATGGTTCTATAAATGGGAATGACATTAAAGAATATGTATCACCACTTGCTTTGCTGTTGAATGCTAGGGACAACTGGGCTTTACTATCTGACTTGCAGTTAAAAACTCCTCTGTGCACTGTCTTTCACCATCAGAAGTGACATCCTTAAAGCTGGGGCTGACTTCCTTCACTATTTGTATCCCAGAGTTAGCAAAGTGCTTTGCATATTGCAAACTTTAATAAATACTTTTTCATTCATTTACAACAGAGAAATCAGAAATGGTGATCACAGCAACATAGTTTAGGATTACAAGAGAACTAATATAATGAATTTTCCAGACAATTAAAATATATCTTACACAGTGCTATAGCCGTTAACAGACATGCAATAAATACGTTAAAACAAAATTTCTGAGCTGACAAGACCTTATTTTATAAACTGAATCTTACCACAATGGCTTTTTCCAAACCTTTTCATTCCTAGTCAAAACTCCCACAGCCTTTCCTTCCTTTCTTCCACCTTCAACTGAGAACTGTGCAACTTATTTTGCTTAAAAAAAAAAAATGAGACCACTTGCCAACAACTGGCTTTTCTGTCCTGTTCCTCATTATTACTAACTGATTACAATATGAATTAATTCACATCCCCTGAATACAAAGGTGGGGAAGCATAGGGGAAGGGGGGAGTGATAATTAGACTAGGATGTATGATAATAATTATGATAATTTATAATAGAGCTCATTTAATATATAAGTGAATCATCTATAAGCAATTAAGAGTTGACTATCACTTGGTCACCACTGAAATATAAAATTGCACATCAGCTTTTACATCAATTCTCCATAGTCCTCTGATAGATGACATCAATGAAGACACTGATGATGATATCATGATATCATCATCATCATCAGGATTTATATAGCACCTATGTGCAAGGCACAATGCTAAGCACTTTATAAATGTGCTCTCATTTTTATCCTCATAAGAACCTGAGGATTTTATCCTCATAGTAACCCTTATTATCCCCATTTTATAGCTGAAGAAACTGAGGCAAAAAAAAAAAGTTATTTTTCCAAGATCATAAAGCTAGTAAATATCTGAGGTTGAATTTGAACTCAAGCCTCCCTGGATCCTGGTCCAGTACTCTATCCACTACACCACCTAATTGTCACCCTTGCATTTTTTTCAGAACCATAACTAGTAAATTTTACACATGAGGCAAACCAGAAATGAGTCCTCAGGTAAGGTTGGGAAGACAGAAACCTAGGGATACCAAAATGGGAAAGTTTATTCTATCCCTGTAGATCATCTGGTAGAGCTTCTAACCCATTTATAGAAATTTATTAAGTATAGTTACCCCTTCCATATTGCAGGGGTTAGAGGCACAGCACCCCTGTGATCTGGAAAATCTGCATATAATTTTTTGACCATCCCTTCATACCAGGGAAGAAGTCTGAATTATTGAGGTTTTAAAAGATATGTTGATATAATACAATAATATACATATATTTTATGCATTTCCAAGTTTCTAACCTTTTTTATGTTGTATGCTGGCCTTCACATGCCACCTGCAGCTTCTGCAAAACTCGCCAAAAATTCCCATTTAATTTCTTATGCTGACCCAAATATATAAAAACCTCAATGGGAAAAGTCACAATATAGAACAGGATAACTGTACATGCTATGTACAAAGCACTGTGCAAGGTAGCAGATATAAAAATAATCCTTCCCCTCTAGGATCTATACTAGGAAATATAACATCTAAACAGACAAATATAATATAGTATGAATAGGGCACAAGCACTAACAAATAGAGGTATAAGAAAAAACTTGCAGGAAGTAGTACATGAACTCAACCTTGAGGATGCATCAAATGAGTCATAGTTGAGTGAGAATAACAGAAGATGATATATTATGGCCACAAAAACATAAACAACTCTGTGAGGCTTCAAAGCATTGAGCAACAGAATGAGTAAAGAGAATTTAAGCACTCTAATGATTAAAAAGCATGTTTCTGACTTCTTGTCAGAGTGATCATGGAACAGAGGTGGAAAAAGATACAAATTTACAATATAACCAATGTACTCATTTATGTTGCTTGACTATACTTATTAACTATTAAGTATAGTTAGGAAAGGCTTCTATGACAGGGATGTAAAACAAAAAAGGAAAGAGCAAACAGTATCAAGGTAGGGCAACTGGGGTTAAGTGACTTTCCCAAGGTCACACGGCTAGTTTTGTGTTGAGTGTCTGAGGCCGGATTTGAACTCAGGTTCTCCTCAGGTCTGGTGCTCTATTCACTGTGCCATCTAGCCACCCCCTTCAATGAAACATTTTAAAATACCCAGAGGAGAGTAGAAGTTCAGAAGGGGACCTAAAAAAGAATGGTTTTGTAACTATTATGTTAAAGTTAATATACACTTAAAAAAAAAGTATATGTTAACAGAAGTGAACAATTTTGTATATAATTCTTTTATCTGTTTTTATCTGTTCTTCATAGTTATTGATGTTTAAGTCCACAGAATGTAAGAAAAAAGAACAATAGGGATATTTAATATTTAATTTAGTGCCAAATGAGACACTTGATAAAGCCTTTTATAAATATTTTTGCTACATAAACTGAGATCTAAAGAATTCCTAGTTTAGTAATGTCTATTAGATGACAGTACTGCTAGTACCTACTGGAAAAGAATCAAGTTACTACACCTTTGATACAATAAATATATTTGCTAGAAAGAAGAGAAGAGAAGTTAAGGGAAGCTAGGTGGTGCAATAGATTAAGTGTGAGGCCTGGAGTCAGGAAGACTCATCTTCCTGAGCTCAAATCTGGTCTCAGACACTTAACTATTTATCTAACCCTGGTCAAGTCACTTCATCCTGTTTACCTCAGTCTCCTCATCTGTAAAATGAGCTGGAGAAAGAAATGGCAAACCACATCAGTATCTTTGCCAAGAAAACCCCAACTGGGGTCATGAAAAGTTGGACACAACTAAAATGACTAAACAATAACAAAGAGACAATGTTAGATTTTAAATCCTTTAACGTCCTGCATGTCAAAGGGCTGGCTAACACCATAATTAATTCCCTATCAAAAAGTTTTCAATACAACATACTGAGGGAATTTTCCCATGGGAATATATTTCTGATTTTATGCCAAATTCAGGGTCAGTGTGGCTAAAATATAGAGCGTACGAAGAGAAGTACTTTGAAATAAGCCTGAAAGATATCTTTATGGAAGATGGATTGGAGAGAGAAAAGACTAGAAACTGGGAGTATTTATTGAGTCTATTACATGCTAGGCCCTAGGATTATAAAAAAGGAAGGAAATAGGGGCGGCCAGGTGGCTCAGCGAGTAAGAGCACTGGCTCCAGTGTTGGGACGACCTGGAGATCGAATCTCAGGCTCAGACACTCAGCACCACACCCAGTTCTGGCCGTGTAACCTTGAGCAAGTTACTTAACCCCAATTGCTTTTAAAAAAAAAAAAAAGGAAGGAAATAATTTCAACTCTCAGGGAACAATGCAGAAGACAACTACACATATGAACACGTACAGCATAAATGTAAAGTGAATACAAATATACAAAGCAGTTATATACAAAATAAGGTGATATGGAGTGCCCTGGCAATTGAGGGGATCAGGAAGAGGTTCATGGAGCAAATGGTTCTTGAACTGTGTCTTAAAGGAAGAAAAGGATTCTTCACAGTGGAGATATGGAAGAAGTACATTCCAGAAATGTAAAACTAGAAGTGCAAAAAACAAAGCGAGAAGATGGAGGATCAAGAGTGGAGAAACACAGTATAGCACTCAACAGTATAAACTCAATGTTTACTAGCACTTACGTGCAAGGCAATGTGCTAAGTCCTGGGGATACTAAGAAACAGAAAAATAGTGTCTTCAAGGAGCTTAAAGGCTAGAAAGACAGGTTGGGTCCAGATTATGGTTTTGAATATTAACTTAGATGCAACAAGAAGTCACTGGCATTAGAGGGGACAGTTAACTTTGTGCTTGAGGAAAATTCCTTTGGCAGGTGTATATAGGATGGACTGGAGTAGGGAATGGTATTAAGCAGGGAGACTGAAAGGCAATGAAAGCCTAAACTAAGTGAGTAGCTGAATTAGTGGACAAAAGAGGTCAGGTTCAAGAGCTGTATAAGTGTCAACTGATTGGAAAAACGTGTGGTAACAGAGAGTAAGGAGTCCAGGATACTGGCAGACTAATAACCTAGAAGGATGGTATCTTTGATAAGATATAGAAAAGTTTTAAAGAGGGAATATTTTGGGGAAAATACTGGGACATATTGACTCTGAAATATCTCTGGGGCACCAATTTGAAATGTCTGATTGGCCAACTGGTGATGTGACTGGATACATATACCTTGGAGTCATCTGCAAAGAAACAAGTTTAAACTTCTGGGACCTGATGAGATTACCAAGCAAGAATAATGTAGAGAGAAAACAGAAGAGGAAATAGGGCAGAAACCTGGAGAACATCCACACAGTTAGGAGCCATGATGTGGATGTTGAGCCAGTAAGAGTCTGGGGAGGTACAATTAGACAGGTAGGAAAAGAACTAGAAGAGCAGTTGTAGTAACATATAGCCTTAGAGGGTAATGAAAAATGAATTAGGAGGTAGGGGTGGGGGGAATAAGAAGCAGAGGGAGGTCTGGAGATAGCTTGGGAAATATAATGAGTTCCATTTTTATTTTAGGATTTCTATGTGACATCCAGCTAGAAATGTCCTACACACTGTATGGTTCTGGGGCTTAACTGTTGAATTCCTAAATATTCTTTGAAGGCCTACTCAAATGGCATCTCTTCCTCAAGAAGCCTCTCTTCCATTACCCTAGTTGATTAAGGTCTTCCCCATTAGAGCAGAAAAAAGACTACCTCTAGAGTCAGAGGATCTGGGTTCAAATTCCACTCTGACTTTTATTATCTGTGTGACCTTTTTAAAGTTACTTAATTTGCCTGAACTTGTTTCCTTAAGTGCAAAGGAGGGCTTGCCCCAGACTGCTTCTGAGATTCCTTTCATCTCTGAATCTATACTCCCTCAGACCTCTGTAACTTTACAAAGCACTTCTGTATGATGTGTTATAGTCATCTGTTTTTCAACTCTCTACTAGACTACACTGAGTGCGACTAGAATGCACTGACCACATTTCATCTAATTTCTATCCAGAGAAGCTAATACAATGTCCTGTATGCTAAGTAAGTAATCGCTTAATGTATCTGAGTCACTTAATCTCTCCGTGCTCTGATCAACTCTAAGACTAAAAGCTGCAGAGATGGTGCTAACTTGTACTAGGTTGAGGAAATTTCTTTATCTCTTTATTCTCTACCAATGAAGTCACAAATTCAGTCTCTAACCCCTACTTTACAGAAATGGTATATATTAAAATTGGATTCTATACTTTTATCTCTGTAATCACACAAGCACTCTCATTCACTTTGGGTCTCTAGCCTTACTTATTTTATTTATAATTCACAGTATTATTCAAACAGTGGTTCCAGTGATATTTTCCAGAGTTGGGGGAAAAAGCTGATGTTCTATTTAGCTGCCTAAATAAACACAAGAGAACATGAAAAAAATGCTTAAGAGTTATATCCTCAAGATTTTTTTCAGATCTAAAGTTTAAGTTGTGCAAATATTTATCTGTGTGCCTTCAAGATAACAAAATCCAAATAAAGTATTTTAAAGTGGAATTTAAAGAATTTTATCTCTTACCTCTAAAGAAAAAAAAATCAGTATAGAAGAAAATTGGGTAAATTAATCAGGAGCTAATTTCATCTTTAACATTAAACTTTATACCAGTCTAGTATATAACAGGTTTCCAAAGTGATTTTTATATTTAGTCCTTAAATATTTGTTCTTTTCAATAAAGCATTAAGAAAACAAAAAGGCAAAATAAATACATTTAGGTTGTTGTTTTTAAGTCATTTCAGTTATGCCCAAGTAGCCCAATTTTGGGTTTTCTTGGCAAAGATACTAGTGATTCGCCATTGCTTTCTCCAGTTCATTTTACAGAAGAACTGAGACAAACAGGGTTAAGTGACTTGTATAGGATCACATGGCTATAATAAGTGTCTGAGGCCACATTTGAACTCAGGTCCCTCTGACTCCAGGGCCAGTATTTTATCCACTGTGCCAGTGTCTGTTAGGCAACTGGTGATGTGAGGACTGGATACATGTGCCCTCATAAATTTAGATACAGATTAATTTGTAGCTTTATATAAAACTATAAAGCTTTATAAACTTAAAAGTACACCATGACTTTTTTGGAATACCATGCTTATGCACTGTTTCTACAGACCCTACCCACAAAAGATTTCTTATGTTATTAGGATAACCTGTAACAGAAACTTTGGTTAATAAATTATCCCTATGAATATAACATAAAAAAGTCATACCTTGCTTTTCATAGCTGAAGAATATGGGCCCAAAAACAATCCAGGTAAGATTTCCTAAAAGAAAAATTAATTACAATTACCAACTTAAACCTACAAATACTGATAAAATTTAAGTTTAGAGTTTAGAGCAGGAAGAAAACCTTCTAGCTCAACCACTTCATTATACAGATAAAGAAACAAAGAGTCCAAGAGAGGAAATGACTTGCCCAAGGTCACAGTACTAATTCAGTAGTAAAGAGAAAATTAAAATTCAGTCCCTGACTCTCAAGCCGATGTTTTCTACTAAACCACACCATTTTATATTATGTTCATTGATTTGAGAGTTTTCATGGAAGTATAAAATATGTTCCAAAGCTTCTTGTTATTTAGAGTAACCAATAGCTGAAACAAGTAATGAAAATGTATATTATATGCTAAAATTAAAAATATTAAAAGACTTTAAACTATACCTTTATAAACTATATTTAGAACTCATTTAAACACCTAGCACTAGTAAAAACATTAGACATGGCCACTTTTTAGAAGAATGCCATCTCCATATCGTCATCCTTATTCTTCATTCCTTGCTAGATTCTGTGATCAAATTGGAGGAAAAAAATTTAACTCCTTTATGAGCCAATTCAAAAGCATTAAAAGACAGTGTGATGGCAGGAATATAGCCACTACTGTATTTAACAAAAACACCATAAATTTAATATAAAAATTGTACCTTCTGAATAGGCAACCTCAAAAAATGCTGGTGTTAAAAATGGGTATCCATTCTAAATAAACTCAATACATCAAATTATGAAGCCTTACTTGAGAAAGCAAGTAAAAATTTACTCTACAAAAGCTGAAGAACATTCACCCTGGTTATGTGTTAGATGATAGTACCAACTAAGGGTATAATACAGCAGTCTAGCTCTAGTAAATATCATAAATATTTGTACTAAAAAGGGAGAAGCAAGTTGAAAATGACTGTGTCTAATAATGCATGCTTCCCAACATGTGGGAAAGCTGGTTAATAACTCAATTCCTTTCATATCAAAAGTTTTCAATTCAGTATGTTGAGGGATATTTTTCCCATGGGAAATTAGGCACAACAGAACTGTGCTAGAGCTAATAAATAATCTAATGTTTTAAATGGTTATAAATATATTATTCTCATTTTACAGAACTGATTTACTCAAGTTCATACAAATTAAGACACGAAAATCTGTAGTTGAATCTCAAGCCTATTTCCTGATAATCACCCAATCTGATGTCAACAGGCTTATTTTCTAATAATTAATCAAGATGTCAGCACTGTAATACTCTGGTCTACATTCTAAGTAGAAGATTATTTACTTTCAGTTGTGCTGGTCATCTGATTTAAGCATATGACTTACTATAAGCAAACAGATAATTAATGCATTTACATGAGAAAACTATGAGCTTTAAACTAAACAAAAATTAAATGGACTAAAGGTTAACATCATACCTGCATTTCTCGCCTCATGGGATAGGTCCAATCCTTAAAAACACACACAAACCAAAAGTTAAGTAAAAATTTTCCCCTAATTTAAAAAGCAGGAAAAAAAAGTTATAAAGCACTATATGATTTTCTAAAAAAATCTTGCTATACATAGATTATCAGATAATAATTTTATATTGATAATGCTATTTACAAGTACCAAGAAACAATAACTAAGATACATAATTAGAGTGAACTTCTAGAGATATGATTCTGATTTTATTAACAGTACAAAGCAATATGCTATCATTAATCATATTCTAAAAACTAACAACAGATACTCAAAAGTGTTTCAACATTTATCCCAAAGTTACAGTAGTGAAGAACCAGAATTTGTGCCTAACTCCTTTCACACTTGATCCCATTCTTTTCCCACTGTTGTTTAGGAAAAGCACTGAGAAGCAGGAGTAAAATGAGACGAAGATGAACAGGAATGTAGGACTACTAGAGATAATACCAGGATTGGTAGAAGGAACTGGGGCTTTTTGGAAGAAAAATTTGGAAAGAGTAGACAGGATTTAGATTTTAGGATTTAGGATTTTATAGTAGACAGGATAGTCAGCTTCATTTATCTGAGGGGTTGCTAAATGAAAGAAGGACTAGACTTGTCCTTCATGGCTTCAGAGTTTCCAAACAAAAATCAGTCCTAGTATAATAAAACATTTCCTCTTTTTCTATTTATTTGCTTTGTTGTGTTGCTTACAAATTCAACAGCTTACTAAACACTACTGAGTATGCCCTCTGTGTTTAAAGCAATCTTTTTTCTCATATCTATTGCCATTAAAAATTTTAATTTAATATTTCATTTTCCCCCAATTAACCTTCATTAAAAAATTCGAATTCCAAATTCTTTCCCTCCATTCCTTCCCCCACAATGAGGAGAGCAATTTGATATAGTTATACATGTGCTGTCATACAAAACATTTCCATGTCAGTCATGTTATAAAACACAGACAAAAAAAAACAAGAAAAATTTAGAAAATAAAGAAAAAGTATGCTTCAATCAGCATTCAAACTACATCAGTTCTTTCTCTGGAGATAGATAGTATTTTTCATCATTAAGTAAGTCCTTCAGAACTTGTCTTGGATCACTGGGCTGCTGAGAGAAGCTAAGTCATTTACAGTTGATCATCATAAAATATCACTGTTACTACGTACAATGGTCTCCTAGTTTTGCTCATCTTGCTTTGCATCGGTTCACTGAAGTCTTTCCAGGTATTTCTGAGAGCATCCTGCTCATTATTATAGCACAATAGAAACCATTATAATCATATATAACAACTTGTTCAGTCATTCTCCAATTGATGGACATCTCAGTTTCCAATTCTTTGCTATAAAAATTTTTGTACATAAAGGTCCTTTTCTTTTCTTTCTTTAATCTCTTTGGGATACAAACCTAGTAGCGGTATTGCTTGATCAAGGGGTATGATTCTTGGGCATAGCTCCAAATTGCTGTACAGAATGGATGAATTAGTATACCACTTCACCAACAGTGCATTAGTGTTTTAATTTTCCCTCCAACAATCATTATTTTCCTTTTCTGTCATATTAGCCAAGCTGATAGGTAGAATGGTAGCTCAGAGCTGTTTTAATTTGCATTTCTTTAATCAATAGTGATTTAAATAATATTTTCATATGACTACAGAAAGCTTTGATTACTCCATCTGAAAACTGCCTATTTATATCCTTTGACCATTTATCAATTGAGGAATAGCTCTTATTTCTATAAATTTGATCCAGTTCTCTACACATTTGAGAAATTAGGTCTATATCAGAAAACCTGCTATAAATTTTTTCTCACATTTATAATCACGTTGTATTTCTCTCCATCCCATTTTCCCCATTTATTCTACTCTTGCTCTCCTTTTACCCTATCCATCCTCAAAATTAGTCAATCTTCTGACTACTACCTCCCGTAATGGTAATGGCAATGGCAATTTGAAGATCTTCCCTTCCCCTTAACAGGCCGAATATAATCACATGGAGCCTGGGGCTGAAGGAGTTTGATGAACAGGTGGGGCAGAGCTGAGAGGAAGTTGGGAGTCAGAGCAGTTAGAATGGAGGGAGGAGAAAGGATGCAGGCAAGGAGACAGCTAGGCTTATGAGTGTGGGAAGACTTTGGGATGGTGTTGTTCTCTGCAGTATTTTTGTGTACAGATTTCTTTGTTGCTATAATGAACTCAGTTTTCTGGTGTTGGGATTTGGCTTTCTGGTGTCTGAATAAATGTTTTCTTCTGTCTTCTACATGAAGAGTCTGTTATATTTTGCAGTTTAGAATTATGCTGGCATATTCATAGTTACGGTCAGTGCTGTGAATACTGCCTTGGCAATACACTCCCCCAGTCCTCCTTCCCTTTTAGCAGCATCACTGCCCCCCTTCCCCCCACTATCCCATATTGGAAGACAGATTTCTATGACCAGCTGAGTGCATATATTATTCCCTCATTATGCCAATTCCAATGAGAGTAAGGCTCATAAACTCACCCTGCTCTCTACCTTCCCTATCACTGCAAGCTCTTTCACACCGACCTCTTTTATGTCAGATAATTTGCCCCATTTTACTTCTCCCTTTCCCCTTCTCTCAGTGCATTACTCTTTCTCATCCCCCAATTTTATATATTTTAAAAGATAATCACATTTAACTCATACCTGTATTCTCAACGCATACTCCTTCTAAATGCTGGGCTCAGGCAATTCCCGGCTTATCTCTATCATCTTGGTTCCACCCCCCTGACATTTAAAATTAAAAGATATTGTACAGCCTTTGCTTTGAAATCTCCAATGAAAGGGTGAACCTTCTTGTGAAAAAATATATTTTACTTTTAGATTACTCTAATTATTAGGAAATTTCTTCTTAAATCAAAGGCAAATGGGCCTCTTCACAGTATCCATTCCACTGCTCCTCTGGTTCCAAGGAAAATAAGTCTTCTACTTCGTAACTTCAAATAGGTGAAGAAAGTTACTACACCCTTCTCTCTCTTCTCTTTTCCAGACTAAAACCCAAGCTCTTCATAAGGCAGCTATCTGAAGCACGTGTAGAATCAGGACTCTAAGTTTGTCTTATTTTGTTGTACTTCTAAAGAATATGATATAACTGTAAAGGGATATTGGCAAGTCAGGCATTGCTACTCTAAAGGAATGCAATTATTTAAAAATTCGTTTTCCTAGGGGCAGAGACTCCCCCTTCCAAAGGCAGGGACTTCCCTGAGCTGTCCTCCAAATCCTCTTTAAAAAATGACTCTAATTCTACAGCAGCAGAACCCATAAAAAGATAGAGTAAAATCCAGCCCAAGACAACTTAGAAGGCTGGCAGGAAAGGTCTGTTGCACCAGACTGAGAAAGGAGTGCAATCTAATGCAGGCTGTACCAGCAGGGACTGGGCCTCAGCAAAGCCAGAGTAAACCTCAGGGCAAACTGAACTGCTTGCAGCTGTGGTGGTTTCCAGACCTCTAAGCCCACAGACACCAGGGACAACTTAGAAAGTCAGCAGGAATGGTCTGTTATGCCAGGGCAGGAGTGGAGTGCAGTCCAGCACAAGCCCCACCAGCAGAGTCCCAGCAGGCCAAGAGCAGTCCTTTGATGTGACTGAATCAGCAGCAGTAGCTGCTGCTACTGAGGGCCCCCAGCCCACAGATAAGGGAGTTGGACTGGTTAGAAGAAAATTATAGGGGTCTCTTTGCTAGTACTAAGGCAGGACTCTTGCTTTATCCACACTTGGATCTGGGTCCCGGTCTTGGGTGGCAGTCCCAGGATGAGGAAAAACACTAGCATATTAGAGCTTGCAGCAGCAGTGGAGGAGGGACTGTTCTCATAGTTCCAGGGCAGAAAAGAGTGCTTGTGGTAGCTCATAGAACAGAACACAGGCCAGGAGAGTAGAAAATACCTCTCTATGATCATACCACCTTGAAAGAAATGAAAACTTAGAGCTCCCTAGAAGTATCTTTGGAAAGATCTGGACAAAACCCCTGAAGACTGGGATAATATGCCCTCCACCCTGGAAGCAAACAGTTAAGAGTCCAGTAAAAGGCTGGGGAAAATGAGCAAACAATGGGAAAACACTCTGGACTATAGCATGTTATTATGGTGACAAGGAAGATTAAAATACACATTCAGAAGAAGATAGCAAAGTCAAAGCTCCTACCTCCAAACCCTCCAAGAAAAATATGAATTGGTCTCAGGTCATGGAAGAGCTCAAAAAAGGATTCTGAAAATCAAATAAGAGAAACAGGAAAAATCGGGAATAGAAATGAGAGTGATGCAAGAAAATCATGAAAAATGAGGCAACAGCTGGGCAGTTTGGTGAAAGAGACACAAAAAAATACTGAAGAAAATAACACTAACAGTCTAGGCCAAATGGCAAAAGAAGTCCAAAAAGTGAATGAGGAGAATTTTAAAAAGTAGAATTGGCTAGATGGAAAAGGAGATCCAAAAGAAGAAAATAATTCCTTAAAAATTAGAATGAAGCAAATGGAAGCTAATGACTTTATGAGAAATCAAGAAACAATAAAACAAAGCCAAAAAATGAAAAAAAAAAAGTCTAAACATCACCTTTCAAGAAATTATCAGGGAAAACTGCCCCGATATTCTAGAACCAGAGGATAAACTAGAAACTGAAAGAATCCACCGATCACCTCCTGAAAGAAGGTGATCTTGAAAACTCCCAGGAATATTATAGCCAAATGCCAGAGCTCCCAGGTCAAGGAGAAAACAGTGGAAGCAGCCAGAAAGAACAACAATTGTGAAGCCACAGTCAGGATAACACAAGATTTAGCACCTCCTACATTGAAGGATCAGAGGGCTTAGAGTATGATATTCCAGAGGGCAAAGGAGCTGGGATTACAACCAAGAATCACTTACCCAACAAAACTGAGTATAATCCTTCAGGAGAAAAAAGGATATTCAATGAGATATAAGACTTTCAAGCATTCTTGATGAAAAGACCAGAGTTGAATTGAAAATTTGACTTTCAAAAATATAAAACTCAAGAGAAGCATAAAAAGATAAATAGGAAAGGGAAATCATAAGGGACTAAATAAGGTTAAACTGTTTACAATCCTATATGAAAAGATGATATTCTTAACTCAAAAGACCTTTCTCTCTATTAGGGGAGTTAGAAGGAGAGCACAGGTAAGAGTTGAATATGAAGGACTGTTATCTAAAAAATGAAATTTAGGGGTGAGAGAAGAATGTACTGGGAGAAAAAGAAAGGGAGAGGTAGAATGGGATAAATTATCTCACATAAAAGAGGCAAGAAAAACCTTTTATGATGGAAGGGAGGAAGGGGAAGGTAAGGGGGAATAAGTGAACCTTACTCCCATCAAAATTGGTGCAGAGAATAAAATACACATTAAATGGGGCACAGAAATATGTCTTACCCTACAGGAAAGTTGAAGGGGAAGGGGATCAGAAAGGGGGGGGGGCTGCAGATTGAGAGAAGGAATAGTCAGAAGCAAAATACTTTTGAGGACAGACAGGGTGAAATATAGTGAGCAAGAGTAATAACCATGAAAAAAAAATTGAAGCAAGTTTCTTTGATAAAGCCCTCATTTCTCTAATATATAGAGAACTGTGTCAAATCGATAAAAACAAGAGCCATACCCCAACTGATAAATGATCAAAAGATATAATCAGTTTTCATATGAAGTAGTTAAAGTTATCTATGGCTATATGAAAAAATACTCTCACTACTGACTGGAGAAATGCAAATAAAAACACATTCTGAGGTACTAACTCATAACTATTAGATTGACTAATAGGTCAGAAAAAGTAAATGACAAATATTGGAGGGGATGTGGGAAAAATGATACATTAATATACTGTTGGTGGAGTTATGAACTGATTTGACCATTCTATAGAATAATTTGGAACTATGGCCAAAGGATTATAAAACCATACCTACCCTTTGACCTAGCAATACCACTACTAGGTCTGTGTGCCAAAAGAGATAAAAAACAAAAAGTAAAAGGACCTATATATACAAAAATACTTACAGCAGCTCTTTTCTGGGGGTAAAGAATTAGAAACTAAGGGGAAGTCCATAAACTGGGGAATGGCTGAACAAGTTGTGGTATGTGATTATGATAGAATACAATTAGATGATTATGATAGAGTACAATTAGAAATGATAAGCAGATACTCTGAGAATAATCCTGGAAAGACTTGCATGGATTCATGCAAAGTGAAATGTCCTGGGTACAAAGTAACAGCAATATTTTAAGATGATCAGTTGTGAATGACTTACCTATTCTTGCAATACAACAATCCAAGACAGCTCTGAAGGATTTAGGATGAAAAGGACCATCCATCCCCAGAACAAGAACTGATGGTGTATGAATACAAATTGAAGCATACTTTTTAAAAAACTTTTTCTTGAGATTTTGTCTATGCTTTCTTTCACAACATGACTATTATGGATATGTTTTTACAAGACTACACATATATCACCCACATAGAACATATGTATAACTCAACAGTGGGTGAGGGGGAAGGGAAAGAATTTGGAACTCAAAGTTTTAAAAACAAATGTTAAATATTGTTTTTACATGTAAATTGGGAAAAATTAAATACTAAATACAAAAAATAAAATAAAATTATTTTTCCTTAACATGGGAAAAGGTGTTTGACTTGCCATTCTTGTTTCCAGAATCTTCCAATCCCAAGTATGTCACTGTCCCCCTATAAATCACACTTTCACCACTCTCCTAGGTTGTATCTCCCTTCCTATTAGTGTATATCTCTTCTCCCTTTCCTGACATTTATCTTTCAACACTTTACACCATCCAGTTCATACTGTCTTCTCAATTTAGTTTTAAAACCATAAATTGAGGGGCAGCTAGGTGGTGGTGTGATTATAACACCAGCCCTGGAGTCAGGAGAATCTGAGTTCAAGCCAGGCTTCAGTCACTTGACAGTTACTAGCTGTGTGACCTTGGGCAAGTCACAACCCTAAATGCCTCACTTTCCCCCTCAAAAAACTAAAAACAAATGAACAAAAACCCCAAACTATAAATTGTTCAGCTTTACTAAGTCTGTGCAAAGGTCATGGGGTAATAGTGTCCAGAGTTCAGTTCTTCCCTTGTGCTGGAAATAAAAATCCTTTGGCTAAGTAAGAAAATGCAGCATACCAAGTTAATTCTTCAAACAACCCTTTTCTACATTGATTGACTTCAAGCTTATCATTGTCCTTCCCAAAATGTGTACCACAGAACTGAACAAAAAGGTGGCCTGACCCGACCATCAACTCACCAGTACTGCTCACTTCAGGTCTATTACTGCAGCCTCATATTCTAGTAGGTTTGTTTTTTTTTTTGGCTGCTATATTACTATCACACTGTTGATATGTTTCAATATCATATCATTACTCTCCCCCCCTTATCTTTTTCAAAGTGATATTCAGCCATACTTTTCCATCTTGAACTTAAAAAAAAGTTTTATTGAAGAATTTTGTCCTTACATTAGTCATTTCCAAGTACTTTCAGATTGAACCCTCTCCTTTACTTTGACAAAGGAAAACTTAATCAAGCAACAAAATTTAATACAGAAACCTTTCTGGGACTACAGAAATGTTCTGTGCCTGTAGTACCTCACCTTTCTGCCATGAGGGGGGCAAGGTATGTTTCTTTACTGCCTCAAAGACTTTTCCATTACTTCAGAGTTCAACTTCCTTTTAGTGATCTTTTCATTTACACTGCTGTTCCTTACTGAGCCTGACCTGACTCAAACTAGGAGGGGACTGGCCTATGCCTGATATTGGAATGAAAAGAGACTTACAGATCATACAACAAAAGAGTATTTA
Source organism: Petaurus breviceps papuanus (assembly GCF_028583685.1). Lineage (NCBI taxonomy): Eukaryota > Metazoa > Chordata > Mammalia > Diprotodontia > Petauridae > Petaurus > Petaurus breviceps. Next base: position 4,236,370 of record NW_027185735.1, read on the forward strand.
CTTAGCCACAACAGAAGGATATTCACTAAGACCACCTGAGCTGATTCAGCATAAAGAAATTCCATTGCTGGAGTTTCCCACTGTGGTCCAACTATCCAGCACACTTTTAAGTCCTTCATAGCTGTTTTCAATTCTGACAACCAGGAAGTGATGTCAAAAGCCTGAAGCCTATAGTCCCCTAATCTATCCAATTACCAGGAATGGCTTCAGTATCTTCCATGAAAAAACTTGGCCTAATGTGCACTGGGGAACGGGTAAAATATCATTCCAACCATAATCATGAAAATCCTTGAATATATCTTTCTATTTACCTGGAACTGTATCACAGATCACAGATTCAGAGTTAGAAGGAAACATTGGAGTCAACCATTTGTATTTTATAGATGAAAAAACTTGACATTAAAAAAACTGATTTCTGACTTCTCAGAATTTTCATTCTCTTGAATTCTTTATATTTTGACTTACTAATATACAATAATATTAAATCACACGAAGATCTTTGCTACCACAACGTGCTGCTTTAAATATTATGGCATATGCTGAACCTTTTTTTCTTTCTCTGACAATTTAAGTATTAAAAAAAATAATTCCAATAGAATTGTAAATCCAATATAATTTATAATTCCAAATTGATACTCAGAATAGCTTAATTACTTCACAACTCTAACAATAGTGGGTGGACCAAGTCTGTTTTCTCAGCCTTTCCAACACTGCCTATTGTAATGGTTTTTCCTCCATTTTTGCTAAATGACAGAGTAAAGTGAAAAATTAGGGCTGTTTTAATTTTCATTTTTAAGTTGACATATACTATACACTATCCCTTTGAGGGAAATGAACCAATCTAGGACAGCCCTAGCTGCTCTCAGAGAGAATGAGGTATTACAGCAGGTGTGTTTAGAAAATCCGCCAGTGTACCCCCCAAATTGTTCTCCATCCCCTATACTCAGCTTTGTGTAAAACACACCACACACCTAACCCACTTGAGAGATGCTGACATTGACTTCTTCAAAAACCTGGCTGAAACAGACACATTAAATTCCAGGTAGTCGCCAGACTGAATATTCTTTGACTATTATTTAGCCAATCATGGTATTTATTAGTCACCGGGTAGTATTCGTAGTACTTAGTGAGAATGGTTGTAGAGAAAAGATGCTTCCTTAACCATATGAGCTATGGTGTTGAGCTACTTGACTTGATTATTTGAGGGCTAAAGAAATCAGTCTAAATCTTAACAGCAGTTTTTTTAAAAAATCCAAATAATAAGACCCCTCCCACCACACAATAAGAACTAATGTGAAAAAAGGCTACTTTAGCTTTAAACAAAAAAAGGGAGGGAGCACAATTTATGAAAAGCTGCTCTGCGTATTATCAATGCTGCAAAGTCTGGTTCTGTCAAGAATTTTGCTTTCAATGATCCAGTAGGCCAATACCTAAATGTGAGCTCAGCAAACCAGAATAAGAAAAAAGCAACTTGAATATCCTCATTTTCTGTATTTGGGGCATGAAATAATGTGGTCATTATAATTATCAACTTTTCTTATCTATGTGGAATTTCCCTCAGTGTTGTATATTCTGGATATCAGACCTATATCCATTCATCACCAACTGGTGATATTTGATGCAAATATATTCCCCATTTTATCTCCTCTTCTAATTTTCTCTTCATTGCTTTTTAATTTTATGTAGTTAAAATTATTGTCTTTTATAATCTCAATTCTCTGTTTAAGAATTCTCCCTCTAGTCATAATTCCACTAATATACTTTTCTGTTTTTTAACCAGTACCCACAAGTTTTGATGATCTCTACTCCATAACCCAAAATCTCATTCATATTTTATTTCATTAGTTCTCTTATGATTTTAGATAATTTCTTCTTTTAGATTAATTTTGCTACTAAATGATTAGTACAACAGTAAATCTGTAAGTTACTTTAGGTAGTACAATCACCTTCACTAAACTGGTAGGGCACATCCAGAGTAATATATCTTTTATTTTTTGACAGCCACACAACCATATTTCTGCAAATGTTATGTCTTTTTTTTTTCTTTTTGGAGGGGGGAAGACTGGGCAATTGGGGTTGAGTGACTTGCCCAAGGTCACATAGCTAGTTTTTGTGTTAAGTGTCTGAGACCGAATTTGAACTCTGGTCCTCCTGACTCCAGGGCCAGTGCTCTATTCACTGCACCACCTAGCCACCCCAAATCTTTATGTCTTAATAAGATAACTTGCATATATCTTACCTGTTAAGTAATAATTTAGAATGATTCTTTTTTTTGTTGTTAATGCAATTTTGAAATTCTGATTTTTATGGTTTATTTTGTAGCTACTACAAAGAGCTCTTCTTTTTATTTTTTTACTTTTTGGAGGGCAGTTGGGGTTAAGTGACTTGCCCAAGGTCACATGGCTAGTTTTTTTTGGTGTTAAGTGTCTGAGGTCGAATTTGAACTCAGATCCTCCTGACTCTAGGGCCAGTGCTCTATTCACTGTGCCACCTAGCCATCCCACAAAGAGCTTTTCTAAATACACCAGTAGGTCTTTTACAACTAGGGACATTTTTGACTCCTCTTTGCTCATGTTTCTTTTTAAATTTTTTTTAAGCAATCGGGGTTAAGTAACTTGCTCAAGGTTACACGGCCAGGTGTTTCTGGGTGGGTGCTAAGTGTCTGAGCCAGGGATTCGATCTACAGGTCTTCTCAACACTGGAGCCGGTGCTCTTACTCGCTGTGCTACCTGGCCGCCCCTTTGCTCATATTTCTATCCTTAATTTTGTTTTGGTCTTACTACAACAACTAATTTCTAGTGAAATAACAGTAAGAAGATGGGGCATTCTTGCTTCACCCTATTCTACTGGGTTCTAATGTTTCTCCATTTCAATGCTAGATCTTTGTTCAAAATTTATGCTTTCAACATCAAGTATTCATTTAAAAAAATCAGACACAATGTTTATATATAAGAACTTTTGTTTAATCCTATATAAACCTATGTTTATATAAGAACCTTTAAGACGGCCATAGAAAAAGCTATACTCTAGATAAAATTATATTCCCCACAAAATGATAAAAATAGCTGACCTTTCCAGAGTGGTCAAAGTCTTTAAAAAAAAAATAAGCTCTCAGTCTGACATATTATAAAGTCTTTAATGTTTCTTTATTGTTCTTTTATCAAGACTTCTTTTTACTTGCTTATTTACTTTCTATTATTTTAATTGCAAACTAAATTCACCAATATTTTTGTTTTGTTAATACAGTTATTCCTGCCACATCTCAGGGGTTAGGTGCACTTGCACACTGGTGATCTGGAAAATGCACATAAAATTTTTTGGCCTTCCCTTTATACCAAAGTAGTAATATGAATTTTTTCTTTTCTTTTAAGGGAATGTTTTACAGTATCTTATTGTAAAATTTGGATTAAGTATTTGGTAATCGGTTCTGTGTTGTCTGCAGCTTCTGCAAAATTTCTGCCAACCAGTGATATATTGAAATTGTGATGCACAAAGTCATGATGTGGAAGGTATAACTGTATAACCTTTCAGTGACACACTCATTTTCTCTGAGGATCTTTAAAGAGGTTCCAAAAGCTTTGATATGCTGCTTTATTATTATTATTTTGACCATGAATTTGTGTTCATAATTTGTCCTTTGACTAATTATTGTTCATATTAGTCTCCACTTAGAACTATCTCTTTTGCTCATCATTTTTTTTTTGTCATTACTCATTTTGTGTTTTATTATATTTGCCTTTTTATACTTATGGTTCCTTATGCTCTAACACTTATCAATTTTTGTAAAGGTAAAATGGGACACTAAGGAATATGTATTCTTCCATATTCCCATTCAAGAATTACCAAAGATCAGTAAATTCAGCATACTGAACGATTTTAACTATTTTCATTTTTTTTTTGTTTATCTTTCTGATGGATTCATGCTGTTCCTAAGGGTAATATTACAAAATTACAGAATTTGAGTTGGATGAGAGCTCAGCAGACACTAGTACAATCCACACAGGAAAGGAATCTCTACTACAACATAGCAGACAAGTAGTCATGTAACTGCTTCCTAGAGACCTCCAAGAAGAGGAAACAAATCAACTCTAAGCAACTCATTCTACTTTTGGATAACTCTAATAGTTAGGAAGACACCCCCCCTTGAAATACTTGAAAACAGCTACCATGTTCTCTGAGTCTTCTCTTCTTTAAGCTAAATGTGCCAGGTTCCTTCAACCAAACCTCATACTACATGTTACATATTATATTACTTTTACCACCTGGTTGCCCATTCTCCAGATGCTTTCTAGATTAACAATATCCTTTTTTAAACTATAAAGCCCAGGACTGAATATAAACCTCCAGATGAAGTCTTCTAACAGGGCAAAGTAGATTGAGATCACCTCCCAATTCCTGGAAGTTATGATCCTCTGAATGCAGGATTGAATTAGCTTTTTTTGCTTCCAGACACCTCTACTTAATCATACTGAGCTTGTTGTCTACTACAACCTCCAGATCTTTTTCTGAACAACATTATCTAACCCATTGTTTGACTTGTGAAATGGATTTTTTGTACCCAATTTTAAGACTTTACATTTATCCCTAATGAATTTAATGTTACTGATTCTAGCTAGCATTGAAGCCTGTCAAGATCCTTTTGAATCCTATTATTCTGTATGTTATGTACTCCTCTCAGGTGTGGCCATGTATAAATTTGATGAGCATAACAATCTATGCTTTTAAACAAAATCATTGATTAAAAAAAAAAAAGTTAAATATTTCCATCATCTTCCCTCAGAACTGAAACTTGGTCTTTTTTTTGTTTTTGTTTAGTTTTGCTTTTTGGAGGGCAATTGGGGTTAAGTGACTCGCCCAATGTCACACGGCTAGTTTTTGTGTTAAGTGTCTGAGGCAGCATTTGAACTCATGTCCTCCTGACTCCAGGGCTGGTGCTCTATTCACTAGCTATTCAGCGCCACCTAGCTGCCCCGGAAACTTGGTCTTTACATCCAGCTTTGAGAAGTGAACTTTTTGCCTTCTTTGTTGGGTCTCAGCAAGGTGGCAGTGCATAGAGCAATGGGCCTAGAATCAGAAAGACCTGAGTTCAAATTCAGTCTCAGACGTTTCCTGTGTTTCCTTTGTGATTCTCATTTTAAAGAAAAAAAAAAGTAAGGATCAGGGAAGTCTACCTTCTTTCAGTTCCATCAAAGTTAGGCGATACACCAAGCAAAGGTATTATTCTTCTTTAATCCTGTTTCTCCCAATATAACTTAAAAAAACCAACAAACAAACCACAACAAAAACTCCACCCCTTTTTGTTATCTTTAGTTTCCATTGCCAACTTCAGCTCATTTTGAGCTTCAGAGTTCCTGACACTGGGACCATGCCATATTCATATGCATCATTCTCTCTCTCTCTCTCTCTCTCTCTCTCTCTCTCTCTATATATATATATATATATATTTTTTTTTTTTTTTAAATCCAGGTGAGCTGGTCAGTTCACTGTTTGGAATCTTCAGAAAAATTCAGTATTTCATCCTCATTAGAACTGTTTTCCTTTGTGTCTTTAGAATTTCATTCTTGAGCTTCTCCCATTCCTCCTAGGCCAACTTTCCCTGAAAAATTTTGAATTCTACCTTACCCCAAATATAAGGGACATCTCAGAGTACTCAGAGTATATACACCCCTTTTACCTATCCTTTTTCTTTTGAATTCTTCTTCAGGCTGCAATCCTGATTTTCTTCTCTATCTACCATGCCCCAGAAACCTTTCCATCCTGGAAGCTTCATAAACTGGAATTACCCCCTTTCCCTTTGCCCTCTCCCTCTGATTCCTCCCAGAACCTCCATTTTAAGAAAGATGACAAGATCATCCAGATCTTTATCACTCCAAAGGCCGAACTTCTGATTCTTCTCCCAGCTTTCTTTAACAAGCTCTAGTGCCAGGTACTTATATCTCCTCCTCCCTCTCCTTCCCCCCCCCCCCCCCAAACCAATCCAAATTCCTTTTATGAGCTATCTTTCTATGGTTCAGTTTGTATTTGTATTTCCAGAATTTAGCACATAGCCAACAAGTATTATGCCTTTGAGGAAAGAGGTGAAAACAGTATTCCATCATACCAGGTCTCCTGCCTCTCCTGGAAGAGGAGAAAGGCCATTCCATCAAGTCTTTGGGAAAGCAGATTAACAATCATTCCTTCAGCTCCAAGCAAGTATCTACTCAATTGAACTGCAAGATTCTACCCAGAAACCTACTGACCATGAAAATCTACTCAAACTCATCCCTCAGTGACAAACTCTCCCCAACCCAGCAATTCCAAGTCCCTAGCTGCCACTCCATTCTTGTCCACTACTGCCTGATCTCTTATTCCTACTCCCTTCAACCCCAATCCCCAAAATCCCACTCTAAAGCTGCCTATGCCTCCTACTGTTTTCTCTAGACTGCCTCTCCACAGGCAACAAACTCAATCCTAAATCTTTTACTTTTCCATTCCTTCCATCTCACTAAAGTGTGGCTCCCTCCTGATAACATAGTTTCCCTTGGGCACCCTTTTCAGCACTGGCTGTACTTTCAAGTCTCTAACTCAGTAGTTGAGGTAGGGGAGCTGGAATACTTCTTACTCCCCATTGCCATTTCCAGATTTTCCACCATCACTCAGTAATCTTTCCTCCTGTGAGGATCACTCAATCCATATCTACTGCCCAATAAAATTCTGTTAGCTGTTGTCTACCAAGCTCTAAAAGGAACTTTTGTTTTTTCCTTCCATGATGTTGGTGCCTAGCTCACAATCTTTCTCTCCTCCCAAATGCCTGCCCTTACTCTAGGGCAACACACACACTGATACTCCTTCTAACACCATAATCTTTCAGTTCTTCAACTGAATGATTTCCCATGACCTCCATCTCACCTCAGCCACAGAGATGGTCAGAGCCTTGATCTTGCCATCTGTAATGGTAATGGGAATTTGAAGATCTTTCCTGCCCCTTAAGAGGCCAAATGTAATCACATGGAGCTCAAAATGGAGGAGCTTGCTGAAAGGGTGAAACAGGGAGGCACAGGACAAAGTGCCAGAACTGCTGGGAGCAAGCAGTGTGGAGGCTGAGCAGCTAGTGTGAGAGAGGGGGATTTCTTCTTAAGAAGGCCTATTTTGTTTCGAAGGCCTGACACAGGGAAGGCCTCAGAATGTTGGTGTTTGGTGCATTGGTTATGTACGCCAACTTCTTGGTTGCTATAATGTATTTGGCTTTCTGGTTTTAAGATTCGACTTTCTAGTATCTGAATAAATGCATTGGTTCTGTCTTACACATGGAGAGTCTGTTACATTTTGTGATTCACAACTACACCAGCATATTCATAGCCTCCGTGGGCACTGTGAATATTGCATTGCCATTATACCATCACTCACAAAAGCATTATTTCCATGTTCTTGAACTCTAAAATTCCCTTATCTGATCCTGATATATTAGCATTCCCTCTCTCCCTCCCAAAATCAACTTCTAGTATTCATCCACACCACAACCTCCAAAATCCTGATGCTCAGTTCTCTCCCAGAGCATCACCCTTACTCTAGTTATACTCCCCTCTTTTCTGAGAGGGTCTTCTTACCCTGCTCATCTCAACTCATCCATATGCCACTATCCCATGAGAAGACTCAACTTTTCCTGCAAAAGCAAACCCCTCTACATGTACAAGTGATACTGCTGTATCCTCTCTTACGTAAACTGCCTCCTCTATCATCCCTCTACTTTCTCACTTATCTTTAATCTCTCCCTGTCTACTTCCAGATTACCCACAAACATGCCTATGTCTCCCTTATCCTCAAAAAACCCTATTGATATATCTGTATCTATCTCTATCAGCTACAGATATCTCTATCCCATATCTCTCCTACCTTTTGGGATAAATTCGTTGGGAAGTCCAGTAAGTGTCTCTATTGCCTCTCCTTTTTATTTTTGTAACTTTCTACAGTTTTGTTTCTGACCTCATCTCTCCTCTGACACTGCTACCATTTTGGTTCTGGAGGGTATCATCTCATAACTGGATTGTTGCAATAGCTTGGTTAATGTCTGCCGAACAGATAATCTTCCTAAGTGATCTTCTAAAGCACAGACTTAAACACGCCATTACCGTACTCAGTAAACTTCAGTGGCTCCCTATCACCTCCAGGATCAAATATAAAATCTTCTATTTGTCATTTAAATTCCTTCATAACCTCCCCCCTTTACATTTCCATTTTTCTTGCACTACAGCCTCCCCTTAACCCACGTACCCATCTTCCAACTGTGGGCATTTTCACTTGCTATACCCCAAGATGAAGTACTTTCATCCCTCCTCATCTTTGTCCCATGGCTTCCCCAGCTTCCTTCAAGATCTAGATAAAAACCCACCTTTTACAGGGAGCCTTTTCCAATCTCTCTTTAGAACTAGTATCTTCTTTCTGTTATTTCCTATTTATTCCACATCTATCTTGTTTGTACAGTTATTTGCATACTGTCTCTCTCATTAGATTGTGAGATCTTCAAGGGCACAGACTATGTTTTGTCTGTCTTGGTATACCCATTGCTCAGTGTAGCATAGGTGCTTAATAAATGTTTACTGACAAACTGATTGACATTATAAGTTCATAATAAATGCTTGTTGACTTGACCTGAAATATGATTGGAAAGGTAGTTAGCAGCTCAATTGTGGAGTGTCTTAAGATTCCAGGCTAATGAGTTTGTATTTCATCCTAGAGACCATTGATGATTAGGAATGGGGAAGGTCAGATTTGTTTTAGGAATATCAATTTGGCATCTGTATGGATCAATTAGTAGGCTTTTGCAATAGTTGTGGAAAGAGATGACAAGGGTCTGCTCTAAAAAAAAAAGATCTATATGAGTGGAGAGGAAAAAAATTCGAGATGTATTGGATCAACAAGACCTAGGAATTGGTAGAATGGGTAAAAGGGAAAAGGTTAAAAAAAGGGGGAGGAAGGGAGGTGAGCCAAGGTTAACTCCAGGATTTGGAATGTGGAGTTTCTGCATCTCTAAAGTGGGAGTGATAACTGTAAATAATTATCTCACAAGCCTGTTATAAAAATCAAATGTGATAAAGCATATAAGATGTGTTGTAAACTTTACATATAATGCAATATCAATATAGCAGAACTACTAAACCCCCCTCAGATTTTTTTCATTTCTCAATCTTATACTTGTTTTTGAAACCAAAAGTAAATAACTAAGCTCCTTGAGGGTAGGTACTATTTAATTTTTTGTTTTTGTATTCCTAGTGGCCAGAACATAGTACACAATTTATCAAATTTAATCTAGTATTACATTTTGCTTACCATTCTAACATGGTGAAATCTTTTTGCATCCTGATATACATGTGGCACTTGAAGGTACTTTTTCATGGTACTTTACCATTCCTCAACTTGACAGGCATTTTAATTCTCCTTTTCAATGCCTACTCTATCTCAAGGGGCAACTAGGTGGTAAAGTGGATAGTGTGGCCAAGACTGGAGCCAGGAAGACCTGAGTTTAAATCTGGCCTCAGACATTTACTACCTGTGTTACCCTGGGCAAGTGTCTTTACCCTGTTTGCCTCAGTTTCCTCATCTGTAAAATAAGCTGGAGAAGGAAATGGCAAACCACTCTCATATCATTACCAAAATCCTAGATAGGGCCACAACTGAAAAACAACTTTACCTTGTCCTTCTTTACCTTAGTTCTTATAAGAGGGTCTAATGTCACTCAAGATATTAGTTGATCATCCTGATAGCTCAAATTTTAGACATAAAATATATATACATATATGTATATATATATATATATTTTTTTTTTTATAGCAATTGGGGTTAAGTAACTTGACCAAGGTTATACGGCCAGTTATTTTGCGTGGGTGTTAAGTATCTGAGACCAGAACCAATCCTGGGTCCTCCAGACTCTGGGGCCTGTGCTCTTATTCACTGCGCCACCTAGCCACCCCTAGACATATAAAGTATTTGCTTATAAGTTCTACATGGAAAATTAGGAAGGCAAATAAACCAAGATACAAACCACAGAGATCCCACTGTGTAAATATCCCAATAAGGATTATTACATAAATTTCACATTTCTTAAATGATTAAAAAAAAATGACATTACTGTGCTTCCAGTTCTTAATAGCACTCCCAAAATTTGCATACTTAATACATCTATTACTTATCTTGAAAATCTCATAAAAGGTTTTTAAAAACTGACTACACTGTAAATCTCACTTAGCTCTTTTTTTTTTTTTCCACTTCTGAATACAAGAAAACAGGATTTTAAAACCTACTATTTTCAAAGTCTTCCTAGGACCTAGCTAAATTGCTAAGGAATGACAGTAAGAAATCTTAAAGCGCAATGGTGATTCTAACATCAAAAGACAAATTGTCATGATAGAATATCTAAACTTAACAAAAAAGAAAATCTGATACAGAAGAGTCCAGACATGGCTCTACCAATACACATTCTTGAGTTACTTTTTCCCTTCAGATCTCCTGATTTCCAGAAGAGATATAACTGCTCACACCAGGTGCCCTTAAAGTAAAGGACGGCATCTTTAAATAACAAATGCTTCCTTTTCAAGCTCATCTAGGAATAATTCTTTCATTTGTTTCTTCAAATACATTTTGGTGCTGAATTTGGGATTTGCAAAGTTCTGATCCCTAGCAAATTAGATTTCTTTCTAGTATCATACATTCAGACTTCTGAAACCAAGAAATTATTTCCATATGTTCACTAAGACTTTTGGAAAAATCAACTACAAATTAGGTAACGTGCACGTTAGGTAAATCACAACAAAAATAGTAAACATAAACAAAAGCGCTGGCTATGGAAGCATTTCGAAAGATCTTCAAATCACCTTACTACCTATATTAATCTCAGAGACAAAATTTTTGGATGGAAATTTTTAATCATCTCCCTCCACCTCAATCAGAATTCTACCAAACTTTGGAAAATTATACGTGTACTTGCATAGTCCTATCCTCCCAGTCCAGAGGTCTTTGGCGACAACTTTGGACTATCTGTCCCAGGAGGGACTGGCTGAAATCGAGTCTGGCTTTCAATGGGAAGAAGGTAAATAGCCCAAATCCTTAGCCGGGCTACTCATGGCCAGAGAAGCTTTTTGCGGCCATGCTTGCCTTGGAGCACCACAGCGAAGAGACAGCAGGAAGGAAAGCAGCCTGGGCAGCCTGACCCGCTCTGGTCCGCACAGAGAAACGACCTCCCGGTCACCGCTTCAGCTCGGAGGTAGGTCTCCCTCCAACCGGCCGCGGGCAGAGGAGGAGCCTGGAAGGAGCCAGGAGGAGGCCTGGGGACCGCCCCTAGGCCGGACGGGGCGGCGTGAAGGCCTCTCCCTGGCAGTGACACTCCCCTGGGCCTGACTTACCTCGGCATCTTCTTTGGACTGCGGTAGGGTGGGAAACTCCAACTTCACGTCCTCCATGGCTCCAGCCGGCTGTTCGGTGTGGTCTGGAGGGCCACCTGCCTGCCCAGCCCGTAACCCTCGGCCAGGTAGAGACGGCCGCAGCGAACAAGACGGCCGGGGGCGGGGGGTGCAGGCTGGCTACTGACACGCGAAAGCCACCAGCTCCTGGCGACTCCAGTGGCGGCGACAGCGGCGCAGCTGAGCGTTGGGTGGCTCGTGCTCCGCCGCCATGCTGTTCCTCCTCACCCCACCCCCCTACCCCGCCCCTTCAGCCTCCCGCACTCCTAAGCAGCACCGTTCAGTTCAACCCGGCCTAGGCAGAGCCCGAGCTCTTCCTCCGCCGGCCCAACCTACGCAGGACCACGTAAAGGGTGGCCCAGCCCTCCCGCCGCCAAGTGCCAGTGCGCCGCTCTCGGCCACGCCCCTCCTCCAGGCCAGCCGGCGGAGCTGACGTAGACACGCGGGCACTTCCTCCTGCCGCGGGCCGCTGTAGCGGAGGCCAAGCCAGTGGACTCAGGAAGTAGGTCTCGGACAAAGCTAGGCCGGGCTGGATCCCGCTTCCAAGCCCAGGAATACGAAGTTCCGCTTTTACCTTGTTTTTTTTTTTTTTTTTTAACCTGCTTAAGGGACGCGGTCCCGAACTGCTGGCCGTTGGTTAAAATGCCATACCATAGGATGACCCCTAATAAATGGGATAATTGAGGCAGTATTACTAGAATTTAAGGCGAATCTTGTTTCTTTTTTCACACTTTGCGCCGATTGCACCACCTGCCTTACGCATATAAAGTTATAGCCTTTAGTATTTCTATTACAGTGTTTCCCCAAGAGTACAAAAGAATGTATATTCATTTTATTAGCTTTAGTATGTCTAGAGGCAGCATGGCCTGAGTCATGAATACGGGTTCAAGTTCTGTCTCTGACACGGTGGCTATATGAAGTCATAAGCTTTCAGTGGCCCCAGGAAACTCTTAAGGCCATTAATTGCGAGGCACATGCCAGATCTATATTGGTAGATCTACCAGATCTCTAGAAAAAAGGAAATGTTTAGTAAAAAAGGTGTCTGTGCATCTTGCAGAAATGCCACACTACTAGTGACATGTAATAAATCAAATTTTCTGTAGATTTTTAAAAACCTAGTATAAAGAAAACATTCTTAAGGATCCAGCAGTAATGTGGGGAAGGGGTGTATGGAAGATGCAGCTGAGGAAACCCCTTCCTTCCCCGATGCAGACTGGCAACTGATTCTTTTTTGCCAATCTCGAGTTTCATTTAAGTGGCCCTTCAGGCTGCCTGTATGGGTCAGTCAGGCCTTGAACTTTTCTGACTAACCTTTGGTTCTATTCTTTTTTTTTTTTTTAAAAGCAATCAGGGTTAAGTAACTTGCTCAAGATTACACGGCCAGGTGATTCTGGGTGGGTGCTAAGTGTCTGAACCCAGGATTCGATCCCTAGGTCATCCCAACACTGGAGGTGGTGCTCTTACTTGCTGTGCTACCTGGCCGCCCCTTTTGGTTCTATTCTTGATGGACTTTTTTTTTCTTAAATATTTAGACTGATTGCCTAAAATGTCTGAAGGAAAAATTAAATCCCTTTTCCTCCTCAGTTACAGTAAGAGTGGCAAATAACTGAATAGAAGAAAACATTTGGACTACAGCATACAGTTTATGTTCACAAAGAAAAGGAGGGAGGTCTATCCTTATTTTCGAGAAAGGAGGCCAAAGGTTAAGTGACTTGCCCAACATCATACTAGTAATAGGTGATACTTGATCTTTTCTTTAAGTTTTAACTAGAAAACAATTCTAAGAAAATTTAAATAACAAGTTACCAAAACATTAAGTAGCTTGCATTTTTTTTACGATGTAGTACCATATAGTTTATGTAACTGTTTAAGAAAAAAAGTTACACCATAATGTTTTACTATAGTAACATCATTGGGTCAAAATCTTTCAAAAATAGCCAACTCAAAGTAGAATGTCTGATGAAAGTAATGATTTAGCTGATTTTGCCTATTTAAGCTAATTAACTGAAGTAAAATTTCAGCACTTTTTATGAGTTAACTGCAGCAGAAAAAAATACAATTTTAAGGATATATTCATACATATCCAGGATGATCTGGAGTCAATCTCATCCCAGGCAGCCCAATGGTGAAAAGAAGCAACACTACTAATGGCACTCTACCCTCTTGCTTACCATCCCAGTCCCCAGTCCCAACTCTAGTTCCAAGGCTATTCCAGAATCAGGGACAGTTCAACATTGGCAAGAATTGCCATTGCCAGGGATGCCTTCCCACTCGTCTTCCCCTCTTCACCCAGGCTGCTTGACTCAAAGAATATGGATAATATGGAAGTACCACCTGTCCTACCATTGCATCCTCAGATCCCCTACACCTTTATCATCTACTCTGCTTCTATTCCCTGCAGTCCCCAGGCACTCCCATCTTAACTACTTACTTAACCTAAGGATCTCTGGGCCCTGGGAACCAGCCCCATTGTTGCACATTTAAGACTTAAAAAACATTCCATCTACCCTGTGTTATACTAATTTGAGCTTCTTGTGAACAGAAACTGTTCTCAGTTTTACCATTTGTATCACCGAAGCTTAGCACATAATAAATATACCTTTACTTAGGTTTGAAATTGAACTAAAATGACACACTTGCAGAACATGGGACAATTAACAAAAAGGTTTACTTAGCCTTGGCAGAGGTAGGAAATTGAGCAGGAAAAGGATATTCAGCAAAGATACAGAACTGATTCATTTGGGCTCAGTTTTACTGCTTCCATGTTACTCATAATGATCTGAGGTCAGAAGCCTGAGAAAGAAGCCAGGTGAAGCCAGGTGACTATTGCTGCCCCAGTTTTTGTACTTATGACACAAGGAATTAAGGTCTCAGTACCTTTTTAAGGAAAAATCTAGCCTTTAGAGGGGTAGGGCCTTAAAGATATTGCTCCTAACAAAAATATCCATTTCAATTAAATGAATTACACAGTATTGGGAATACAAACTACTTGCTTTACAAAATGTATCTGTTAAATACTATTAAGTAGCTTGCACTGTAAGCAGTCCCAGTGTATTTTCCACGCACTCCCCTTTCTACCACTCTTTGTATCAGGAAGACGTGACCATAGGATCATAGATTAAGAGCTAGAAGAGATCTTAGAAGTCATGTAGTCCAAAATGGAGGGTTTTTTTTTAAGTGACACAATACTCAGCAAATGTTTGAAGGTTGATTTAGTTTTAGTAAAACTGCAGTTTTGAACAAATGATGTTCAACTAATTAACAAACTAAAATTATAGTTTTTCTTTTTCAGCCTCAGCATTTTCAATTAGTACCAAGTATCATATTTCCTTGTAGCCTTTGTTATCTTACCATGAGAAAGATCCATGCACAAAGAAAGTCTTTTGGGGTCAACTGTTAGGAATACTCCCTAAACATATCAAGGTGTGCTCATTTAGCAGGCTGTATTACCTTTTAGGTACAAAGTACTAAATTTTTCCATAGTCTAATAACTACTAACCCCTCCCCCCCCAACACTTTCACTCTTGATGGGGGAAAGGGGCAAGGAGATTCCCTCTTGCCCCCAATTCAGGCCAGGTTTGTTTAAAAAAAATTTTTTTTCATGGAAGGATATACTATACAGACAAGTTGGTTTGAGAGGCACAGTAATGCATTATAATGTAAATGAGAATCCATGATTACTAACAGTAGGTTTTGATTTAAAACCAACTTTTAAATCCCTCAAATTCAAGAGACACTGATTTGGGCTGTCATATATAAAACTTACCAAAGATCCCAAAAAACCATGACAAATGTACTCTTAGCCAAGGCTACTATGTTAAGAGGACTGAATCAAACAAATTTTATTCAACTCTTTGGGATGAAGAAAACAAGTAAAATAATATAAAATGTCATTTAAGAAATGCTCTTTTAAAATTGGTATCTCAAGTCATTTCAATATTTTACAAATTGCCCAGAAAGAAACTATTTCAAAAATCCTTATCCAACTCATCTCATTTAATTTGCTGCAATAAATGCAACATTGACGAATGTATAGTCTTTTGTGCCACTATTGTACACACAATTAATGAATTATTACTTTATATGTAATATGCTTTCAATGAGATCATATCCAATACATACATTATTTTCCTCAACTTTATTTTTATATTATGCTAATGTATTTTAAGAAGTATAATTTAGACAGGTTTATAGTCTAGTTTAGATTCCAACTTCTTAGAATCGGCCACTTTTCTGACTGCTTTCATGAAATCTTCCTGTACTACAAAATCATGATCAGCACGAATTGCAAACATACCTGCGAAGAATAAAGTAACATAATTAACAATTCAGCTATTAAGTTATTTCATTTTTTCACATTTACTTTTTGTCATAAAGTGCCAACATTTTTAAAAATGAAATATTTTTTCCAATCAAGGAAATTCTATCTTTTCTCCCTTTCCCCTTCCACTGAAAAAGGGGAAAAACCCCCCAAACTCTTCTTTTAAATATCAAGTGAAACAAATTGCCACATAGATCATGACCAAAAAAAATGTCTCAATCTGTTCATCAACTCTCTCTCAAAAAGTGGGTACCACATTTCATCATGAATCCCCTGGAATCATGGTTAGTAACTGTGTTGACAGGCATTCCTAAATCTTTCAAAGTTGTCTTTATAATACTGTTGTTACTGTATAAATTATTCTCCATCAGTTCATATAAGTCTTCCCAAGTTTCCCATCCCCTCTTTATAATTTCTTTCAGCACGATGAATTCTGTCCCATTCATATACTGTAATTTGTTCGGCCACTTCTCAATTGACAGGTACCCCCTAAATTTCCAATTCTTTGCCACTACAAAAGGAAATACTACAAATATTTTTGTACACATGGGTCCTTTTCCTCCTTTGTTCTCTTTAGGGTATAGATTTAATAGCGGCATAACTGGGTCAATGAATATGCGCAATTTTTGTGCTATAGCTCCAGACTGTTTTCCAGAATGGCTGGATCAATTCACAACTCAATCAACAGTATATAAATGTATTTGTTTTTCTGCAGCCCTTGCAGCATTTGTCATTTTCCTTTTTTTGTAAATTTTTCCAATCTGAAGGTTTGATGTAGAACCTCAGAGTTGTTTTAGTTTGTATTTCTCTATTTTTTATTTTGCTTTTTTGGAGGGCAATTGGAGTTAAGTGACTTGCACAAGGTCACATGGCTAGTATTTGTGTTAAGTGTCTGAGGCAGGATTTGAACTCAGGTCCTCCTGAATCCAGGGCCGGTGCTCTATTCACTGTGCCACCTAGCCACCTGTATTTCTCTAATTATTAATGACTTAGAACACTTTTTTTTCATGTAGTTTTTGAATTTTTTCCTTTGAAAATTCCCAGGTCATATCTTTTTACCATCTGGCAACTGGGAAATGTAGTGCCAACATTTTTACAGAATCTAGTACATGCCAAAAAATATTTGAGTTTTTCCCTATGAAAGCTCAAATGATCAAATGGATTACCAATAGGCAGGCTAACTATGATGACTTGCCAAATTAAGGTTATACACCTGTGTAGTGAAAGAACTAGGAGTAATACACCATTAAACAAAGATTAACTTACTAAGATAAATATTTTACTGCTCCAGCTGCTGACTACAGCTTGAATTTATTTACAGGTTAAGAGTGCTTACTTCATTTCCAACATCCCTTTTATTTCTTTTTATTAAAAGTAATTTTTTCCTACTCCTAAAGGCTTTGGCATTATTTTGGGACTAATTAGTCCCCCCCAAAAACTGTCTAGTTTCTTCATTGCTTCTTCCTGTAGCTGACTTCCTATAGACAATTTAACTGATTATCTAAAACTTTACAAGGTAAAAATCAAACCAATCAATTCTTTTTGTTAACACTCCTGTTAAAATTAATTAGAGTAAAGAAGCTAAAAATATTAGATGATTTACTTAATATTTCATTTACCATGAATTATCATAATTTAAACACAAGTATTTTCATGTCAAAAACAAGTATTTTGCTTATAATTTGTTAGTGTTCATAGGCTTAAGGCTCATTAAATTAACAATGCCGCATTTTAATCAATCTCAGATTCTAAATAGTACATCTTGTTATCTGTATAGTTTTTACTTTCAACCACCATGATAAAAACAATGCTTCCCCCTCCCTTCTTTAAGTCTTCTCCATAAGAAGACAATACAATGTTTCCTACTTGTGCATGTATGTTTATGATAAGCAAAATCTGGTGGAGAACTAGAGCTGAGCAACTAAATGAAATTAACCCTACAAATAGTACAATGAAAAAAAGTGTTAGGCTTATAGTCAGAAGAACTGGGTTCAATCCTAGATCTAACACTTAATAGCTGTATGATCACAAGTCACAGAAATAAAGCTAACGCAGGTGTATTAGAGGTCATCTCCTCCAACTCCCTCATTTTACAGTAGAGGAAACTGAAGATCAGAGAGGTTAGGTGCCTTGTAATGCTACCTTCCCTCTTCCCCTCCATTTTAAATTCGGTTGAAATTTTATATTCATCTTTGTTCCACTCCTGTATGCTCCTTTGTTTTGTCAGGATCCCCATATGAAGACCACTCCTTTCTCTTTTTACTTTTAGGAGACACCCAGTTTTCCAGAGGTAGGGCCCAGCAAGCAAGCTGTTGTCTTCGGCTTGGCATAACAATAATCCTTTGTGGCTCACACTCTGGATGATCTCAGACATAGCATAATCCCAGAATTGTTACACATCAGTACCAAGTGGTCTCTGAATTCAGAAAAAGTACCTATAGCACCCATATTTTGGTCATGAAGTCCTACTACGAATCAAACTTGTTTCATTGCTGCTGTTACCCCTCCACTGTCAGGGCTACAGCCCACTAATTAGCCATTAGTATAGGCATTGACATTTGCCCATACTACAGCGGGTTTCCTACTAGAGGAGGCCCTGTCACATGTGCCTAGTTTCCCTACTCCAATGGAATAAAAAAGGCCTTTTGCTTACAACCACTGTTATCTCTTTGGTTTTATGTTATTGTTAGTTAATTGTGGTTTTGATAACCTGTGTGAGCTCTCTGGTTTTTTTTAGAGTTAACAGTGGTTGCATGACCTCTGTGACTCTTTGGTCCTTTGTTTTCAGGGCTGAAAGTGTTTCTTGTATGTATTATTGGATCCTGCTTTCTAATCCATTCTGTCTCCTTCCATCTTAGGTGTATAGTCACCCATTCATGTTCGTAGCTATTACTGTTAATTGTGTATTTCCCTCTATGATATCCTATACTCTCTCTCCTAACCTGAATCCCTCCTTTACAAAGAAAAAGGTGGTAAAACATGCATAACACTAGTAATCTGTAATCAAAGCAATCACTTTCACCTTAGTTGCCCCTTTTACCCTTTCCTCACTTCCAACTTATAGCAGGTTCTTACTTTCTTTTTGAACAACCCTTTAACAATGGAGTTTGTTATGCCACTCCATTACTGATCCTGCCCATCATCATCATCATCACCATCACAATAACATTTTTAAAGCACTTTAAGGTTTGGAAAGCACTTTACAAATGTTAATTTCATTTGATCCTCACAAGAACCCCCAGTGGTAGGTGCTATTATTATCCCCACTTTATAGAAGAGTAAATTGAAGCAGAAAGAGGTAGCAGACAAAAGTTAATTACATGCCCATGGTCATAAAACCAGTGTCTGAGAATGGATTTCAACTCAAGTATTCCTAACTTTAGGTTCAGTGCTCTTATCCACTGGATCACCTTCCTTTCTTCTTCTCCCTGTCTCCACTTTGTTTGTCACTCCTGGTGAGTTTATTTTTAAATCAAACTTCACAGTATGTTTGTTCCCACTCTCACGTATGTGTGTTGCAGGATCACGCAACTTTTTTGTCCTATCCAGATAAAAGTGACATTTATTGGAAGGCCCATGAACAATAATTGGAAGGCAGCTGCACGGTACAACCTAGAAAAGGAGAAATTTCCAACCCCTTCTTCCTAGTTTGCATATTCTTTTATCACATGTGAAATTGTGAATTCCCTCCCCTTGTTCCTCCTTTTCCTTTCCAATACAATCCCCTATCCTTCAAATTTGTTTCTCCTAAGGCCATCAAAACAGAACAAAAGCACCTCCAGTCCTACTATGTTATTTAACTTTCTGACCCTTGAAGACATAATTCTGAGAAGAGATTTGTTTCTTTTTCCCCTATTAGAATGTAAAAAATTATGATATAGTTCCTTTCAATTGATCAATGTATTGCTTACCTTTGTGTATTTCTCTTGGTTCCTTTATTTCAAAATTTCTACTCAGGTCTGGCCTTTTCATCAGGAATGACTGGAAAGACTCTAAGTAAAGGTCTTATTTCCCTATAAAATTTTCCTTACTTTTTCTGGGTAAGTTATTCTTGGTTCTAAGCCTCTATCTTTTGTTTCTGCAGTAACATATTCCAAACTTCCCTATTCAATATAATGGTGGCTGCCAGATCTTTCTATCTCTTGTTTCATTTCTTCTAGTCCTTGTGGCAAAATCATTTTTCTCTAAGTCTCTAGTTAGACATGCTGTGCTTACTCTTTTCTTATGGGTTTACCTTTGGGTTTTTGCAGGATTGGGCCAGTCTTTTTGTACAGTCCTAGCTAGATTAGATGGAGGAGTTTATAGCAGTTTCTTTCTTTTTGGTTTTCTGCATCACTGCTCTCTTTTAGATGCATTTTTAGGGATTTGTGCTCCTCTAGGTTCTACCATGCAACCATCTTCCCATTATTTTTCATTTTTTTTTCCTAGCTGCTTATTGACATCCTCAGCTTTATCTTATCCTTAAAAGAAACCTTTCACTTGCTTGCCACCTTCTCAAACTACCCACTGCTACTCATACCTGCTAACTTTATTTACCTTTCACTCAACTACTCAACCCCTGGCAATTTATTTAGCTTTGAACACAACTCAACTTAAAAGAAATCTCAAAAGTATCATATTTTTTTTTTTTAAGCAATCAGGGTTAAGTAACTTGCTCAAGGTTACACGGCCAGTTATTTCTGGGTGTGGTGCTGAGTGTCCGAGCCCAGGATTCGATCTCCAGGTTGTCCCAACACTGGAGCCGGTACTCTTACTCGCTGAGCCACCTGGCCGCCCCTGGTATCATATTTTCTTAAAGATCTCATGAAATAATTACTATTTAAAAAATAACAGACACTGGTGGCACAAAAATGCCACGTAGACTGAAAATGAGGATCACAAAGTCAATACTAGAACTAAAACCAGGATATAGATAACCAGTATTTATAGAAATTTTTACGTTCATCATTTTCTAACCCAATGCCCTGCCCCCTCTAGTATCATAAATTGTAAGAATTCATACTTTTATCAAATTACAGAAACAGAAAATGATGCAATTTTAAAAAATCCCTTACCTGCTTCAGTGCAAACATTTCTCAGATCTGCTCCATTGAAGCCATCTGAAAGCTTCACAATTGCTTCATAATCTAGTCATAAAGAATACTGGAAATTAACTGAGATTATATTCAACCTCATTCCAATACTGAAAAGTTAGACTGAATTTCCTCCTTTGAAATTAATAGGGGAAGTTTGTCATTTTTATTAACATGCCGTAAGAATACTAAAAATCACCAAATTTATTATCCTGGATTATACTTTTTATAAGTACAAATCAGCAATAATTGAGGTTTTAAATCAGAAAACAAAATAACTTCCAGAACCACAACTTGTTTAAATGTAGTGATTTATATTGTTTCTAAGTGTCCCTAGCTACTTGAGAGGTAAAAGTAAAAGAGATTTGTTAGTACAACAATTGAGGGACTTGGGTACACCAATGAAAAACAAAAATGGACAGGGATGAAGGATAGATGTATAGGTTAATAGCTGCCTAGTAACAATTCAGGGATGTGCTATGCCCACTGGCAATGATGTATTATTTTTGGCACATTTGAAGACTGGTAATTCCTATTTGATTTAATATCATGAAAGTAAAAACCATTATTAACTATAACCCTTAATTAGGATAAAATTTATCCCAAGATCAAGAGCTCTCTGTTCAAAGATTTTCATAACAGTACAGTCAGTTCAGTTATTGTTTCAAAACAAAAAAAGTTCTTCATTATTTCAAACACATGTTGTTTTGAAAATCAGAATTTGTTCCAACACCACTGATATATTAGGGAACATTCTGAGCATAACTCAAATTTTGAGTCTGTTTCCCTGAGATTTCTTCCTCAAGAAAACTTTACCAATTCATAGCAACTCAAAAGCTAAACTCCTCCTGAGACACCTACTTCTACAATGTAAATCTTTTTCAAGATAAATTACTATATTTACTGTATATCTTCTGCTGTAGTAAGCCCTGTGAACACAGAAGGGCTGCTCTACACCATTCCCATTTCCAGTGGCTCTGGACTTGCAGTTCTACTCCTAGTCTTGAGATGCAGGCAACATCATAAGGCTAGAGATGTGGTCACTGGCTATTGTAGTAGTTTATTGTAACATTAACAGATTTTTAATCATTTAATATGCATAAATTTATGGTACTGTTATTAGATTTCTATCTTTTCTTTCACGTCATTGATGAAGTTTTTGAGCACTGTTCCCCTAGGTCTTATTTTTCACATAAGCATTATGGTTTTTATTAAACAGTTTTGCTGAGCAGGGTGCTTTTTTGGGAATGCATATGTCAAATTATAGCAGAACTGACTGTAAATGCAAAAACTGTTAATGGTCTAAATGTCCAATATATGGGAATGGTTAAATAGTTTTGGTACTTTGATCTAATCCCTGAGGTCTTAACTGGGGAAGGGGACTTCAAAGGGAATGTGACAGGATCAAACCTACACTTGAGGAGAATCATTTTGGCAGCTGTGAGGAGGATGGACTGGCATGGGGAAAGACAAGGCAAGGAGCTCAATTAGTAGAGCACTGCAATAATGTGGGGGTGATGAGGCCATGAACTAAGCTAATGATTGCATGGGTGACACAGAAGAGTTGAATGCAAAAAATGCTATAGAGGTAAAAAGGTCAAGATTTGGAAACTAAGTGAATATGTGGTGGGAGGAAGAGTAAAGAGTTGAGGTTACAAACTTAGATCGAAAGAATGATAGTGTCACTGACAGAAATGGAAAAAGTCACCAGAAGGGTAAGTCTGGGGAAAATATAGTAAGTTGTATTTTGGACATAAATTTGAGATGTTTATGGACATTTAATTTAAAATCTCCAACAGGTAGTTAGTGATGTGGGACTGGAAGTGAAGCCATTAAGGTTGGATATATAGATCTAGGAGTCATCTGCATAGAGATGATAATTAAATTCAAGAGATGATATCACTAGGATATCATATATAAAGATATATATAAAGAAATATATATATTTCTTTATAAAATATCTTTATTATATATATATTCGTATATAAAGAAAAAGAAACAAATGCCCCTAAGAGTCATTGTGCATGATACGGATAATGAGCCAGTAAAGGAGACTGAGTTGTCAGACAAATGGAAAAATAGTTGTAAATCAGAAGACAGGTTGCAAAAAGTTCAAAACAGAGTGAGAGAAAGAGGAAACATTGAGTATAGACAATTTATTCTCTAGGAATTTGGTTAAGAAAAGAAGGCAAGACATAGGATGATAGCTTGAGGGGATGGTAAGGTCTGGTGAACATTTTTTAAAGATGGAAGAGCTTGTAGGTAGCATGAAGGAATAAACAGGTAGGGTTTCCTATGGTTGGGGGTGGAGGAGATTGACAGAGTAATCTATTGGAGAAGATGGGAGCAGAACTATCTCATTATCAGATACTGGAAGAAAAAAAAGGAGAGCTCCTGGAAAATGGCATATATCAGGTAAAGTATGAGTTTAAAGGGTGCACTGAGGAGTCCTTGAAGAAGAGTTCTTGAACAATCTCAGCAGGGAGTGAGATAGGGAATCAATTATGGAAGGATAGAGAATTAGCTCAGACATCTCCTTTCTCAACAGGCTTGCACTCATTTAGGATTTCTTTAGCTACTTCACCATGGCCCCAAGTTAGGTACTTTCCCTTCCCCTCTGTATCTTCATCCCTTTTCAGCTTTCTTTTGTCTTTCCCAGTTAAGTTTCTTAGAGGTAGTGACTTTCTTTTTTGTATTTGTATCCCCAACACTGAGCACAGTGCCAGGTGATAGTAGGCACTTAATAAATGTTTACTATGACTTTGACCTTGTTGCAGTGAGGGCCCATTTGAGGTTACATAACAAAGTTATGTGTAAAGTTTAATTATTTAAATGAAAGCTACCAAGCAAGTTTTATTGGCTGTATTTATGTACAAAAGTTATTTTTTAAAAGTAAAAAATTTAATTTTTTAAAAGTGTAGATCAAAGCATTCCAAAACTTTGGAAACATAATTTCTCTATTATACAATACATGTATTTTAGACAAATCTTATAAACAACAACAAAATACAGGCAAAGAATAACAAGCAAGAATCTATTAAGATATTTAAACAATCTGACAACTAAGGGAGAAGAAAAATTATGAAACTTATTTGTAATAATCATAACTAAACTGAGGTAAGAAGCTTTTTTGGGGCTATATACATATCACTACTCAGACATCAGTCTCAGCTAACATTTTCTTTTACTGTGGTAGGAAAAATATCTTAATGCACCTTCCCCTCTTCCCTCCCATGAAAGTTATAGTAGTTTTTCCTTAAAAATATAGTGAAAGGATACTTAAAATGTGATTGGCTCAGAGGATTAAGAGCTATGGCTACTGACATATTTCTTGCTTGACAAAACCACCACAAGAAGCTCCAGCCTCTTTCTAAAGCTTAGCTGGGAAACCACTTCACTCAGCTGAGTTAAAAGCCATGATGTTCGGGGCAGCCAGGTAGCACAGTGAGTAAAAGCACCGGCCCCATTGTCAGGATGACCTGGGGATCGAATCTGGGCTCAGATACTTAGCCCAGAAATAACTGGCTGTGTAACCTTGAGCAAGTTACTTAACCCCAATTGCTTAATTAAAAAAAAAAAGCCATGATATTCTCATTGTCTATCACTCTCCCTGGTTTGACTAGGTAAATGTCCTAGGTGGTGCAGTGGACAGAACACTGGGCTTAGAGTCAAGAAGACCTAAACATATCTAATCTCAGACACATACTAGCTGTGTGACCCTTGTCAAGACACAACCTCCTCTGTTTCCTCAACTGTAAAATGGGGATAATAATAGCACCAACTCATATGAGATAATAGATAATAATAGAACCTACTCAAATAAGATAATAAAATATAAATGTTCATTTTCTTTCTATTCTTCTTTCCTTTTGATAACTACTGAATTACTTACAAATCCCTCATTTTATTCCCATATCAAATCTAATTTACCAGGGGACTGGTCTGCCTTAGGCCTACCCTAAAAGAAAAATACTTTAATTTGTAAAACACAAAAAATCAGATTTTGGGTTATTTTCATACCTATTTCACCATGTTTTGTGATAGGACCTGCATGAATCTTCAATATATCTAATCTTGCTTGTTCATTTGGTAAATCAATATCTGAAATTAATAAATATTTGTTTAGTTGATTTTAAATCTTAAAAAAAAAAAAGGGCTGTGAAAGAAAAAAAAAGGAAAAAGCTAACAACTGAAGTTAACTTACGAATTTTTCTATCTAATCTCCCTGGACGCAACAAAGCAGGATCCAATGTGTCTGGTCTGTTTGTAGCCATGATCATTTTTACTCTGTGCAAAGTATCAAATCCATCCATCTGATTCAGTAACTAAGAACAAAATGAAAACCAAACATTTTAATACTTTACTTACCTGGTACCTTGAAATGTCTCCCTCTAAGCATTAAAGATGTAAAATGACATAAGGCCTAAATGGCTATTTCACTATTTCACCTTCTTTTACATTTTGCATAGAAAGAGACTTTCTTTTCTTAAAGTGTCAAGAAAGCAATAGAATGCTATTATGAAAATTTCTGTATCACAGTCAGCCTTCATATATTCAAACACCTATATTATAGGCTCAAGAATTATAAAATTAGAAGTACACATTTATATGATAATGAATGTATAAAGACACTATTTCCTTTCCAAAGGCAACAGTTATATAATCTATAACTGAAAGAAATAAAATATTTACATAATTGAAAGGAATCAAGTATTTAGAAGTTAAGTATTTCTACAAGGCTTTGTTGAATAAATTTCACAGGAAGAAAATTACACTTTAAAATACAAGTATCATAACAAATATGCATTTTCCCAATTTGCATATTAATTGATTGGATGCTAACCACATAAAAATAAATGAAAAATCTGGGTTGTTTTAAACCTCAAATTATTAAGAGACAATTTGTAAATATACACTTTCTTCTGAATAGGGTCAATTTATTTTTAAATTTCATACCATTCTTATAAGGCAGCATCCTCTGTAGCCATACAGTAAGAAATCTGCCATGCTGATATTAAAACCTGCCAAATCCAAGGGCCCCTTTCAGTCCTTATACTCAACTTTTCTGTAGCATGATACTTCTGACTACCTCCTCTTCCTACAAAAAAAAGAGAAGGGTAGAAAAGCCAAAGAAGTTGGCTTGAAAGACATTGTACCCTTTAGCTTCTCCTCCTAATTCTTGAATTGTTCCTTCTGTCTCTCTACCATCCTTTAGGGGGCTGACCCTTGGTCCTCTTTTTTTTTTTCATTCCCTCTCTCTGGCAATCTCATTTACTCCTATGACTTCAACTACCATTTTAATGAAGATGATATCTCTTGATTCACTAATTATCTCTCTTCTGAGTTTCAAAAAGACATCTATAAATACCTACAAGAAATCTTGGTTGTCCTACTAATACCTCAAATTCACAGTCAAAACTTATTACCCTTTATCTTTTCTCTATTCCTCCTCTTTATTTCACTATTTTTGTCAGTGTCACCATTCATTAGTCTCAAATGTTTGAAATCTTGGGATATTTAACTCTTATTTATAGTTACCACATTGGTATATTCTACATCCACAACATCTCTTACATCTGTCCCCTCTTCTCTAGTCCTACTGGCACTACCCTAATCCAGGTCCTCATAAGCTGTCAGGACTGCAATAGCACCTTTCTCTCAGACCTTCCATTTACCACCATATCCATCTTACAAACAGCTCCTCATGCAAATGTTTGGTCATATTATTTCTCTGCTCAAAAAATCTTCAGGTGTTTCCCCTTTAATATGTCTCCATTATTATAATCAGCATTTTTGGTACACTGACACTTACTTCTAATAATGAAGCAGAAGGGAAAAAAATATATAGCTTATTCTTTGCCACCAATATTCTAACACTGATTTGCAATCCTAAGATTAAATGTTTAACCATACAAAATTATCAAAATAGAACCAGACACTGGAAAATAAAAACTTTTTTTTGTTTAAAAAAATCAGTTTCAAATTTAAATCTCTATTTAGAAATTTTCAATGTGTTGTCAACTTCTGAATGCGGAATTTTAGGAAATTTTAATGGTGCTTACTTTAATAACAAATGTAAAGAGAATTCCCTATAAGTCCCCTTTACAAAATTTTACCTCCATAAGAGTTCTCTGAATTTCTCTATCAGCTGAAGTACCCTCAGAAAAACGACGGCCACCTAAAGTGAATATAAAATTTAGAAAATAATTTTTTTTAAGTTATGATGTCAAAGTTAGAATATATGATCTTTAATTTTACATTTTGTCAATGTTCCTTAAATACAAGTTTATTATATCAACCAAAGAAGGTGAATATTTAATACCCCCATTCTACAGAAAATACTGTTAAAAAATAGGGGAGGAAAAAAAAAATCAAATTTCTTCAGAATTTCAATCAAATACTTCTAAGCTAAGCCCAAAATTCATCTTACCAATAGCATCTATTTCATCCATGAAAATGATGCATGGTTGGTGATCCCTGGCATAATTGAACATTTCTCTGATCAAACGAGCACTTTCACCAATGTACTTGTCTACAATAGAACTGGATACAACCTGATGAAAGCAGAAAAATGAGATAAAAAGTGCAAAAAAAAATTTTCATTGCAAAAACCATACAGGTTATGAAAAATTTACTTTACCTTTAAAAAATTGCAGTCCAGCTGGCTAGCAACAGCTCTTGCCAAGAGGGTTTTTCCTGTTCCTAGGAACGACATTTAGAATGCCTGTTAACTGTGACTAAATTCTGATAAATGTTCCCCATTTATCATTTTCTTGCAAACAGGCCCCAGTGAAAGCCCCAAACATAATAGTACTTCCAGGATTACACCTAAATAGATGTATAAGTACAACAATGTAAATGTAACACATTCATGCTTTCTTCCATAAGTCATCTACAAAGGGTCCAATACATGGTCATGAAGACTCCAGAAAGCTACTACCTCCCCATTATCCTGGCAAAGAGGGAAAGTAAACACAAGGAGACAATACACTATTTCTGGGGGAGGGACATTGTTGCAATAACCCACAAGAGCTTCTCCATTTCCCTTCATTTGTTTGTGTGTCTGTTCTTTGTATGACTCCAGAGCAAGAAATGAAAGCTTCTGAAAATACTCTACTACTCCCTTCAAATACACGGTAGGCTTTATGAGAAGACAAAGGGAGTCTAGCTTAAATGAAATGGGAGTATAACAGGGAACAGAGTTCTACTGGACTTCACTAATTTGAGGGTTTCCTTAAAAGCTTAAAGAAACAGTTAAGTAGACCACAAAAATTATAGTATATATAATAAACACTCAAAGTATATACTGACCTGGTGGTCCATAAAGCAAACAACCTTTTGGAGGTATTATTCCTACACGCTGGAATAACTCAGGGTTTGTAAGGGGTAATTCTATTACCTAAGAAAAGAGTAAAAAGGTACAGGGGAGGGAGAGTGTTAGTAAAATTGCAGAAATGTTATGTTTTATTAAATAGCTTTTTCATACAGATATTATTATGCATAGCTATTGCTGAATGTTATTGTATTAGTGTTTCTATTAAACATAATTGACTACTTTAAAAATCAAAATTTATCTTTAGAAACAAACATAAAGACGGGCATATTGCATTAACTATTTTGAGACCATCATAAAAAAAAATTAGAAAAATAGGGAGCTAATTGAATATATTGTTACAAAAGACCACTATTAACTGAGCTCCTCAAAGTTGGTACTAAAAATTCATTTTCTACATCAACTGACATTTATATTTAGCCAACAGAAACCACAAGAAAGGAGCAAGCTAAAAAATATAGGATTCACCTGTGATCTACATTCTCATGCTGTCAGTTGTCCAAAATATGAAGAGATTATGAAAACACTGGGAATCTAACAGTCTAAGTGCTGAGAGCATGTACAGTGTAGGAAAGCCATAAGACTCATAAATGAGCATGAGTCTGTAGCTGTCAATTCCATATAATTTGCCACATAACTAGCAAAACTCAGGACACACTAGTGTGCTTTGGGCAACCCTCTGAGAAACACTGCTCTAGGAGTTCCTGCTCTCCTTCTGTTACATTGGCATTAAATTCAATTTTATAATACTATCACAGTATTTCAAGATGGTAAACTAATGAGTGGAATAGGCTTTGAACTCTTAACAGATTACAGGGATACAGATTAGTAAATGTGGGAATAGGTATCAAATTATAATGAAATCAACAGGAAAATGTAAGTCACTTTACAATTTTTCAGGGACTATCTATTCTATAAATCAAGATATAAATCTATAACTGACTTCATCCTTAAGAGGCTAAAAGAAAAGCCACTCCTAAAGTATTTTATGAAACAGCAGGAAATTAATAATATATTTTGAAGTAGAGATACCTTATTATTATTGTTCAAAAGTTGGTAGAGAAAATGATATAGGATTAATGCCAAGATTAAATTACTTTAACAAGATGCAATTATCATATAAAATAACCATGTAGTCGAACAAGACTTTTTCCTATTGGACATGACCTATGATTTCAGGTGGGGAGCACCTGCCTACGTAAGCCAGTCACTTGTCTGCAACTTATTGTTTCACAAAGTTGTCTGAGGCTCTAAAATATGAGGTGACTTGTCCAGGATCACAAAGCCAGTATGTATCAGAAGTCAGGTTTGAATTCAGGTTTTCCTGACTCCAAGGACAGTTCTCTACTCCTTTACTATATCATACTGCTGCTTCTTTAATGATTAGTTAACACTCTGGATTTTTTTCCCTTTCCTATCAAAGCCAAAGAAGAGACTTTTTCTGCTACCCATCTGTCTCCAAATTACCTAACAACGCTAATATGTATATATATATATATTTTGCTTTTTGGAGGGGGGAAGGCAGGGCAATTGGGGTTAAGTGGCTTGCCCAAGGTCACACGGCTAGTAAAGTGTTAAGTGTCCGAGGCCACATTTGAACTCAGGTTCTCCTGACTCCAGGGCCGGTGCTCTATTCACTGCACCACCTAGCCACTCCAACACTAATATTTTTCAGAGTTAGTTTTCTTTTCTCACAGCTATAGATATTAACTGGCTCATTGTAAGTGACCACCATTTATTAACAGTACTGTCACACTATTACTTCCTTCAGGCATCCTAAAACCACACTATTTAATGTTAACTTTAGGAAAAACAAAACTATACCTCTCTTAATTCTCTGATTTGTTCAGAGAGCCCTCCAATTTCAGAATAAGAAACATTCCCAGGGTCTTCATGAGACATGTTGTAAACCAGTGGATCAACTTCTCTTGGTAAGTATCTATAATGTTAAAAATAGGTATATTTATTTTAAAAGGCATTATTTTCTTTCACCCTACAGAAATGGCAAAAAAATTAAAGAGGGAGGAAGACTTATGAAGAAATCATTCAAGGGAAAATGTTTTAAAATGTACAAATAAAGAGTTATTTAACTATTACATCCTCTTTTAATGAGCTGGGATTTTATAGATCCATCCATAGGTCAGTTTTAATACTAATAATACAAATTAGTAAAAATGAAAGAGATCAAGTTTCTTTTTCTTATGTGATCAAGTCATAAATTATTTTAGATAAAATTTTACCTTCATGAAAATAAAAGGAAAAACCATAACAAAATGAATTTTGAAACCTACCTCATGATAGTTAGTGTAGTCATATCCAGAGCAACTCTTGTCCCTGGCTTCAGCTTACTCTTGTCGAGCTAATTTTGTAAAGTAAAAGTATGATAAAAACATTAAATGAGGCATAAATAAATAAACCTATGTGGGCAGTAAAATCCTGAATTTTAGAAACAAAATGTGTAAACAAACACCTTGTTTTAGTCTGTTAAGAAACAGAACATGTAAACTCCACAACTTGTGAACCCTAGAACTTGCAAACTCCTGGGGAGGAGCTAATGACTATATAAGAAGAGCTGCAGGGCTAGAGGATACAGGAACTGAAAAGAAGACTCTTGTGGCAGCAGAGTCAAGGAGAAAACTTGTGGTATCCCAGCACTCTGTTTGTCTGCTCTGTCTGTGTTGATAATTTGTGTTGAGTTCTCAGACCTTGTTGGTGGGTCAGATAGTGAATTGAGGATGGTGCCGGCAATGTGCATGAATATTATTGTGGCTCTGTTGGGCTTTATCTTCTAAGAAACAGGAACTGTGAGGGACTTGAGGGGGACTGAACACTATGAACTTCAATATGGAACAGGAACTAGAAGCTGCCTGCCTTTGAATCCAGGTGACAGTTGGATCTGGGACCATGGAGACTGAGAGCCAGGCTTGAGTCAAGCTGAAAGAAGACTTTACTTAGATATTGTGTACTGACTGAGAATATTATGATTTACTATGATCTAGGGGTGGATGACCTGTGTATTTTCCACTACGCCTTAAGAGGTTACTGAGTAGTGACTGATGACTGAATAGTGACTGATTTTTAACTTAGTGTGCCCCATGAGTGGAGAACTTTGACTATTGTATTTTGTGACCCTTAAGGACGAGCCTTCTTAAGGATGAATGATTGAGTTACTAAATGACTGTACTTTGCTGAAAACTACTGTGACCATTTTGGTGAAAACTATGTGGCCATTTTAGTAATAAGTCATTGTGAATGCTGTATTTTGATTTTCTGTGATAAGTTGTAATATTGTGAATACTGTACCTTGATTCTCTGTGAATGTTTTGCTCTGACTTGTCATTGAGTAAACTGTGTTCACTAAACTATGTAATCAGAACCTTAAAAGCTGTTCACAGTAGCATTCTTCTGGAAAGCTGCTCATGCATGGCATTGCAATATCTCATTCTAAGTGAGAGACTGAAATAATGACTAGAAAGCCAGTGTCAGATTCAGAAGGATTTGAGTCCAAGCCTTGCCTCTAACATATACTGGATATCTGACCTTGGGTAAAGTCATTTGACTACTCAGTGGCTCTAGAAATTCTCTAAGACTAAATTTACAAATGGTTGCTGATAGTAATAATAGCTAACATGTATAAAGTACTTAAGGATTGCAAACTTTACACATATTATCTCATTTGATCCTATGTGGTCATATGAAATAGTAAAGTAATGATGTAGGTGTTATTACCTTCATTTTACAGATAAGGAAACTATTACACATTGCCTCAAATCTCAAGTGGTAGAATGAGTTACCTCAATAAGAGTTCTCAATGTGTAATTATGGGTCTGGAGAAAAGTATTATTTCTCCGATTCCTATAAAATATTGAACCCTTTCTATCACACAAAGCTTGCCATGAAATACTTTTAATGGAAACAGAACTGACAAAATCTAATATTCTTTCCTTTGAAGCATGCTGCCACTTAATGATTACTACAGTATTTTAGTTTATGAATTAGAAAAAAATCGGAACTACTTCCCAAAGGACATTTTTCCTCTAAAGTAATATTTTTCCTGCCTTCCTACATAATAATTTTTCTCTTAAATTTAATTTTTCAAAATCTTGCATCCTTTAAATATGAAAGCAAAATAGTATAAGACTGTTGCAAAGAAGAAGATTGGAGATCCTTTACCTCACCTCCTTGCCTCCCACATGCCAAAGCCTAAGCGCAGATTATTTTTCCACGGGCAAAAAAAAAAGCAACAACACAGTAGGGGCCACATAATAGTTATAGCAAAACAAGTGGTGAAATTCCTATGAAACTATTAGCTTTTATTCGCTGTGATACAATTTAGACATAAAAATCCAAAATATTTACAATTTAAAAAAATATCTGTAGTTTTCCCCTATTTCCTCAGCCTAATATCCAAGAAAAAACCAAAACTGTTACCAGCTAAGATTCATGTGAACTTTTTAATTTTCCTTCTTCCTACTGATAACGATTACCAATCAATAAAATCTTTTTTATTCAATTTAGACAGTCTCTCCTATCCAACTGGCTAATGGGAGAAAAAAAATGGAAATGAAATGACTGCATGCAAATATGTTTGCTTCTGTAATTCCATTTCAAAGCCTAAAAACAAAATCATTTTGGATTATCTATGTTATAGTATCATTGAAGTACTACATTACAATACTACTGTACTATGAAACTGAAACTGGTAAACTGATTCTTTTTATATTTTCTCTACTGGGATAGTTAAGAGACAGACAGACAGAGAGAGACAGAAAGAGAGAGAGAGACAGAGAGAGAGAGAAAAGATAGTCAAAATAATTGAAGCTTTCTAGAATTTCTCTAGCATAGTTCTTTATATGTCAGAAAATATACTGAAAAGAGATAAAGAAGAGAGAAAATTTGAGAAAGGCCTAAAGAGAAAGAAAATGAAGAAGAGAAAGAAAGAAAAAGAAGGAAACTGAAAGATTAGAACTTGAGAAAAAAATGAAGTCGATAAGACAGAATAAGAGGTTATGTAAGACTTTATTACTTACATGAACTTCAGCAAGTCATTTTGCCTTTCTTGTCTCAATTACCTTATCTAAGGTCCCTTTCAGTTCTTAATATGTGATCCTAAATTGGGGTACGGTCATCAAGATGTTAATAAAGTAAGGAATCACTCAAGAGGAAACAATGAAAACTCCCATCCAAAAATTCCCCCAAGAAGTTTACACCAGGAGAACAGAGAAAGCAGGCAACATGAAGTCAGGAAGATCTTGTAAGTGATCTTAAAAGAAACTGGGATGTTTCTATTTCTGCAATAGCCAAGTAAGTGTTATCTATAGTCAAAGTACAGATTGTTCTCCCTCCTAAAAAGAGAATACCTGAGACCATACAGAAAGAAAGCAAAAGACTTTAACATAACAGTAGAAAAAAAAATCTAAAAAAGCAAAGGCAAAATCTGACCTCTGTCCAGAGGATGGAGGGAGGACAAATGAGACATAAAGCGAGAAATGGAAGAAGTACCTGCCATTTAAGTTAAATAATATTAGACTCTTCCCAAAGAGGAAGGGGCAAAACTTCAGAAAAGTATGAAGCTGCTTGAGTTAAAGGACCAGGGTTCAAATCCTACCTCTGACACATCGGACAAATCTTTTACATTCCCTGAGCCTTAGTTTCCCCACCTGTAAAACGAGGGGGTCAGACTAGATGGTTTATCAGATCACTTCCAACTCTAGTTCTATCATTCTAATACTCCTATGAGAGAACCATCCAGTAAGGACCAGAATTAACTCTATGACCCCTATGAAGATGAAAACCTATGAGTAATGATGTTGAGTGACCCTCACTGAAAGGTACTTAAGGCAGCTATTTATTGACCTAAGAAAAGAAAAGCCTTCTACTTTCTTCCTGGTTCATGTATTTAGGATTTGACAACCTCCCTACACCTGTCAAACTTGATTAGCACTATCCACTATGTTAGAAACATAAGAACAAATGATACATCCAAAAGAACTCTAAAAGCACTGCTAAAGATCATGAAGAATTGGGCAATACAAAGAAGATCTTGGTGGATAGAGGTGGTACTTTCATTTATAGCTGCTAGCTGAAGTAAAGGGCCTTGGAAGAAAAACGGAGATTCTGGAAAACAACTGATTATATTCCCTTCCCCTCCCAAGCCCCCCCAATTTCAGATATATGAGAGAAAATCTAACATTTCCTTATTTTATCTTGCAAGTACAGGACAAAAAAGGTAACGAAGTCTCTTCTCAGTGTTCAAGGCCAGGAACCAACGAAGGAGAACCATAAAAGAGGTGCCGCAGCCTCCTGTCCTGGCCCTAGAGCAAAGATTAGGCATCCTCACACCACGAGAGGGGGACAGAGACAAGGCCAAGAGGCTAGTCCTGATGGTGCTGCACCTGACCCAGAGGCAATATTCTCTTCTCAAAGAAGTCAAACTTCTGACACCAGACACAACACTGGAAGTCTGAGGCAGTGCAACAACTGGTTCAGGATGAGAAGACAGTGCCATAGAGGGAGGTAGCTAATATTCCCAGCTCAGCCAGAGGGGTACCTCTGTTCCGAGAGTAAACATATCCAACATATTCTGGCCCCAAAATAGGAACGACAGCAAGATGCCTGAGTGGGCTTTTGCCTATCCTGAGGCTCCTACTTTTTCAACTCTTTCACCACAATGCTCTCAGGCACCAAGGAAGAAGAGGAGGTGATCAGAGGAGTCAAGCCCATCTGAGCTGAAGAGCCACTCTTCTAAATTGGGGGCCAAATAGCAAAGGAAGTCCTTGCCCCACACATGAGTGGTTCTCTTCCCTAAGCAGGACCTTCCCCAGGACTCAGCAGCCCTAAGGTGGAAGGTGCATACACTAGTCTCTTTCCTCACCTTTGCTCAGATCACTGTCAAAAGCAAGGTGCCCCAGGCCCATCCTCTATACAGAACTGCTCTACTCTTCTCAGTCTACTCACCTGAGACTTCAATGCCATCTCTGACCTATTTGAAGGGATTTTCAGCTCACTGCCTCTGAATTCTTCAGCTGAATGTCCTTGCTGCCTTGAATAAGATAGATATCTTCATCCCCAGGGGGCCCATGCCACTATTCACCATGAACCAAGTCAGCATTTTCCCTTCATGGGGGCACAGCCCACATGAGACACCCTTTGAGGTCCTCAGCCTCCTGTTCATTGGTTTCCCCACAAAGATGGAGTCAAATTGCCAGACTCCACAAAAGCAGTATGGGAAAAGTCAGGAGGTCCCCTTGCCATCCCAGAGCCCTCCTTCAGTCCCCAATGGATAGGCAGACAGAGGAACAAGAAGGATACAGCACTGGAGTTTAGGGAAGCCCCACAGACTGGTATCCAGCCCAGCAGGGGCAAATCCATCATCAAAGGGCACTGAGAATGAGATGTTTCCTGGGCTTCTTACCCGGCTCCTTCTGTCCCATGCTTGTCTTTATCAACGACAGATCAACTAACAACTCAACTCCTCATCCAGCACCCCTTCCCAACTCCACCTGACTCCTTAAAGATGCTTTCTCTTCTTCTCCCATGCTCTTACTTTGTACTTATACTCACAGACATGTATTAAAGTATTCTTTAAAAAAATTTTTTAAAGTAGTTGTAGAGATCATCTTTATTTCATGCATTTAAAAACATTCTAAGAAGGGGTCCATGGGTTTCACCAGACTGCTAAAAGGATCCCTTACACAGAAAAGAGCCAATGAATACAACAGTGCAGTGTTTGACAAATTCAAAGAGCTCAGTTACTAGGTGGTTGTTCAGTCATTTTTCAGTCATGTCTGACTCTTCATGACTCCATCTGGGGTTTTCTTGGCAAAGATACTAGAAGGGTTTGCCATTTCCTTCTCCAGATCATTTTACAGATGAGGAAACAGAGGCCCAGGATGACAAAACTAGTTTAAGTGTCTGAGGCCAGATCTAAACTCAGGAAGAGGAGTCTTCCTGACTCCAGGTCCAGTGCTCTATCCACTATGCCATCTAGTTGCCTAGTTACTAGGTAAAGATTCACAATTTGACAAAAACTGTTGGGAAAACTGGAAAGAAATCAGGTATAGACAAACCATATACCAATCAATATACCTGATACACAAATTGACTTAGACAACTTAATCTAAGGGGGGGAGGAGACAACATAATAAACTAATCAGAAGAGCAAAGAATAAATTACTTTTCAAATCTCTTAACAGGAACCAAACAAAGGACAGAGAGGAACCCAGAAGATAAAATGGTCCATCATAAAACTGGAAAGATTTTGTACAAACAAATCTAATTCAGTTAAAATGAGAAGGGAAACATGTAACTGGAAAAATATTTTTGTATTAAGATTTTCTGATAAAGGTTTCATATCCAAGATATAAAATAATTAATTCACATCTGTAAGAATAAGAGCTATTCCCCAAAAGAAGAATGGTCAAAAACCACTTCCTAATAGATAGTCAAAGATTACAAACAGGTAGTTTTCAAAAGAAAAATAGCCGATCTATCAACAACCATATGAAAAAATGTTCTAAATTACTAATAATTAGAAAAATGCAAATTAAATAACCTTAGGGTTCCACCTCACACAAATCCATTAGCCTGACAAAGGTGACAAAAGTAAAGTGATAAATGTTGGAGAGATGATGGAAAGACAGGCATACTGGAAAGCAATTTGGTACCATGCCCAAGTCAAAACTGTGCACACCTTTTCACCTGACTATAACATTACTTGGCCTATTCTTCCTCCTCCCCCCATTAAAAAAAATAGTAGCTCTTTTTTGTAGTGGCAAAGAATTGGAAAATGAGGGGATGCCCTCCTTTTGAGGAATGGCTAAATTAATCGTGGTATATCAATGTACTAGAATATTACGCCACAAAAATGATGAAATTGATGACTTCAGAGGAAACTAGGAACACTTTCAGGAACTTATACAGACCAAAGTGAGCAGAACTAGGAGAACAATTTTTATATAAAATAACAAAATTACAGAGAAATATAACCTTAAAAGTCTTTAGAACTCTGTACAACACAATGATAAACTACAAATACAAAAGAATTAAGATGACACAAGCCACTCACAGAAAGAGATATACAGATTCAGACATGGTCAATGCAGGAATTTATTTTCCCAGACAATACAGTCGTGTACTAAGGGCCTTATTTTTTTTTAAAAAACTTGCACAAATTGGGGGGCGGGGGGGGGGGGGAGAAATGGGTAGGGAGTGCCACACAATTAGTATATTCTGGAGGGACAGATTTATTATTAAAAGCATGTTTGTGCAACATTTATTTCAATATAAAAAATAAAATGGGATTACTTTTTCTTTCACACATTGCAGGTTTAAAAAACTGGAGAATAAACAAGTAGGCAAGAAGGACAATAAAGGGATTCAAGATGCCATAACGGTCAGTTGAAGGAACTGCAGATATTTAGTAATAAGGACTGGACCCATGATTTCACTGATATAGGGAACTCTAGTATAAATAAACTCCCTCTATCCATGCAGGCCAGCATGTTTCTCTGCAATTTTCTCTCATCTTAAAGCGTTGCCTAGAGCACTGAGAAGTGACGTGACTTGCCCAGGGCCAAATAACCAGTTCTCTAGCTACTATTCCTCGGTGCCTATGTTATTGGGGATTCATGACTTTTATTTTTAAGGACATGAAATCAAGTTTGTACTTTCCTGCTTGGTCCCACAGGATCAACCACTGTTAGTTGTGAAAAGGTAGATTTTGCTTCAATGTCAGGAAAAACTTCTGACCAATGTAAATTATACCTTTGAGAGAGACCCTTTCACTAGTGATCATCAGTTGAAAACTAGGTTAACTCTTTGTTGGGAATGTTGTAGAAGGGATTATTGGTTCAGATGGTGGCTTAACCAGATGGCTTCTGAAGTCCTTTCAAGAACTTAACTCAATTACAGAATCTCAAAAGTAAGTTATACTTTTACTATTGCTTTCAAATGACTTTCAAATAAAGTAACACCCTTTTAAGATGTCTTTGTTATGAAATATAGCATTATGACTTAATATTAAATATATCATACAGGAAAAATTTGGATCATGAATAAATTCATGAACTTACAATCTTAAAATACTACGAAGTCCTATTCCAACTGGACAATGTTCTTTCATTTGTCTGATAGCACTGTGGTTTCATTATGGCTTGTAATTTCAGGAATTTAATAAAAAAAAATCAGTGTGTACAGTGGTTACAAAGTGACAGTCCTAGAAGGCTAAAAACTAGTTCATTTGTGGTCTAGCACTTAGGTCAAGAATGCGGTGAGCCTAGGAATCACCTCTTGCAGGAAGTAAAAGCCTCCTAACTAGTCTCTCTACCTCAAGCTTCACTGAGCTCCAAAACATTCTACAAACTTTTCCCAAAAGCTTGGGCCTGACAATGTTACTCCCCTATAAAAACTGCAGTGGCTTCCTATTATTTCTAAGATCAAATGTATACTCCTCTGTGTGTTATTTAAGGCTCTTTCCCACATGGCTCCTTTCTACCTTCAAAGTCTTCTTATATTTTACTTGCCTCTTATGGTAATAAGCAGTATCCTAACTCCTGCTTCCATACAAGTTAAACTTGTTTTTCTTTGGTATGCAATTTGTCCTTGAGACTTGGTTGGTTAAAGGGACTAAAGGTTCAGGCTGTTGACAACACTTGCTGGTTGCCTGAATGCAAAACAAACACAAGGAGTTCCAGTGGCCTTCCCTCTGATGTTTGGCTAGTAGATTATAATGGGTAACTAAAGGAAGGAAGCTTCACTCAGCTGAATCAAACTTATAGTATCCTCAATGCCTATACTTATTCCATATCCTCCTGCTGTGGCAGAGTAAATCTTTTTGCTAACTGTTGAATGACCTATGATTGTCTCATTTTATTCTAATATCAAACCTGACCTACCAGGGCATGGGCCTGACTAAAATAACCTTGTGAAGGATGGGGGAGGGGAGGGGAAGAAAGGAAAGAAGCTTACTCCCCTATTGGGAGATTACAGAGTAAACTGTCTGTTGGCATGCAGCACAAAGTGAGGATGTTGTGTCTTTTAAAATTACGTTGGGTTTTTTTTTGCCTTTTAGAGGGGAGTTGGGGTTAAGTGACTTGCCCAAAGTCACACGGCTAGTGTGTCAAGTGTCTGAGGTTGGATTTGAACTCAGGACCTCCTGATTTCAGGGCCGATGCTCTATTAACTGCACCACCTAGCCACCCCTAAAATTACATTCTTAAAGTTAATTTTGGTAAACTGTCTTTTAGGCTGTTTTGTCCCGAGACCTACTAGCTGTAAACTTACTTATCCTTCAAAATTTCCCAGACTCAATTTCCCTTCAAAGTAGCCAGGAGCAACTGAATTTGAGGGGATTGAAAGCAATGATTTTCCCCTTCACTGAAACCCACTTCCCCAAACAAAAACCAAATATCTAAGAATTAGATTTGCTTTGTTTTCTCAAACTATATTGTTAATGGTCATCACTCAATTGCCTCTGAGGAAGCATATTTTGTGTGAAAGAGGTCAGAACTGTTGGATTTTGAATTTTCTTTAAAAAAGAAAAAATTACAAAGCAGCTAAGCAAGCAAGTAGTTTTGTCCTATGACAGTAGAAGAATATAGCCAAGCAGTTGACGGTGGCAAGATGGACCTCAATAGTGAATACAAACTAAGGCAAATTTCTGGAATTTTAAGATTGTCTAACCGTTAACTATGCTGAAGAAATTCTAAGTGTTCAGTTTTCCTCCTCTCTATTTTGGTACTTAGGAAACCAAAGGGAATTCTACCATATAGCCTTTGTTTTGATTCTTTGGTGTAAACCACTGGGGGAAAGGACAATGTTCAAAGCTCTCTAGGAGCCCAGAGATCTGGGAATTGGGGTTATAGACAAATGTGCAAACTGCACCCCCTGTTGATTTGTTCAGAACAGGTAAAGGGAGATGCATTGGTTTAAAAGGATTCCACTTTCACTTCCAACTATGGACTACAATTCCCTTTGTAGATATTCCAGTGAGGAGTCCCTGCAGATTTTAGGCTGCAGATGCTCTCCCCTACCCTATATATAGGTGATTTTATATAGGTGAAATTGAATTGGTCATGCCTAATTTTGGTGGTAACCTTTTGAATTTAAGATGTCAGGGGCTCTTGTGTATTTCAATGGAGGCTGACTGGTGGTAGAAGTAATCTCTGCATTGGAGAGTATGACCACTAACTGGAAGGAAAATCCAGGTCCTGACATGACTGGCCAGAATCATTTAGAAATTCCTGAGCCATGTGGTTTTGCAATGCCTAATTTCATCAACTGTGGTGGATCAGCAAAGGGCTGAGCTGATGTACCAGAGCCCAGCATTGGAGAACAGAGTCAGGCTCCAGAAGCAGATGCACCTATGCACATCGAACTGAGGGTAGTGGCAGCACTGGCCTGCAGCAAACCTCTTCCTAGGGAAACGGAGCCAGACCTACCAGAGCGGCAGTGAGGCTAAAGTGCTAACATCCCAACAGCACTCAGACCTATGGCAACACCTATTCCAACCAAGGAGAGAAAAGCCAAGGCTCTACTAGAGACAGCTGTCCTGCCCCAGCATGGGGGGTAGCAGCTGACCCTGACAGAGAGGACAGTAGATGAAGATGTACGCTCCAGCAGCAGTACACAAGCAGTGCGCAGACAGAGGCTCCAACAGCAATGGGCAAGCAAGTGTCTACTAGTCTACTAGAATAGGCACTGGTGTGCAGTAGTAAAAGGTAAAAGCCCTGTAGTCCACTACTTACTGCAATTTATAGCTGAGTCTTCCAATTGCTGACTACAACATCCACTGATCATTTACAACTCCTCCTCTCAGCAAGGGCTTGGAGAGGATCAAGTGATGGATGACATTCTTTAGTTACTTTTTGGCAACAACGGGAAGGTAAAAGTGTCTTCCCATCTCCCACAGAAAATGGTAAGTTCCTTACTGAACTCAAATGATACAAAGAGTCTGTATTATACTCTCCTTACCATGGGGCTCCCAGGAAAGAGGAGATCCTAGCTGGTGAACCTGGAAACACTCAGTTCTGTACAGGGCAATCCTCCCTGATCTGTTATAAATACTGGTAATGATGAAGGACGTGTTAGCATCTGTGTGACAGCCTTGATGTTCCTGGTACTGATAACAGTTTATGGTGACCTTTACTAGGTCACCATATCTAGTGCTAGAACCATTTTAAACTGCAAAGACTATCACCACCCACCACATGGACTGTCATTTATAAATAAGTTGTTTAGCCTTGGGACTCAGTCCTTCATAGGACTGATTCAGTCACTCCTTCAGGGAGTTGTTAAATTATTTTGTTTTGTTTTTGCTTTGTTTCTGTTTTGGTTTTTCTTTTCCTCCTTTAAGCACTGCCTAATCAGGCTTCTTGAGTATCAGAAGTCAGATATGTCCTCAAAGTTCTCTAGACCTTACCAACAAGGGATGGAGTGTGGTAGACACAGAATCCCAACCCCTACCCCCATGCCAGTTAGGCCAGTTTTTCCTTAAATGTTATTGAGACTATCCTTGAAATCTGGTTGGTTTAGGTGAATAAAAGCTCAGGCTGTCAATATCCCTTTCTTATCAAACAAGTAGAGAACAACCACGAAGAGCTCCACAGTTAAGACTAAGTAAATCTTTTGCTAACTGTTGAATGACCTAATGGTGCCCCATTTTATTCTAGTATCAAACCTGAACTACTAGGGTACTAGCTTGAGTCAGGTCCAACCCGAATGCACAGTCCAGTCCAGCCATATGAACCTAATTACTGTTACTCACGTAACACTACATCTCTAAGCTTTCACACTGTCTCTGACACCTGAAATGCTCTGCCTCCGAATCACTGCCTCTTGGAATCCTTGGTTCCTTTTATTATAAAGTTCAAGGGTCATCTACAGGTCATTCCTGGTCCATCAGTGCCTTGACCTCCAAAGTTACAGCACATCTTTGAATATCTTTTATATCTCTACATAGTATATGCTTTCTCTCTCATGAAAGTGTAAGGTTTTTGAGGGCAGAGAGTTTTGTTTCACTTTTGTCTTTGTATCCCCAGCACTGAGCACAGTGTCTAGCATGAAGTATGTGATTAATAAGTGCTTGATGATTGATACCTAATGTATCTTTACTTATGAGTGTTTTCACCAATCACCTTTGTAAAATGATCACACATTATGATAATAAAAATATCTGGCCTACATTTTTCACTCTTTAACTATTATTTTCTAGTGCCAAAGAGCTACTTATTTAGTAAGACAATTATAAGTTGATTTGGTAACTAACACAAAGAACAGACACCAATCTTTCTAAAATCAAAATCCTAAGCTACCAAATTTTCCCAAATGAGGCTTATAACCAGGCTTTGAGGAAAGTAAAATGGAATAAAGACTTGAAAGATAGGTGGGAGACAGACTGTGGAGGCATTTAAATACCACGAAGAAGAGTACGAATTTTATTTTACAAACAAGAGAGGAGTCTTAGCAAAGGAAGTGGCACAAAAAGGAAGAACTGTAAGTGGAGCTACTGGAATTAGCAGGCTATTTTAACAGGCCAGGTGACAGGTTATGTGAATAGAAAGGGCAATGGATATAAGATGTTGTATAACTGGCAAGTCCTGGTAGCTGGATGAATACAAAAGTAAGAGAAAGAAGAGTCAGAGTAAAAGTAAGTTTGCAAATCTGATAGGCTGTAGGGATAGTGGTGTCACTGACAAACAAAAAGCTGAGTCAGGAGAAAACATCAGGATTTTGGTAAAAAGATCTATTTTTGCCATGTTATATTTGGGAGTGATGTAAAAGGGAACTAGTGATGTGACACTAGAACTTTAGGAAGAAATGAGAGAAGAATCAATATGTATATTTGGGAGACAACTGCATAGAAGTCACTGAACCCATGAAAACAGTTAAGATCATCAACGCAGGATGTAGGGAAAATGATCCATGACAAAACTGGAGCATAACCCGCCTTTAGAAGGGACATGGATGACTATGAAGCAAAGTAGATTGCAAAAGAACAGTTGGGAAGACAGTCAAGAAATTATTGTCATAAAAGCTGAAGAGATTGCCTTCTCAATGGTTGGAAGAGGGGCTGAATGAAGAAGGGAGAGAATTTGGAGCTCAAAATTTAAAAATGAAGGTAAAAAAATAAATAAAATTAAATAAAAGATAAAAGGAAAAGAAAGTATTCAGGAAGGGATATATGGTTAGTAGTGTAAAAAGTTCCTGAGAGTTTGAGGCAAAAGACTGAAAAATAGTCACCAGATTTAGCAATTAATAAATTACTGATAATCTTAGAAGAGATCAGTTTTAATGGAGTAGTGGGGGTCACAATTCTGATTGCAAAAAGTCAAGAAGTGAATAGGTGAGGAAATGAAAGTAATAGCTTCCCAAAGTGAACAATAAATTTGACATCATTGAGTATAAACCTTAATAATGCTCTGAAACACGGGACTGGGAATTAAGAGTTCAAATACTAACTTCTACTAACTAGCTGTGCAATTTTTAATGTCACCCCAATTCTGCATGCCTTAGTTTCTATTATCTAAAGAAATGAAGGGAAGCTCTAAAATGTTATTATTTCTAAATTCATTAAATTTATTCACTAAATATTTGCTCAAATAGGAAAAAAGGTAAAACGGAATTACCTGCCGCCGACAACCCACAACATATCTTGGTCCATTTGTTGCCTTAACAATGACTAGAAAGGGAAAAAAAAGCCAAAATCATTTTTAAAAGACATTTGCAAGAAGCAATTTGGAATAATACTCCAAAAGTCACTAAAATTATGCATATGCTTTAATCCTGATATTCTTATTAGTCATACATTCTAAAAATATAAAAACAACCACAGGAAAAGACCTCTATTTATGGTAGCACTTGTTTATATCAAAAATCTGGAAATAGTGGGTATTTATTATTTGGGCAATGGCTAAACAAATTCTGATATATAAATGTAATGGAATATTATCCTGCCATAAAAAATAATGAATGTGACAGATTCTGAAAAACCTAGGGGAAGGGATGCAGAATGAAGTGAAAAATTTATACATTGGCTACAATACTATAGAGAACAACTGTGAAAGACTTAAAAACTGATCAAGGCAATAACTAATCGTACAACTGCAAAAGTCTGATGATACATCGTATTTCTCTCTTTTGGCACAGAAAAAATAGC
Organism: Petaurus breviceps papuanus; assembly: GCF_028583685.1. Classification (NCBI taxonomy): domain Eukaryota; kingdom Metazoa; phylum Chordata; class Mammalia; order Diprotodontia; family Petauridae; genus Petaurus; species Petaurus breviceps. Next base: position 4,280,684 of record NW_027185735.1, read on the forward strand.
CTGGAGGTAACCAAATGATATATCAACCAAACAACACAAATTTATTTTGTTTGATTATATTAATTTGTTGCAAGGCAATGATAGTTATGAAAAAAAGAAAAAAATGTCATCTGAAAAAATAAAGAAAATATAAAAAAAATACACATTAAAGAAATTCAGAGCGGTACATTCAAAAAAAGGCAATGTGGGTAAATACCATGTCAAAAGTGAAGTACACAAAAATCTACCAAGTTATATGTGGAACAGTTTCTTTTTCTGACCATGTCATATATGGAAATGTCTATGTTTGTTTGTGACTATCAAGTTCATAATATGGATATAAACATGTGTACAATGTTTTTAAAAAGACATCTGCAGGAGGAAATGTTACTTTATTTGAATCATCCAAATTAAAAATGACAATTCAGAAACTACTAGTTGAAGGAAAATCTAGCTTGTCAAATAGTTCTTTTAAACTATTTAATATATTTCAAAGGAAAAGCATGTTTCTGTATGTATTTTGACCATCTACTTACATTTTTCTTCTGTTAATTGTTTAAGCACTTCACCCACAATCTACAAAAGAAAAAAAGTGTTATCATTTAACATAATTACCTATAGTAGCCAAAATTACAACTAAATCAACAACTTACCTGCCCAACACTTTGTAAGGCCTTCAGATCATTTTCAGACTTTTCATACTGCTTGGTAAGCTCTTTCAACTGTTCTCTTACTGAAACAAAACAACTAGTATATTAAACAAATGTTTGCAATTTGGAAATTTTACTTAAATATATTCAGTTTAGTTTTTATCAAATCTAAAACACCTTTATCTGTATATATCAAATTTCTTATTAAAATGCTAAGAGATTATACAAAGAAACATCTACTAATTCGTCTGCTTCTAATCAGTGATTGCTGATTTTATGTCGATTAGGATACTGACTTCTAAGGGCTATGTGATGATCTTAGTCGTACTGACAGATTAGGAATGAGAGTTTTCATGCCTCCAATCCAGAATATGTTATATCCTGATCATTCTGTGACCTGCAGATCAAACAAACTCAAATGCTCAATACAAATAAGATGTGTTAAAAACGCTGGTAGGAGATGAATGGTGGGCAAAAAGCTAAGTGCCTTTGGTCCAGCACAAGAGCCACAAATGCTGTTTGTTTCCCCCCAGAAACACACTTGCCAAGCTGCACTCCTATACAGGGGCTTAGTGCCCTTCCGTGCCTGGGGGTTCTCAATTCCGCTCCTTAAACCCTGGCAGCTCCCACCCCCTTCGGGGCCTAGAGCTGGGCTCTTCCTCACTGCAGGAGCCCAAGCCGTCCGAAGGCCCTGGCACCGTCTTCACTATATTCGGCCTTCCAATGCCCTTTCCCCCTTCCCCCCGCTCGGGAGGGCTTCGTCCCGAGCCCTCGGGGCTGCGTCGCTCCGGCCAGGCCGCACCGGCTCCAAGCAGCCGCGCTCGGGGCACGATGACAAAGCGCCTTGCGCTACAACCGAGGTCTCACCTTTCAGGAGGCTCCCCGGAAGGTGGCCTCCGCTCGGCAGAGAGAGAAGGGCCAAACAATCCGTACAAAGGTGGAGTACTTACACTCTTTGAGGCGCCCATCGATCTCCTTGTGCTCAAGCAGCTTCTTACGGTAGTCCTGGAGAGCCTTATCTCTCGGGTCCGCCATGATGAGAAGACGCCTCTCATAGGGGATGCTGGGAATGTCCATGGCCGCCAGGGCGGGGGGGGAGAGGGGCGGGGACGAGAGGGGAGGAGGAGGAAAAAAAGGAACTGACACGATTCGCCCCGCCCATATCTCCTCCTCCTCCTCCTTCTCCTCCTTCTCTCTTCCCACCTCCCGCCCTTTTTCCCTATAGGCACTTCGGCTTCCAACCTGCCGACAAGACTCCTTCACCGTCGGAGCTGAGCAGTTGACCTCCTTGGACACCGTCCCCTTCTGGTGAGAGCTGCAAAGAGCAAGAAGTAGCTCCCGGACTTCCTCTGAGGCTTCAAACAGAGCCTGACTCCTGCTGCTGGAAAAAAAGGACTTTGTGATTAAAAAAAAAAAAAAATCAGAGAAACAATGGTTTTCCAGACATGTCTTGAATGCCAATCATCTTATACAATAGCATAACATTATTTTTCAAGCGCTTAAGGCTCTTTATAATAGTAGTTGATAGCCCCATTTCTGAAACTTAGGGTTTTTCCCCACTGTATGTAGCTTGCATCATTACTAATTTCTTAGGAAATCAGGAAAGTCAGTTATCCTGAAAGCTGCCTTCTCGGTTGTAACAATAACAGTATCTATATAGCATTTGCTTACAAAGCGCTTTACATACATTGGCACCCTCTTAGCCTTGCCTTTCCTCCCTAGGTGGCATTGGATCCCCTGGGAGACAGACTCGGCCACTGCACTCTGTACCTCTAAACTCAAAACTATCCACCCCCAAAACTTCCCTCCAAGTCCCCCGCCCCGAGTTAGCCACAGGACATAATTTGTTCAATTTGTTGTTCATTCCTGTAGACTCTTCGAGAGCCCATTTGGGGTTTTCTTGCCAAAGACATTGGAGAAATTTGTCATTTCCTTCTCCATCTCATTTTACAGATGGGGAAACTGAAACAAATAGGGTTAAGTGACTTGCCCAAGGGTCACATAGCTAGTCAATGTCTGAAAGCACTTTTGAACTGAGGTTTTCCTGACTCCAGGACCAACATTCTAATGGACTCACTGCACCACCTAGCTGTCCACAAAATACAATTTAGCTCAAAGCAAATGCCTAGAAGCAAAAAATAGCAACAAAATATCTTCCTCACAATCCTGGGAGGTTATTATAACAGCAGTATAAACAGCAACAGTAGGAAGACTGGCCACTCATAGAGTTTATTGTGGAAAAAGCAGGTAGGTAGGGAATAGGTTACTAAAACAATTTAGACCTTCAAAGTCCCTCCTTGCCTGATGTCTCTCATGATGTTCTCACTCTCCTCTTCATGGGATATAGCATATCTATGCTGGGTAAAATCACTGTAATGGGCTATTTGGGCCAGCTCCTGGGAGGGGCATGTGGCTCAAATGCTATGGCCTCCACTCTCTCCAATTTTAGACTCAAATTTAGTCAAAATCCTGACCTAGTTTGCTACTATGCATTTTTAGGAAGAAGCATAACTCATATCCTAGGATCACAAGGAGTTTCTGTTCTCAGGCATGTTGAGCAGGATTGCAGCTTCAGGTACCAAACTCTCAATTCCTTTGGCCAACTTGACTCTTCAGATGTTCTCCTCTCCATTTGACATTACCACAATGTTTCTGCTATAAAATGTCAATGGATGAATGGGAGGAAGAAGAACTAATCCTGCCCCATTCCCACCCCCACCCTCAACCCCCTGCTTTCACCATGAGGCACAAAAGAAAAAGTGAAAAGCAAATTGTCACCTCTCAGCTGACTATTGCTTTTTTTAAACTTCACCAAGGGCATGACTGATCTTACAGACAGCCAATGGCTTTATTTCTCTGTTCCCGATCAGTTGTCTATCCATTGGTCAATGATCCATAATTCCTTAAGGTTTATTGAGGAACTTTTTTCTTACTTTGTGGCTTGGTTGTTTAGGTAGTCTCCTTGTATTCTATTGTTTGGTTTTTAGAGAAACTACTGAACACTGCTTGTATGTAACCCTAGCTTCAACAAGTCAAGGGGCTGGGATACTGTTATTATATCTTTAATAGTGAATGGAATCTTGGGAAGTTACTGTTCATGTGTTATCTGTGAGAAGTCTATGAGTGATAACTGGCAGTTTAACTCTCATTCTGGAGATACCATTAACTGTGATACCTGTAGAGGACAGAATAAGAATTTCTTTCCTGAGTGAGTAAGTGATTTAACCATCAAGGAGAAAAAGTCTGAAAAGAAATTTCTTGTAAGAATTGAGTTTAACTCTTATCTTACAAATAAATATTATGAAGTTAATTCTTGGGAAGAGATTTCAGCATTTAATGAGAATTCGGGGGGTGGACAGGAGAGAGAAGAGAGACTGTTTATACTACTTTCTTCTGACTTCTCAACCCCTGGTATCTAAATTCTGACTTTATTACTCAAGTGAACTGTTCTCACCATAGTCACCTCTAACCTCTAATCAACTATGACTCTTCCACTAACTGTAATTTTGAATTTCCAGTTGGATTTGGAGAAGTGATTCATTCTGGTTTATGGTCTTCCTGTCTCCCAACAGATATATTGTATACAATTATTTGTCTTTGTTATGTTATTTGTTACATTTTCATGTTACAATTATAGAATCAGCACTTTTGATTTTTTTTAAGACTAGAATATAATAGGGGGAGAGGAGGGGACAAGACAGGAGAGGAAGGTTGTGATGAAAAAAGTTTATCCAGTTTAATAGTTTTTAATAAACTGTGGAAAGATTCAGGGCTAATTGACTAATTAGAGGAGTGTTGCAATTTTGGTAATTTATGGGGGAATGTAATAACATAGCCCTTGATTATCTTAGAAACCAGGATGAGAATAAATAATAAACCTGCTACATATTGTTCATATCTCCTAAAGCCCATGTATTGCATATCCTCTTGAGAATTCCTTTGTAACTCTTATGCAATATCCATTCTTTCCTTTACTCCAGTCTCTGCCAAAGAAATCACCTTTCTTCTGGTCAGATATCACCTTAATATTTAAATCCTTAGTCCCATTTCTTCCTATCTCCTTTGACAGAATGCCCCCTGTATAATCCTAGACTCACATCACCAAACTGCCTGACTTGGATATATCCCATGGATGTCCTATAAGCATGTGAAATGCAAAAGAGGACTCTTTTTTTCCCCCAAAATCAATTCTTCTCCTTAATTTCCTTATTTCTGATGACTAGCATTATTTTCCTAGTCACCTAATTTTAAAAACTCAGTCAACTTCTATTCCTCACTCTCCCCCACCATTTTGATAAGTTGCCAAGTCTCAATGATTCTACTTCTAGAGTATTCTATGAATCTATCCTTTTCTCTCTCTTCACATGAACACCATATAATTCAGTCAGTCAACATTTATTCAGTGCTTACTATATGCCAGGCACTCACTTGTACTAAGAGTTAGGGATAACAAGAAAGATAAATCACCTTCAATGAGCTGATATTCCAATGAAAAATATGACCAAAATAACTATGTACATTCAAGATAAATATAGAGTAGGTGACAGGTAATCTCATAAGAGAAGGCACTAGCAGCTAAAGTAAGGAACTGAAACTACACAAGGTTATGGGTAGAAGATAAACATTGAGTTGAATCTTGGAGAAATCCAGAGAACTAAGAGCCAGAGGTGAGGGAGCAGAATATTCTGGGCACGGGGAGCAATCAGTCCAAAACACAGAGACAGGAGACAGTATTGTATGTAAGGAACAAGGTCAGTGTAACAGCATCATTACTGGAAAGGTAAGAATTGCTGTGAAAAGTTGTAAAGAGTTTTTAATGCTGAGTTCCAGGAGCCAAGATGGCAGGGTAAGCAGTAAATCATTGTTGCTCTCCCATATTCACCTCCAAACAGCCATAACATAGTGCCCTAGAACAAATACTGGAATAGTAGAGCCAGTAGGAAGATGGGGTAGAGCAGCCTTTTAGCCTGGGAAACTTGAAGGATCAGCAAGAAAGGTCTGTCTCACTCAAGTAAAAGGGGAGTATGTCCCAGAACAGGAAGCAGCCCAGCAAACCAGCAGCATGCCCCACCTCAGAAAACCAGTGGGAGATCCTGAGCCCCAGTGTGGTGGAGTAGGCAAATGCCAGCACAAGGACCTCTCATGCCTTACCATAGCCAGGGGAATGGGAAGACTATGGCTTTGAGAACCACCACAGTGCTTCAGCACAGCCCAGGGTGGACCAGCATCCTCCAGATGCCAGACCTTTCCATGCCTCAGTGCAACCCAGGAAGGCAGGCATCCTCCAGCACTTCCCTGTGTTTTGGTGCAGCTCTGGGTGAGCAGGTGACCTCCAGGGACTGAACTTCCATGTGCTTAAGTGTAGCCCAGCACAGTCAGGCATCTTCCAGAGGTTAGACTTCCATGTGCATCAGTGTAGCCTGGCAGAAATGCAGAAAAACCCCACCTGGCCTCAGCACACACTAGATACCACCACTAGGATCCTAGCTCAGCACCAGGTAAGCTGCCAGACCCCTACAACCTCCAGCTGCCAGCACCTGAGGTTCAAATGCACAAAGCCAGTGACCAGGCCCCTGGCCACCAGCACAAGAAGCTATGAAGAGTGCCCCTGTGTTCCAGCAGGAGAGTTCAACTTTAAAAGTCAGGAAATAGGCAAAAAAAAAGATGATCAAGAAGCAAAAAATGAATATTGACCATAGACAGTTACTATGGTGACAGGAAAGAGCAAAACACAAACTCAGAAGAGGCCAGCACTGTCAATATAACTCCATCCAAAACCTCAAAGGGGAATATGAACTGGTCTCAAGCCCAAAAAGCATTCTTGGAAGAGTTCAAGAAGGATTTTAAAAGTCAAATAAGAGAGATAGAAGAGAAATCAGGGCGGGGGGAGGGAAGAGAAATGAGAGAGATGCAATTCTATATATGCAAGAGAGAGTCAACAGCTTGAAAAATGAAGGATAAGGGGCAGCTAGGTGGCACAGCGAATAGAGCATCAGCCCTAGAGTCAGGAGGACCTGAGTTCAAATCCAACCTTAACACTTGCTAGCCATGTGACCTTGGGCAAGTCACTTAACCCCAATTAATTAACCCCACTTAATTCCCAATTACCCTGCCTTCCCCTCTCCAAAAGCAAAAAGAAAAAGGAAGGACAAAAATTGACTAAATAAAACAATTCCTTAAAAAATAAAAATGGGGGGAAAATCCACTGAAGAAAGCAACTCCTTAAAAAGTTGAATTGGCCAAATGAAAAAGGAGGTACAAAAGCTAACTGAAGAAAATAATTCCTTAAAAATTAGAATTGGATAAGTGGAAGCTAATGACTCTATGAGACATCAAGAATCAGTCAGAAAAAATCAAAAGAATCAATAATTACAAGAAAATGTAAAATACCTCATTGGAAAAAACAACTGACCTGGAAAACAGATCCAGAAGAAATAATTTAAGAATTATTGGACTACCTGAAAGCCATGATTAAAAAAAGAAGCCTGGACAACATCTTTCAAGAGATTATTGAGGAAAACTGCCCTGATAGCCTAGAAGGAGAGGGTAAAACAGTCATTGAAAGAATCCACCTCCAGAAATAGATCTCAAAATGAAAACTCCAAGGAATATTATAGCCAAATTCCATAATTATCAGGTCAAGGAGAAAATATTGCAAGCAGTTCAGAAAGAAACAATTTAAATATCATGGAACCACAGTCAAGTATCTAACTGTACACCAAAACAAAGTAGAAATGGGTGCATGATCTAGGTATAAAGGCTGATACTGTAAGCAATCTGGGAGAGCAAGGGATAGTTTACCTGTCAGATCTATGGTGAGGGAAAGACTTCATGATGAAACAAGAGTTAGAGAGCATTATAAAATGCAAAATGGATAATTTTGATTACATTAAATTAAGCTTCTGTATAAATAAAGCCAATGTTACCAAGATTAAGAGGGAAGTGGAAAATTGGGAAAGAATTTTTACAACCAGTGTCTCTGATAAAAGCCTCATTTCTAACATATACAAAGAACTGAGTCAAATCTATAAGAATACAAGCCACTCCCCAATTGATAAATGGTCAAAGGATATGAATAGGCAGTTCTCAGAAGATGAAATTAAAGATATCTATAAGCATATGAAAAAATGTTCTAAATCACTATTGATTAAAGAAATGCAAATCAAAACAACTCTGAAGTACCACATCTCACCAGCCAGATTGGCTAAGATGATAAAACAAGAAAATGATAAATGCTGGAGAGGATGTGGAAAAATTGGAACACTAACGCATTGCTGGTGGAGTTGTGAACTGATTCAGCCATTCTGGAGAGCAATTTGGAACTGTGCCCAAAGGGCTATCAATAAATGCATACCCTTTGATCCAGAAATACCATTTCTAGGGTTATATCCCAAAGAGATCAGAGAAGTGGGAGGAGGACCTGTATGTACAAAAATATTTATAGCGGCTCTTTTTGTGGTGGCAAAGAATTGGAAATCAAGGGGATGCCCATCAATTGGGGAATGACTGAAAAAGTTGTGTTATATGAATGTAATATAGGATATTACTGTGCTGTAAGAAATGAGGAGCAGACAGACTTCATAATAACCTGGAGAGAATTATATAATCTGATGCTGAGCAAGAAGAGCAGAACCAGGAGAAATCTGTACACAATCACAGACACAATGTATATGTGATGACTAACTTCAATAGACTGGGCTTCTCTCAGCAATGTAAGGTTATAAGACAACTCCAAAAGACTTATGATAAAAAGAGATATCCAAATCCAGAGAAAGAGATGCAGAGTCTGAATGCAGATTGAAACAAATTACTTGCTGTATTTCTTTTTCTTGTTTTGTTTTGTTTCCTCTTTCCCACTTATCATTCCATCAGTTATAATCCTTCTTTATAATCTGACTAATGATTAATGTGAAGATATTTGTAGATCCTATATTTGAGTTCATGCTGCCATGATGGGAGAGGGGGAAGGAGAGTTCGGGGGAGAACATTTGAAACTCAAGGGACTGTGGAACTGAATATTAAACAAATCAATTTAATAAAAAAAGAAAAGTTAAAAAATAAAAAAGAATATCTCCTTTGAACAAACAAACAAAAAGATTGTGCAGGACTTAACCAAAGCTTCTACACTAAGACTGGAGAGCCTGGAATATGATATTCCAGAAGCAAAGGAGCTTGGATCACAATCAAGAATGAGCTACCCAGCAAATCTGAGTGCAATATTTCAGGGGAAAAGATGGGCATTCAATGAAATAGGGGACTTTTAATAATTTCTGATGAAGAAACCAGAGTTGAAAGAAAAATTCAATCTTCAAAGAAGATGAGAGAAGCATACAAAGGTCAACAGGGGGGGCAGTTAGGTGGCACAGTGAATAGAGCACCAGCTATTCATAATATTCTATTCAGGAGGACCTGAGTTCAAATCTGGACTTAGGCACTTAACACTTACTAGCCATGTGACCTTGGGCAAGTCACTTAACCCCATTTTCCCTGCCTTCCCCCCTCCAAAAAAAAGCAAAAAAAAAAAAAAGGTAAACAGGAAAGAAAAAAAAAACAGGTGTTATTCAATAAGGTTAAACTGTTTGCATCCCTACACGGGAAGTTGATATTATAATTCGTAAGAACTGTATGTTTATTATGGTATTTAGAAGGTGTGTACATATACAGATGGAGTGAACAAAAATGATTGTTTTAGGACAGGGGTGGGAAACCTGTGGCCTCAAGGCCACATGTGGCCCTGTATGTCCTCAAGTGCAGCCCTTCGATTGAATCCAACATTCACAAAACAAATAAATCCCCTTAATAAAAGGATTTATTCTGCAAAACTTGGATTCAGTCAAAAGACTGCACCCAAGGACCTAGAGGCCCCAGGTTCCCTGCCCCCCCCCCCAGAGAGGAAAGGGGGAGGAAGAATAGGGCAAATTACATCACATGAAGAGGCACAAAGACCTGTTACAGTAGGTGGGGTGGGGGAGGGCATTGTTTGATCCTCACTGTCATCAGATTTGGATCAAAGAGGAAATAACACACAGACATTTAGCTGGTTATAGAAATTCATCTTACTCTATAAGGAAGTAGGAGGAGAAAAGGAAGAGGGATGGATAAAAGGCAAGGAAAAGGGTAGGAAGAAGTAGAAGGGGAAAGAGGAAAGAAAAGGGAGTGGGGCTAATGGAAGGGAGGGGCGTTTGAGGGAAATGATGGTCAGAAGCAAAACACTGGTGAGAAGGGAAAGGGTGAAAGAGACAATAGTACAAATGGGGGAAAATAGAATGGAGGGAAAGGCACAATTAGTAATCATAATTGTGATTGTGAATGGGATGAGCTCTACCATAAAACAAAAGTGGATAGCACTTAAAATCTGGATTTTATTTTATTTTAAAATCTGGATAGGATTAAAATCTGGAATCCTATAGTGTGTTGTCTATAAAAAACACATTTGAAGAAGAGAGCTACATGCAGAGTAAGGTAAAAGGCTGGAGCAGACTATGTTATGCTTTAGCTGAAGTTAAAAAAAAAGCAGGAGTAGCAATCCTGACCTCCGACAAAGCAAAAGTAAAAATATGATCTAATTAAAAGGGATAAGGAAGGAATCTACATCGTGCTAAAAGGTACCATAGACAATGAAGTATAAGCAATATTAAAGCATATATGCAACAAGTGCATCCAAATTCTTATAGGAGAAGTTAAGTGAATTACAGGAAGAAATAAACAGAAAAACTACACGGGAACCTCAATCTCTCACTCTCAGAACTAGATAAATCTAACCACAAAATAAACAAGAAAGAAGTTAAGGAGATGAATAGAATTTTAGAAAAGTTAGATATGGTAGACATCTGCAGAAAGCTTGAATGGGCATAGAAGGGAATATACCTTTATCTCAGTGGTACATAGTCCCTGTACAAAAATTGGCCATGCAGTAGGGCATAAAAACATCACAATCCAATGCAGAAAGGCAAAAATATTAAATGCATCCTTTTCAGATTATAATGCAATACAAATCACATGTAATAAAGGACCATGGAAAGATAGATTAAATATTAATTGGAAACAAAATAATCTAATCCTAGAGAATGAGTGGGTCAAACAACAAATCTTAGAAAGAATAACTTCATCAAAGAGAATGACACTAACAAGACAACATACCACACTTATGGGAAGCAGTCAAAGTAGTTCATAGGAGAATTTTTTTTTAATTTCTAAATGATTATGTGAATAAAATAGAGAAAGAGGAGATTAATGAATTGGGCATGCCAATAAAAAAGCCTAGAAAAAAGAATAAAATAAAAGTCCCCAATTAAATACCAAACAAGAAATTCTGAAAGTCAAAGGAGAGATAGCAAAACAGAAATTAAGAAAACTATTGAGCTAATAAATAAAACTAGGAGCTGGTTTTATGAAAAAAAAAATCAATAAACCTTTGCTTAATTTGATTGAAAAAAAGAAGAAAAGCAAATTAGCAGTATCTAAAATGAAAAGGGTGAATTCACCACCAAAGAAGAGGAACTTAAAACAATAATTATGATCTATTTTGCCCAATTGAATACCAATAAATCTAACAATCTAAGTGAAATCAATACAAAAACATAAATTTTCCAGATTAACAGAATAGGATATAAAATACTTCACCCCATTTCATAAAAAGAAATTGAAAAGCCATCATTGAACTTCCTAAGAAAAAATCTCCAGGGCCAGATGCAGTTCTAAGGGAATTCTATTAAACATTTAAAGAACAATTAATTCATTACTATATAAACTATGTGGGAAGAAAAAGGTCCTCCCAAATTCTTTTTATGATACAAATATGATGCTGAAACCTAAACCAGGAAGAACAAAAACAGAGGAAAAACATTATAGACCAATTTCATTAATGAATATTATTGAAATATTGATTTGAATTTTTTTAACTGAATGTAATTTTTTTTGCATTGTAGTTATGTTTTAGGTTGTCTTTAACATTTCATCATTTCTCAATTTCTAAGTAAATATTAGCAAGGAGATTACAGCAACTTCTCATGAGGATAATACACATGACTAGGTGGGATTTATACCAGGAATGCAGAACTAACTCAATATTAGGAAAACTATCAGTATAATTGACCATATTAACAACAAAATTAACAGAAATCATATGATTATCTCAATAGATACAGAAAAAACTTTTGACAAAATACAACACCCATTCCTATTAAAAACATTAGAGAACACAGGAATAGTTCAACTTTAATAAGTTCCTTATGATTTCTTTTTCCTGTTTACCTTCTCCTGCTTCTCTTGCTTCTTGTATTTGAAAATCAAATTTTCTGTTCAGCTCCGGTTTTTTCAACTAGAGTGTTTGAAAATCCTCTATTTCATTGAATGACGATATTTGTCCCTATAGTATTAAACTCAGTTTTGCTGGGTAGGTGATTCTTGGTTTTAGTCCTAACTCCTTTGACCTCTGGAACATCATATTCCAAGACCTTCAGTCCCTTAATGTAGAAGCTGCTAGGTCTTGTGTTATTCTGATTATGTTTCCACAATACTCAAATTTTTTCTTCCCATATGCTTGCAGTATTTTCTCCTTGACCTGGGAATTCTGGAATTTGACTATAATATTCTTAGGAATTTTCTTTTGGAGATCTTTTTCAAGAGGTGATCAGTGAATTCTTTCAATTTCTATTTTGCCCTCTGGTTCTAGAATGTCAGGGCAAATTTCCTGGATAATTTCTTGAAAGATGGTGTCTAGGCTCTTTTTTTGATCATGGCTTTCAGGTAGTCCAATATTTTTAAATTATCTCTCCTGGATGTATTTTCCAGGTCAGTGGTTTTTCCAATGAGATGTTTCACATTGCCTTCTATTCTTTCATTTGTGTGGATCTGTTTTATAGTTCTTGATTTCTCATAACGTCATTAGGTTCCAGTTGCTCTAATCTTATTTTGAAGTAGTTATTCTCTAAAGTGAGTTTTTGAAGTTCCTTTTCCATCTGGCCAATTCTGATTTTTAAGGCATTCTTCTCCTCATTGGCTTTTTGGGCCTCTTTTGCCACTTGAGTGAGTCTATTTTTTTTAAAGCAATTGGGGTTAAGTAACTTGCTCAAGGTTACACAGCCAGTTATTTCTGGGTGAGTGCTAAGTGTCTGAGCCCAGATTTGATTCCCAGGTCATTCCAACTCTGGAGCCGGTGTTCTTACTCGCTGTGCTACCTGGCCGCCCCCAGTGAGTCTATTTTTTAAGGTGTTATTTTCTTCACTGTATTTTTGGGTCTCCTTTAGCAGGCTGTTGACTAGCTTTTCATGATTTTCTTACATCATTCTCATTTATATTTCCAAATTTTCCTCCACTTTTCTTACTTGATTTTCAAAATCCTTCCTGAGCTCCTCCATGGCCTGTAACCAACTCATATTTTTCTTGGAGGCTTTTGATGCAGGAGTTCTGACTTCACTGTCTTCCTTCCACTCCATACGTTGATCTTTTTTGTCCCCCCAAAAGTATTCTATCATCTGTTTGTTCTTCCTGTGCTTGCCTATATTGCCAGCCAATTACTTGACTTTTGAGCTCTTTGCCACAGAAGAGCTCTGCTTCCAAAATGGAGAGATCTATGTCCCAAATCATAGGGGTTTTCGCAGCTGCTGGAGCTGTTAGATGGGTGCCTTCTCTACAGCCCCCACATGCTCTGACTCACTGGTCACACACCCCAAGACCACCACCCAAGACCACAATCCAGATCCAAGCAGGTCAAAGCAAGAGTGATTACCTTCTGAATGGTTGCTTGGTCCCCCTACAATCCGAAGGCCAAGAGCTATGGAAGCAGCCACCCGTCAGCGGCTGCAGGTGCCACACCTCCGCTGCTTCTTGCTCTGGGATAGCAGCCAGACCCACACTCCCCCTGATTGAACAAAATTCCACACTGACCTTTTATTTTATCTTTTGCATTTGTAGATTGAGAAGTCTGGAAAACACTACAGCTGCTGGTGATTTACTCTCCCAAAGTCCGCTCCAGCCACTGCTGGTTGGGACCTCCCTGGGGCTAAAACTGTAAGCTCTCTTTGGGCTGTGCTTGGCTTCCAGCATGCTGTGTTGGACCCTTCCTGCAAGCCTGCTGGGCTTCCTTCAGCAGGAGATTTGTTTCTCTCTGTCACTTTGTGTGTTCCGTAGCTCTAAAGTTTGTTTAGAGTCATTTTTTACAAAGAAGGGAAATTTTATAAAGGAAGATAAGGACCTTACAATGGGTAGGATCTTCAGGGATTTGTTACCTAGAGAGATGTAGCAGCAAGAACGCCAAGCGTCCTCAGGGTTTGCTGCCCATACAGATTCTTGGATCTGCTTTGTTAAAGGAAAGCAACTCAAAATGGGTTAACAAGTTTACTTTAATCAGTCAGACATATATCGTTTACCTTGTTCAGGGGAAAGAGGTCAGCACCCCGAACTTCAAAGCATACAGGCAGAATTATCAAGACAGAAACAGATCAAGTAGACAGATTTCCAAACTGTCCAACCATTACATCCATACCCAGTCAACATCTGGGTTTCCACATCTGGGTTTTTCAAAGCCGGGGGATTCTCAACAACGGCTTCCCAGAATTCAGATCAAATCACAGAACACTTCTCAAAGTGAGTCCCAAAACAAAGCTACACATCAGGGCTTATATAGCCTTCTCCTGGCTCAGAGAATGTAACAACCTTATTGACCCACTGGCCAATCAAAAAGTATCTACTGAAAAATAAGCCTCCCTCCCCAGGCTTCTGGTGCACTTTAGCCTAGGGGCAGGGAAGATCTTCCAAATTTGCATTCCCATTACAAGAGACCAGTTATTCTGCTTCAGAAGTAGAATCAGAGCTCCTGGGGGTCAACTAACCCCCAGGAGAATGGAAGGGCATGATCACAGGAAAGAGATTCCAAAGCAAATGCGGGTGAAATGACCAAGGGGAGGACAAGGATCAATAATGAAATGTACAATCACTGACATAAGAAGAATCCTATTACAGAGCAATATTTTCTACCACTTGCAAGTATTTCTAAGAGTGAAGTACAGCAGAGAAAAAGGGGCTAGAGGGCAAAATGTACAAGGCAATAACAGAAACCATTTAGAAAAGAGGACCCAGAATAGGTATCTCAAAAATTTTAATACAGAAAAATACAGAGAACAAAGAAATAATAAATTCGTATAAAGGTCTTGAATCAAAGGATAAATCTAGAATGGATAGAAAGGGAAGATAAATTATGAAGCAAGAGAAATTATTTTACTATTATATTAATAACCAGCTACGAATTTGGTATCCAGGTGTGAGGAATAGTCAAACCTTTTTTTTCCCACAGAGATTATATTATACATGACTTATGAAATCTAGGGAATTCACACATACCTGTAAGTCTTTTGACTTGCAGTAAATGCAAGAAAACAAACTGATTGTAGAAGACACTGTCAACATAGTTTAGTACTAGATTATCTTCTAACAGTAGAAGAGGGAAATTGAGAGATATAATGAAGAAGTTTGTTTCCATAAGTTCAGAATAACAATCAGCAGAATGGAAGATTAAATGAAAGAATCATGTCTCACATAGAATATAATAGGCAAAGCAACTGAAGTTAGAGGCCAGCTATATAGAATAAAAGTTATGTCTTGCTTTGAAAGGTCATGCATAATAAACTTATGAATATTAACTTCTTCTCCCCTGGAGGAGAACTCAAAGTTCATTTTAATGGCTATACAATACATGTAGCAGGAGGGAAATCATGTCAAGGGGAACTATGTAATAGGAGTATGGGAAAGTTATACACCCAGCCGACTGGAAGATAGGGAGGGACTTTGCAGTGGGGCATAGGTTTTTAAGGCTTTCTTTTGTTTCTGGAGGGTGTGTCTATTTTATAAGACACCAGCCACTGAAGTCGTGTAATAAATTTCTTTCTTTTATCTTTACCCCTCCTGAACCTGAGTTATTTCTTACACAGGCTTTTCTCCATTACTTCCTCATTTAAGGCCCAACACCTGTAAAAAATAAGTTTCAGAAGGACATAACTAATGAGATTGTCCTAGAACTCAAAAAAACTTACTCTTCAGTTTTGGGTGGGACCCCACCCAACCAGAAGACTTTACTTTTGTTTAGAGTGTAAAACAGAATTAAGTCTAGGTAAGTTCTTATTCCAGGGAAAGGAGCCCTGTCTTCCTACCAGTTCTGAGTTTAGAGTGACAACTCATGAAGGAGAAAACCAACCAGAGTGGTCTGGAAGGAGATGGATTCCCCTGTCAAGATTGCTGGAGACAACTCAGCCTCATGATCAAGTCACATTCTCAGCAGGAGGAGGTGAAGACTCCTAGCTGAATCAACAATGCAATATTCACAATGCCTATGGCAACTATAAATATGCTGATGCGGTTATTAATCACAAAATATACCAGGCTTTCCACATGGGGGATACAGCTAGAACATTTATTAAAATACCAGAAAACTGAGTCCCAAAATGAGAAAGTCAAAGCCATCACAGTAGTTACGAAATTGGCACATGTAGCTAATGTAGTAAACAACCACATTCTCAAACCTTTAAAACAGAAGGCTACCTCAGGCAAAGGTCCTCCTCTCCCCACTCACAGCAACTGTTCAATGTCCAGGAAGTGGGATCCCAACAGCTCAGGTACCCCGCAGTTCCGGTCCCTGGCAGTCCTCAGCAGGAGTCCTTAGCAGAAATTCTGGCTGGCTCAAAAAAAAGGGGTTCGGGCCTGCACACAGGAATTCCAGCTTGGCTTCTGCTTCCTCTTGTCCCACCCCTTCCTACTAAGCAAGTCCAACGGGACATGGAAGATCTTTAAATCCCATAACCCTTACACTAGCCTACCTCCTTATTAAATGTCCACCAATCAGGGTTGATCTTCACTTGTCATGGGGTATTTCCTTTCAAAAAATAAGGATTCTGAACTATCTATGTTTTTGTCTTTGATTACTGAGAGAAACCACTGATCATCAACTTATTGATTGCTGGCTATCCTAATTAATAAATTGATAATTACCCAGAAACACTTTTCTGTTGGGGTTTTTCATTCATCACAGAAGAGAATGAGGGAAAGAAATGTATTTTTTTTTAGAAAAGGGCACAGAAAATAAAATTTAAAAACAAAACAAAGTGGAGGAGAGTGAGTGGAATTCTGCTTTAGAGGGAAAAAAGGGAATGAAGTAAATAACCAGATTAAAGCAAGTAAGCAAGCAAAAAAGCAAAAGTCAAAATAATTTGGAAATTGAGGGGATGCTCATCAATTGGGAAATGGCTGAACAAGTTGTGGTTTATGAATATAGTGTAATACTATTGCGCTATAAGAAATGATGAGTAGGCAGATTTCAGAAAAACCTGGAAAGACTTACATGAACTAATGTTGATCAGAGTGAGTAGAACCAAGAGAACATTGTTACACAGTAACAGCAACATTGTGTGATGATGAGTTTTGGTAGACTTGGCTCCTCTCAGCAACACAATAATAAATTGCATGCAAAGACAATTCCAAAAGACTTCTGATGGAAAATGCTATCCACATCCAGAGAAAGAACTATGGTGTCTGAATGCAGATAAAAGTACAGTATTTTCACCTTTTAAACATATTTTTTTCTTTCTCATGGTTTCCCCCTTTTTTCTGATTCTTCTTTCACAATGTGACTAATGTGAAAATGTGTTTCATATGATTGTACATGTATGACCTATGTTAGATTACTTGCTGTCTTGGGAAAGGGTGAAGGGAGGGAGGGAGAAAAATTTGGAACTCAAAATCTTATAAAAGTGAATGTTGGAAATAATAATTTAAAAATAGCGCAAAAATAAAAGGTAATAAGCAAAACTCCAGAACTAAAGAAATAGATGACAAATGGGATGGAGGTAAGGTTTGAGGCTGAAGAGAAAAGAGTCAGTGGGAGTAGGGCTGACCTAAAAATAGATTACCCTAAAATAAATGAAGAGACACAGTAATGTATTTATAGAAGAGAAAAATCAAAATTTGGAAAAGAACTCAAGTTTGGAGACAAAAGGAAGAAAATATAGATTGGGGGAGTGGAGCCAAGATGGCAGAGAAAAAGCAGGCACTTACTTGATCTAGTCCCTAATTACCTCAAATACCTATAAAAAATTACTCTAAACAAATTTTAGAGCTACAGAACCCACAAAATGACAGAATTAAATATGTCTCCAGCTGAGGAAAGCCTGGCAAACTGACAGGAAGGGTCTATTGCACCAGGCTAGGAGCGGAGCACAGTCCCACCTGGGCCATGCCAGCACAGAATGGCTGGAGCATACCTCAGTGGACTGAATGACTGGCAACTGTGATTGTTTTCAGACTTATCAACCAATAAACACCAAAAAGAAAGTAAAAGATCATTGGGGAAATTGTTGGAAGTGGGTGAGAGAAGAGCACAGTTCAGTCCCCCTCCCCCAGGGAGGTAGAGATGGCAGGGGTTTCAGCTGATGCTGTGGTGACTGCTTCCAGAGCTCCAGGCCCACAGATGGTGGGGGACCAAATGACTGACCAGAGTGTAATTGCAGGACTCTCTGTGCTGGCACTGAGGCAGGATTCTCTTGCTTTTCCCTGGTTGGATCTGGGCTGCAGTCTTGGGTGGTGGTCTTGGGGTGAGGAGTGTTGGCATGGCAGAGCTTGTTGAAGCTGAAGAGAGGCAGGCTTCTTCACAGTTCTGAGGCAAATGCCTAGAAGAAGCTCTGACAACAGTTGTGCAAAACCCCAGAAATTTGAGATGCAGTACTCTCCACTGTGGAAGCAGATTCCTACCGTGGCAAAGAGCTCAAAAGTCAAGTACTGGCAAGATAAGAAAACAGAAGAAGGGAAATCAGACAATAGAATCATTTTTTTGGTGACAAAGAGGGTCAAAACATAGAACCAGAAGAAGACAACAAAGTTAAAATTCCTGCATCAAAAGCCTTTAAGAAAAATGTGAATTGGTCGCAGGCCATGGAGGAACTCAAGAAGGATTTAAAAATCAAGAGAAGTAGAGGAAAAATTGGCAAGAGAAATGAGAGTGTTGCAAGATAATCATGAAAATAAGTCAACAGTCTGCTAAAGGAGATCCAAAAAAATACTGAAGAAAATAACACCTTAAAAAAATAGACAAACTCAAATGTCAAAATAAGTCCACAAGCCAATGAGGAGAAGAATGCCTTAAAAAGCAGAATTGGCCAGATGGAAAAGGAACTTCAAAAACTCACTGAAGAAAATAATTCCTTCAAAATTAGATTGGAGCAAATAGTAGCTAATGACTTTATGAGAGATCAAGATATTATAAAACAGATCCAAACAAATGAAAAAATAGAAGGCAATGTGAAAAAATTTCATTGGAAAAACCACTGACCTGGAAAACACATCCAGGAGAGATAATTTAAAAATTATTGGACTACCTGAAAGCCATGATCAAAAAAAGAGCCTAGACACCATCTTTCAAGAAATTATTAAGGAAAACTGCCCTGATATTCTAGAACCAGAGGGTAAAATAGAAATGGAAAGAATTCAATGATCACCTCTTGAAAAAGATCCCTAAAAGAAAACTCCTAGGAATATTATAGCCAAATTCCAGAGTTCCCAGGTGAAGGATAAAATATTACAAGCAGTCAGGAAAAAAAACTATTTGAATACTGTGGAAACACAATCAGGATAACACAAGGTCTAGCAGCTTCTACATTAAGGGATTGAAGGGCTTGGAAAATTATATTCTGGAGGTCAAAGGAGCTAGGATTAAAATCAAGAATCACCTACACAGCAAAACTGAGTATAATGCTTCAGGGGGAAATATGGGCATTCAGTGAAATAGGTGACTTTCAAGCATTCTTGATGAAAAGACTAGAGCTGAACAGAAAATTTGACTTTCAAATACAAGAATTAAGAGAACCATGAGAAGGTAAACAGGATAGAGATATTATAAGGAACTTATTAAAGTTGAACTATTTAAATTCCTACATGGAAAGATGATATTTGTAACTCATGAAACTTTTCTCAGTATGAGGATGGTTGAAGGGAATATATGTGTATATGTATGTATAGATACATACATATATATGTATAGATAGGTGTATGTGTCTATATATAGATATGTATGTGTGTATATGTGTGTACATGTATGCATAGACAGAGGGCGCTGGAGGAGTTGAATGTGAAGGGATGATATCTAAAAAAAATTAAGAGGTGAGAGAGGAATATATTGGGAAAAGGAGAAAGGGAGAGATAGAATAGCATAAGTTATCTCACATAAAAGAGGCAAGAGAAAGATATTACAAGAAGAGGGAAGAGCAGGGAGATGAAAGGGAATGAGTCAACCTTACTCTCATTGGATTTGGCTTAAGGAGGGAATAACATACACACTCAATTGGGTATCTTACTCTACAGGAAAGTAGGGGGGAAGAGGATAAGAGGGGGCATTGATAAAAGGAAAGGCAGATTAGGGGAAGGAGTAGTCAGAAGCAAACAATTTTGAAAAGGGACAGGGTCAAAGGAGAAAATAGAATAAATGTGGGGTGGTATAGGATGGAGGGAAATATAATTAGTCTTTTACAACATGACTACTATGGAAATGTTTTGCATAACTACACGTGTATAACCTATATTAAATTGCTTGTCTTCCCAGTGGGGGTGAGTGAGGAGGGAAGAAGGGAGAGAATCTAGAATTCAAAGTTTTAAAAACAAATGTCAAAAAATTGTTGTTACATGCAACCAGGAAATAAGAGATACAGGCAATGACATATAGAAATCCATCTTGCCCTACAAGAAAGGAAGGGGAAGGAGGTAAGGGGAAGGATGGGGGTATATATGAGAGGGCAGACTGGGGGAAGGAGTAATCAGTATGCTTGCCATATTTGTGTGGGGGGTAGGGGAGAGATGGGGAGAAAATTTGGAACTCAAAATCTTGTGGAAATAAATGTTGAAAGCTAAAAATAAATAAATAAATAAATTATAAAAAAGAAAAGAAAATCTAGAACCAACTCTCACAACTTTAAATGTGAATGGTTTAAACAATCCAATAAACTGAATACCCAAGAACAGAAAAATTTGCATAGATTCAAATACAAAGTGCTCCTTAAAAAATAAAGAAAAACTTAAAGAGGTGTAGGAATATTCAATGTTGATGACTGGGTCATGCCTATATAAAAATAAAGTTAATTTAATCATATTATTAAAGGAATACTTTAATCCTTGGTAAAATAATGAAATTAATTTGGAAAAACAACAGATTTTGAATATCAATAGAAATCATGAAAAGAGGTAGATATCATGAAAATGGGTACCCTGATTTGCTTGAGTCCTCTCTACCCCCGTCCACCTCCCCATTTATCCAGGTCACTAGAAGAAATGGATGAGGATTGGCTGTATTGGCTTGACATACCAACAATCCTTTGTGAGAGTAAACCTAGTTGAATGTGAAGAAAAATCAGCAACTCTGAAAATTAAGCTCATACCAGCTTTGACACAGACCCTGAGCAATTTAGTGGTTTATAGACCTGCAAGAGACATTTTTATCTACAGAGACTCCCTGTTTTACACCCCCTTATCTTACTGTTTGTACTTAAACCTTGATTTTTCAGGCTGATTTGTATATCAAGGGGCCATATATCTGACACCTGGAATTCCTTATTCCCCTGGGATCTCTTCTTCTTTGGGAAAGGAGACTGACTCCCACCTTTCTTCCCAAATTTCCTATCTCCTTTTGTTTGAAAAGTATAAATATCCCACTCTTTCCAACTTGGCCTTGAACATGTCAGAATAGACCTTGTTACAGCTTGCAAGCTTCTTCTCAGGCAAATAAATGCATTTATAATCTGTGTAAACTGTGATCTGACTCTGGTTCGTTCCAGATCCCCTTTTGAATCTGAGTTTTCTTCCATTTAACAGTTCACAAGGTTTTTGGGGTTTTTTTCAATCAGGACAAAGGGGAAGTAGTATTTTTAGATCTTAAACCATATTATAAAGCAGTAGTCATCAAAACCATCTGGTTTTGATTAAAAAATTGAGCAGACTAGACAAGAATGAATCAAAAACATCCTGTCTGGGCATCCAGTTGTGTCCACTCACTACACTCCATAATGACCTTTGTAAACAGCTGGCTTCTAGTTGCTTAGGCATGGGAAGAAATTGTCTCACTAGCTCTCTGTATTTGTGGCTCCTTCAAACATAGTTCCCCTTTGCCCCTTAACAATACTGAGAGAAGAGACCAGCAATTTTTTGTCCTTCAAGGTTCCTTGGTTGTCAGGAATGGTGGAAAGGACTTAGATTCCTATGTCTTAAAAGAAAGAAAAGGTTTCTGTTACATCTATGGGCTTATGTATTCACAAGATTCTCTTTGGTATAGTATGCAAATAATTTTAGTTTGAACAAAAGGAAAATTTAGCCATGGTGCTGTTTCTCAACCTACTTAGCCTGCATTCCTGTCTTTATTATGCTTATCAGCAGCAAAGTTTTGCTGTATTTTGTCAGTTATAAACACTTCAATTATCGTTCTGGAATGACTGTGGACAATTAGAAAGCATGAGTTACTGTCTCCCTTAATCTGAATATACCAAGAATGAGACAAGAAGGGAGGAGAGAGTGACATGGAAAGTCACTTCACAGAGGAGAGAAAGCACTGACTAACTTTCTTTTTGCTTCCTTCCTCTGGTTGGAAATATAAGCCAAGGCTTTGCTGTTCTGAGATTGAGGAGAAAAGCCCCATATAAAAACTTTGCGGTGGGTGTAGTGCACTAATAGAAGGCCTACCAAGCAAGGGCAGTGAGCAGACAGTGCCAGTCTTCAGAGAAAGGGTAGGGAGAAGAATGCCCTGGGCAGGGAAATGCATGGGTTCTAAAGCACAACCACTTTTCTATGAGCTCTGGAAAGTGGAGGCTGGGGTTATAGAGCTGGGAGGTCAAGAAAGCCACTTACTAGAGGAAAAGGAGTGGGCTGCCTGAAAGGGAGGTGGAACTTTAATGGTTGCATCCAGGAACCTGGTGTCTGAACCATGATTCTCTGTTGCCACACTGTGTGCTTCTCAAGTACCAGACTGGAAACTCCTGAGGGTTATAGGAAAGAGAAAAAGGAAGCAAGAGGTTAGAGAAAGGAGGCGTGGTTGGTACTTTCAGGTTCACTTCTGTGGGACTGCCATGCTGCTCCTCACTGTATGGAGGAGGGGAAGCAGAAGTATTTCTGCCAGGTAAGTGAGAGTTAGAGATCTGACCAGGCTTAGCTTCTTGCTCATGCAGCTGGTGTAGAAGTGCATTGTCCAAATTGTAAGACTAGTAGTTTCTGTGCTAACTAGAGCCTGTGGTGGTTGTGGTACAGCCTGTGCTTTCTACCAGCCATGTTTTATGTGTTAGGTTGTTTGGTGTGCTCTTTTCTCCTTACACACTAGTAAGGGCATATGCCCATTTTTATTAGCATTTTCTTTCTGGGTATACATGTTAGTATATGTGGGCTTTCTTGCTTTCTTGACTAGGGAACAATACTTTGTGTGCCACTGTATAGCTTTTTTCCCCAACTTTCAGGTGTAAGCAATATTTATGTGTGTTAGTGCATTTCTGTGTGCCTCCTTCTGCCCTTTAAATGACTGTGTGTTATTTGTTGGCAGGCGGAGGATATCTGTTGTGTCCTCTTGCTTAGGTATATGTAGTTGTGTAAGAATTAAAATGACAGTAATTAATAGCTGTAATTTTGCTGTTTATCTCTTTAATAAGGTCTATTTTTGTTTTTATTTTGTCTGGATCATGATCGCTATCCCTGCCTATTTCTTTTTGCTTTAGCTGAAGTATAATTGATTCTGTTCCTGCCTCTTATTTTACCTCTATGTGTGTATTTCTATTTGTATTTAAGTGTGTTCCATGCAAATGATATATTATTTGATTTTGAATTCAGAAACACCTATTCTTTACCTTTTTATGGGTGAGTTCATCCTATTTGGGTAGCTAGGTGGTTGCCTGGAGTCAGGAAGACTGCCTGAGTTCAAATCTGACTTCAAACACTTAGTAGCTGTGTGACCTGTGTGACCCTAGGCAAGTCACTTAACCCTGTTTGCCTCAGATTCCTTATCTATAAAATGGTCTGGAGAAAGAAATGACAAACTGCTTTGTTGTGGTTTAGTCTCTGCCCACACAGGGCCAAAAACTGTTGGGGTTTCATGATGTGTTGTGGTGGAACTGTCTCAAAGAATTCAGTCAGACCACCTCTAAGGCATTTATTGAGATTGATGCCTCTCATGAAGTATGCTAAGTTCCAACAGGAACCAGCAACTTCAGAGAAAGCAAGATGAATTTTTATAGGGTAAAGATGCTGATTATACAATCAAAATTTACATAGAATATAGGGATGTGATTAATATTAAAAAGGCAGGAGGCATTTGTTAAGGGATTAGGTAATGGAGGAGGGGTCCCAGCACCAGTGGAACTGTGCATGCCATTATCCACAATACACATAGAAAAACCCATTTGGGGGAGAACATATGTATGATGATGATATTATAATAAGCCTCTCTATGTCATAAGTTTACTCTAGGTCAGTTCTTTACTGCATAGGTACCTACTTAGGGAAAGTCCCTTCTATTGTTTTGGGGTCCACATCCTGCTTGGGAATCCTGGTGGTGCTGCTTTCTGATTGTCTGACTTATTGTAGTCTTGTCTGAGACTAGATGGATGTGTTTTTGGTTAAGTACATGGACACAACCATTTCTATAGGAATGGGTCTGGGGGCAGTGACCAGGTAGAGGCAGTGGCTGGAATCCCGTCACATGAACACACCTGCTGTTTCTGTGAGAACTATGGGTTCATGGACACACCTGTTGTTCTAGTGAGCAATGAGACATATATGAAGAAGTTAGGATATTGGCAGAGGGCTAGGTAGGTATGGAGGGTCTGCTGTTCATTCAGACCTATAATTAAGTTAGAATATTGGGACTGGGGCAGCTTTATTAGGATTCCATCAACTCTAGTGTCTTTGCCAAGAAAATCCCAAATGGGTCACAAAATGTCAGATGTTACCAAAAAATGAACAACACTCATCCCATTTACATTCACAATATGACTGCTGTGTCTTTCTCTCCATCATATTCTATTAAACTTCCAATTCTCTCCCCCACCCACCACTATCCTCTCTTTAAGTGTTTGTTTTGCTTCTACCCTTCTTTTTATCTCTCTACTCTCTCTTAACACCTTTCCTTCTTACTTCCCTGTTGAGTAAGATGGATTTCTTTTTTTTTTTTTTAAAGCAATTGGGGTTAAGTAACTTGCTCAAGGTTACACGGCCAGTTATTTCTGGGTGTGGTGCTAAGTATCTGAGCCCAGATTTGATCCCCAGGTCATCCCGACTCTGGGGCCAGTGCTCTTACTCACTGTGCTACCTGGCCGCCCCCAAGATGGATTTCTTTAACCAGCTCTGTGTATATGTGCATTCTTCCCTACTTTAGCCAAAAAAATATGGGAGTAAGTTTTAGGTGTATGAGTGAAAGTAAGGTGGGATTTTTGTTGTTTTTCTTTTGGAGTTCAGTTTCCCAGGTTTATGCTAAATTGTAAACATCTGAAGGATTAATCTCCTTTGAACCCCAGTAACTCATGGCTGTAACACATTAAGTGTTGAATCAAAAGGGTTTTTGTGCCTTCTGTCTCTGAGCAAATCAGGTGCCAAATTTCAGCCACTATGTACATGGGTTCTCGTGTTTTTCTGTGCTGATTAGCCAATGAGGTGCTGAGAAAAACTGTATGTGTGTGTATACATCTATCTACCTATCCATCTATCTATCTATCTATCTATCTATCTATCTATCTATCTATCTATCTATCTATCTATCATCTATCTATCTATCTATCTATCTATCTATCTATCTATCTAGACAGAGAGGAAGAAGAGAAAACAAGGAAGGTGAAGAAAAAACGAGTACAAAGAAGAGGAAAAAACAAAAAAAAACAAATCTTGAAGAAGAAAAATGAGGGTGAAGAGAGAAAATGAAGGTGAAGAAGAAAAAGAAGGTGAGTATTGAGTGTTCAGACAATTAGAAGCAGCAGAAGCAGTGGGAATTAGAACTTGCTGAAGAGGGGGACCCACCCATGGCTAGGACACTTAGCTTAAGATCCTTTTAAGTAGCTGTTATCAAGGAGCCTCCCAGCTGTGAAAGTGAATTGAGATGGCAATCCTCCTGGGGCTGGTAATGTGTGTAAATATTTTTGTTACCCTGTTAAGCCTTGTTTTTCCAGAGACAGAAATTAAGGGCAGGAGCCCCTGGAGCCTGCTGAACTCAGGTAGGAGTTGGGAGAGCTTGGAGTGGATCAGTCCCTTCCCATGTGAGGTGAGATATGGAGCAGGAGTGGACAGCTGCCTGTGTGTGAACACAGGCAGGAGCCAGAGCAGTCAGCCCACAGAACTGTAGGAGGGGAAGGAACTCCAGAGCTCAGGACTCGGCCCCAGGTCAAGATGAAAACTTTGCATCAAGGCAAGAGCAGTGAGAGTGCCTTCCTGCTATGTCCCCCTGGGATGGTTTGGGACCCAAGGGGTGGAATTGTTTATGGTGGGATGGAGGAAAGTGTCACAACCCCTGGGGACTCACCCTGTTGACTTTGTCACCCAACCACCCCTCAGGACTTGGAAGCTTGGACTGGAGCAGTGTTAAGACTTGAACTCTTCAGCTTATTTGAGCATGCATGCACCTGAGAGTGCCAGTAAGGCCCTGTAATGGCAGGGGGGAAGGACACACCCCCAAGAAGACTTTTAGGATTGGATACTCTATTTTAATTGATAGGATTGTAACTTACTGTGACCTAGGGGTGGAGTGTTTTGTATTGTCTGCTACTCCTGGGGATGTGTTGTGCTAGGGAAGAAGCTGACCTGGGACCCCTTGATTGTATAAGATATACTGAATGCAATGATATATGCTGTATGCCATGTTACATATTGAGTGCTATGTTATATTCTGAATGATATGTTTTGCTTAAGGCCATGTGGCCATCCTGGTGATAAGTTGTTATATTGTTATGAGTTGTGAATGCTTTTGTTTCTTGAATAAGATTTCATTCTGAATAAAAGAGTGTTCATTATACCTTGTGATTAGACCGTTAGAATTATTCGCAGCAGCAGGCTTCAAGCACGCTGTGTGGATTGGCATTACAAGGTGACTGTTGGGGGCCAGGAAGTAATGGTATATGGGCTAGTGCCTGCTTGCGTGATGTATGACCTTAAAAGGTAATAAATAGAGCTGTAGAAGATGATTGGCTATATGTACCTATAAGTTGCCCTGATGCGGAAGTTCAGGGCAGTCGCGATGTAGCTGAGCCTGAATAAACAACTCCTGCAAACCTCGGGTGCTCTGTCTGGTAATTCCTCCTAGGAGGCCGGTGACGACCGAAGACTTACTATGGGTAAGTGAGAGGACGGGATATCAATAGCCCCCCACAGGTGACACTCACCTTTTCCATTGTCCCCTACATTGTATAAACTCTTCTTCCATATCCCATTGACAGAAGATAATTTCCCCCATTCTTCCTCTCCCTTTCACTTTGTCCTAGTATATTCCTCCACCTCACCATTCCATTCTTCTTTCAATGTCATCAAAACCTAATAGAAGCACCCCCAGGCTCTCTATCTGCTTAGACTCCCTCTAAAACCCCTAGTGATGATAAAGTTCTAGCATATTACATGTATCATCTCAACATATAAGTCTGTAAAGAGTTTAACCTTGTTTAGTCCCTCATCTTTTCTCACTCATGTTGACCCTTTAATGCTTCTTGAATCCTTTTTTTGAATGTCAAATTTTCTACTCAGCTCTAATTTTTTCATCAGGAATGCTTCAAATTCCTCTATTTCATTAAAGATCCATTTTTTTGGGATAGTATTATACTCAGTTTTGCTGGGTAGTTCATTCTTAGTCACAATTTTGGATCCTTTGACTTTTTGAATATTACATTCCAAACTTTCTGTTTGTTTTCAGGCGTTGTGTTAAATCTTGTATTATCATTACTGTAGCTCTGAGGTCCTTGAATTCTTTCTGACTGCTTGAAGTATTTTCTCTTTGAACTGGGAGCTATGGATTTTGGTTATAATATTCTGGGGCATTTTCATTTGGGGATTTTTTTTCAGGAGTTAGCCAGTGAATTCTTTCAGTTTCTACTCTGCTTTCTGATCCAAAGATCAGTTTTCCTTTATGATTTCTTGAAATATGATGCCTAGCTCTCTTTTTTTTTAATTTTTAATTTTTTTTAAAGCAATCGGGGTTAAGTAACTTGCTCAAGGTTACACGACCAGGTGTTTCTGGATGGGTGATAAGTGTCTGAGCCCGGAACTCGATCCCCAGGTCATCCCGACACTAGAGCCGGTTCTCTTACTCGCTGTGCTACCTGGCCACCCCTCTTTTTTTTTTTTTAAAGCAATCAGGGTTAAGTAATTTGCTCAAGGTTACACGGCCAGTTATTTCTGGGTGTGGTGCTAAATATCTGGGCCTGGATTTGATCCCCAGGTCATCCCAACACCGGGACTGGCGCTCTTACTTGCTGAGCCACCTGGCCACCCCTAAGCAATTGGGGTTAAGTAACTTGCTCAAGGTTACATGGCCAGATGTTTCTGGTTAGGTGCTAAGTGTCTGAGCCCAGATTCGATTCCCAGGTCATCCCAACAATGGAGCCGGTGCTCTTACTTGCTGTGCTACCTGGCCGCGCCTCTAGCTCTTTTTTTTGTTTGTTTATGGCTTCCAGGTGGTCAAATGATTCTGAAATTAAGTGTCCCTGATCTATTTTCCAGTCAGTTGTTTTTACTATGAGATACCTTACATTTTCTTCTATATTTTAGTCTTTTGACTTTATATTTATTATTTCTAAATGTCTCATGGAGTCATTAACTTCCATTTGGACTGTCTAATTTTCAGTTATCTTCTTCAATAAGATTTTGTAACTTTTACAGTTAATTTCAGTTATTTTCTTCAATAAGATTTTGTAACTTTTACCAAACTGTTAATTTTCTTTTCACCACTTTATTGCATCATTTTCATTTCTCATTTTTTTCTACTGCTCTCATTTGGTTTTTAAAATATATATATATTTTTTGCTCTTTAATTCTTCAAGGGATTGTCATTGGGATTGTGTCCAATCATCATTTTTCTTTGAGATTTTGCTTATAGATATTTTCAAGTAATTCTTTTTTGTATGTGTCTAGAGCTTCCCTATCACTACAGAAGGTCTTTGTGGTGGGATTCTTAGGTTTGTTTGTTCTATCTTCCAGTCTGCTTATTGATTTTGAACCTTACATTATTGTTGGGTTCAGAATTCAGAATTCACTTCTGAGATGGGGTGGGGAACATCATGCCTGAGGTGTTGTTTCTTGACATATTTCTATCATTTTCTCAGCTCCATCTGGGAATCTGTAAGTTTTTAGTGCTCCCAAACTGCTGTTATTTGGGGTAATGTATCTTACTGCCTTCCTGGTGTGAGCTCTGAAAATTCTTGATCCAAGCTTGATTCTTTTCACTGGTGCTTGGTTGAGAATTTCAGCCAAGTGCTACTGAATTCAGTCAGTGTTGTCTCTCTAGGTGGTTCTACAGATTTGAAGCTACTGAAATGCTGGCTCCTCTTTGGTCTGGGTCTCATATCCTGATGATTCCAGTAAAGCTTATTTGCTGGGCTAAAAGCTAGAACTGATTTGTCACTCTGCTTATGGGCTCAGAACCATGCCATTATTCACTTTTATGAACTTGTTCAGTGCTCAGTACCCAGGTAGGCCTGGAGCTCACTGATAAGCTCTCTTTGACACAGTTCTGTGACCAGAGACTAATTTATAGGTGATAGAACTTCCAGAAGTTCCTGCACGCAATGCTAATTCAGGGATACTCTGGAATGTCTTTCTATCTTGGTGCCTCCTGCCCTGGTGCATTGTCTTTGCTCCCCTTTTCTCCCTGTGCAATGGAATGCTCCCCAATACTATTGTTGCATGCTCCTGACCAGCACTCACTCCATTGTTGGTAGACCTTTCTGTCTCTCTCCCAGAATTTGCCTGGGCTAGAAAAATGACTCTCTTTTTCTTGGCTTTCCCAATCAGAATTACATCTGGTGTATTTTCTAGATTGTTTTGGAAGAGGTGTACTGATTGAACCAGGC
The DNA here is from genome assembly GCF_028583685.1 of Petaurus breviceps papuanus. Classification (NCBI taxonomy): domain Eukaryota; kingdom Metazoa; phylum Chordata; class Mammalia; order Diprotodontia; family Petauridae; genus Petaurus; species Petaurus breviceps. The sequence continues at coordinate 4,310,355 of NW_027185735.1, forward strand.
AAAAATTATTCCCCTCTATTATCTTGACTCCACCCTATCAATACTATAATTCTAACACTCTAGCACCTGAGTCTCCCCCAGTATGCTTCTCATTGACAATTAGCCAGAAGACTTAATTAACTTTTAGAAAAGATTACCTTCTGTAATGGTAATATAAATGGGAAGATCTTTTCCAATCATTAATAGGCCCATGTGACCTGCTTAAGTCACATGGAAGCCTAAGTCACATGAAGCCTGTGGTGAGAGGAGCTTGCTGAATGGGTGGAACAGGAAGGGTGGAACAGAGCCCAGAGGAAGTTGGTCAGAGTAGTTAGAGCTGAGGGAGAGAGAGGAAGCAGACAGCAAGATGTGAGTGAGAGGGTATTTGTTTGTGGGAAGCCCAAATAGGGGGAGGCTTGGAGATGGCAGTGCCCCATGCAGTGTTATTGTGGATAGATTTCTTTGTTGTTATGATGGATTTGGCTTTCTGGTGTTTGAATAAATGTTTTGGTTCTGTCTTGCATGTGGAGAGTCTGTTATATTTTGCAATTCAACATTATGCCAGCATATTCATAACTGCCACAGGTGCTGTGAATATCACGTTGGCACTACACTTTCTCCTAGGAATTTCAGGACATTTGGACTTTTTAAAGCTCACAAAACAGGGGATGGCTAGGTGGCACAGTGAGTAGAGCACTGGCCCTGGAGTCAGGAGGACCTGAATTCAAATCAGGTCTCAGACACTTGACACACTTATTAGACGTGTGACTTTGGGCAAGTCAATTAACCCCAATTGCCCTAAAACAAACAAACAAACAAAAAATCTCACAAAACAACATCAGGCATGACCAAATATATCATGAAAGTTGCATTTGCCCATGATCAGGAAAGACAAAACACAAAAGAAGGAGTTACAACCATGTGATTATAGCTACATGAAGGTTCGATGGGAGACAGGGCAACCATCCCATCCCTCACCCTACTCTTAGAACTAGCTACAAATAGTTCTCTTGTTTCACAGTAGGAAAGGAAATGAACTTTGAGCACTGTAACTTGCTTTTGTTTAACAACTAAGTTGTTTGAAGTGAGAAAACACAACAAGCAGTTCTTCAGTGGACTAAGCACAATGTTTTTCAGACAACTTCTGTGAGGGTGTGGGAATTTGTATAGCCTGAGTTCTGGTTTAAATTTATAAAATATAAATAATATATAATATTTTGTGTTATTTTACAGTTATTGCTATGATTAGATTTGTTAGATACAAACAAATTAAAGAACTAAAGATAGGTATCTAGGGGTGGCCAGGTAGCATAGCGAGTAAGAGCACCGGCCCCAGTGTTGGGATGACCTGGGGATCGAATCCAGGCTCAGACACTTAGCACCCACCCAGAAATAACTGGCCATGTAACCTTGAGCAAGTTACTTAACCCCAATTACTTTAGAAAAAAAAAGATAGGTATCTAAATTTTATTTTTAAAAAATTCTTTATAAAATATATATTAGATAATAAGAACTTTTTATAAGGCATATGGCACAAACATTACCATATACTTTAGAAAGAGCTTTTTCTTTATAAAGGAAAGATTACTTCTGGTTTTTAAATAATCAGAATGACTTAGTTTCAAAAACAATAACCTCAGCTTTGTAGTATGGGTCACCTGATATGTCTTTTCTTTGGAGAATATATATGCTTGTTTAAAAAAATATGGTTTTGTTAAGTTGGTTTAATGATGGTGGAGAAAAGCGCAAAAGACCTATGGCTGTATCTGTATAACATCTCTATCAGTACAGAGCTCTAGTGTTAGTCAGTATTAGAAACTCCATTCTTTAAACTCTTTGAATATGGTTTATAGTTTCCCTCTTGATTCCTATTAATTGTTGGACCAGTTGGAGTTTCATTGATTTCCTCCTATTTACTGAAATTATCCTAATATAATCAGCATATTAAATTTTTATTTTAAAAATCTAACCTTTTAGTGTTATTTTTAGGTAATTCTGTTGCTATTTGGGATTACTTTTTTTTGTGTGAGGAGTCTAAAATATGTTTGTTTAGTTAAAGAAAAAGTGAAGCCTGCAACTCTGAATAAGAGGGAAGGACAAGGAAAAGTGTAGACTTGATCCTCTAGACTGCTACATTGCTCTTATCTTAATAGGAATGATGTTCTTCTGTCTAAAACAAAAACTTAAGAGGTTTTGAAAAGATTTTCCTATTTTCAATACTTTTTGAGGCTTTGCCTAATAAAGGTAGATAGATAAAAGGTCTTTCTCCCTTGCTATGTTATCACATTCTCTTGGACTTTGGACTTTTTAATTTTATCATAAGAGGTGAACAAACTAATTTAAAACAAATTGCCAAGTACATTTAAGTAATGTTAAGAATGTGAATTGCTACATATTAAGTTCTCCTAAACATAATATTTTGGAGAGCACAAAGGGTAATAGGTTTAGGATTAGAATGAGAAAACAAATTAACTTTTCTGAGGCCACTTTACCATTTATATTTGTGCCTTCTGTACAGTATGGGGTAAGGCTCATAGTAAAGTTTATAGGAGTTTGTGAAAAATAATGAATGTAACTTTTGTGGTAGAGAATGTATTATATAAATCCTAAGGTATTTTGTGATTTTGTGTTTTGAGAGAGGAATATAATAACACCTTGTTTAACTTGTTTTATCAATGAATTTTGTAAGTGTATTTTCTAGGTAGCTGATGTTTAAACTAAGCACCTATTTAATTATTAAACTACTTTTGATGTAAATCTTTCTGTTAAACATATATAATTGGATAACTCAGGATCATAATTATTAACATTAATCACTGCATCTAATTTTACTTTTTCCCCTTATATTCTATGAAATATAAGGAACAGAATTATATAAACGTTTTTGTAGGTCATTGAGAAGAAGCAAACTAAAGCATTTTATTTCATAGATAAACAGTCTCCAGATGCTGTGTATGTAGATTTACTCCTTAATCCAAAGCATTACATTGGATACAAGGGACAAAATACCTGATATGCAATGTCATTTATGAACAAAACAGTTTCAAGTATGTGATCTGAACATTAAATCTGTTATTTATGCATAATTAAAATGTATGTTGACTGTTAAAATTATAAATTAAATGTAGCTTTCTGAAAAGATGTATTGGGGGAGGGGGGAGTCAAGATGGCGGAATAGAAGTAGGACCTTCCCATGGCTCTGGCTTCCACCTTCCCCAATCCATGCAAAAAGGGGACTCTAAACAAACTTTGGAGCTGCAGAACCCACAAAATGACACAGAGAAGCTAACCTCCCACTGAGGACAGCTCGGCAGTCTGGCAGGAAACAGCCAGCACAGCACTCTGGGAGCTGAGCCCAGCCCCACTCCAAGGTTTTAGCCCCAGGGCAGGCCTGACCAGCAGCCTGCCACAGGGACTCCATATCAGTAGCAGCTGTGGCCGTTTCCAGAATTATCAACACACAGATGTGAAGGACAAAGTGAGAGGTCAGTGCAGTCTGGATTTGGCCCCAGTGAGTGGGAGTGCATGGCTTTTGCCCTTGGGGTGAGAAGCCACTGAGTCCCCGGTACAGCCAGCCAGCTCCACGTGGCAGCTTCAGCTCCTGGCCTGCAGACTGTAGGGGGACCAAGCACCAGTCTGAGGGGTAATCGCTCTTGCTTTAACCTGTTTGTATCCAGATTGCAGTCTAGGGTTGAGGTCATGGGGTGTGTATCCAGCTTGCCAGAGCATGTGGAGGCCTCAGAGAGGGCACCCATCTAATACCTCAGGCAGCTGAGTAAACCCCAGCATTTGGGACGAAAGCTCCCCTGTCTGGTGGCAGAGTCCTACTGCAGCAAAAAGCCCAGGGGTCAAATGACTGAGGGGCGACATGACCAGGCAAAGGAAACAAAGAAGACAGAAGATTCCAACATTAGACTCCTATTTTGGGGACAAAAACGAGCAAAGCATGGAACAGGAGGAAGACAGTGAAGTCACAACTCCTGCACCAAAAACTTCAAAGCAAAATTCGAGCTGGTTACAGGCCATAGAGGACCTTAAGAAGCTGATAAGAGAAGTGGAGGAAAAATTGGGAAGAGAAATGAGAACAATGCAAGAAAATTATGAAATGAGAGTCAACAGCCTGACTGAGGAAAATAACACCTTAAAAAACAGACTAACTCAAATGGCCAAAGAGGTTCATAAAGGCAATGAGGAGAAGAATGCCTTAAAAAGCCAAATTTGCCAGATGGAAAAAGAATCTCAAAAGCTCACTGAGGAGAACCATTGCTTCAGAATTAGATTGGAGCAAATGGAAGCTAATATACTTTATGAGAAATCAAGATGCTGTTAAACAGATCCAAACAAATGAAAGAATAGAAGGCAATGTGAAATGTCTCATGGGCAAAACCACTGACCTGGAAAACAGATCCAGGAGAGATAATTTAAAAATTATTGAACTACCTGAAAGCCATGATCAAAGTAAGAACCTAGAAATCATCCTCCAGGAAGTTCTCAAAGAAAACTGCCCTGATGTTTTAGAACCAGAGGGCAAAAAAGAGGCTGAAAGGATCCACCAATCACCTCTTGAAAAATATTCCAAAAAGAAAACTTCCAGGAATATTATAGCCAGGTTCCAGAATTCCCATATTAAGGAGAAACTATTACAAGCAGCCAGGAAAAAAAAAACAATTTGAATATTGTGGAAACACAATCAGGATAACCCAGGATCTGGCAGCTTCTACACTGAGGGATTGAAGGGCTTATAATATGATATTCCAGAGGTCAAAGGAGCTGGGATTAAAACCAAGAGTCACCTACCCAGCAAAACTGAGCATCATGTTTCAGGGAAAAATATGGTCATTCAGTGGAATAGAGGACTTTCAAGCATTCTTGATGAAAAAACCAGAGCTGAATAGAAAATTTGACATTCAGATAAAAGAAGCAAGAGAAGCATGAGAAGGTAAACAGGGAAAAGAAATCATAAGGAACTTATCAAAGTTGAACTATTAACATTCCTACATGGAAAAACAATAATTGTAACTTATGAAACTTTTCTCAGTATGAAAATAGTTGAAGGGAATAGAAATATATATGTCTATATATGAGGGTATATGGGCATATGAATTCATATGTGAATGTGTGTATATATATTTACAGGTATACATAGATAGAGGGTACAGAACCAATTTAACAGGAAGGGATGATACTTAAAAGGTGAAATTAAGAGGGGAGAGAGGAATATAATGAGAGGAGATGGGGAGAGACAGAATGGGGTAAACTATCTCATAAAGAAGAGGCAAGGGAAAATGGTTACAATGGAGGGGAAGAATAGGAAGGCAAAAGGGAATGGGTCAACCTTATTCTCATTGAATTTGGCTTGAGGAGGGAATGAAATACACACTAAATAGGGTATCTCACCCTACAGGAGAGTAGGGAGGAAGGGGATGAAAGGCAGGATGATGGAAAGGAGGGCAGGCTGGGGGGGGGGAGGGGGGTTGGGGGAGCCCCCTTTTAAAAAAGGGAAGGGAAAAAATAGAAGACAGAACAAAGAGGGATTAGGGATGGGAGGGAGGGAAAACAGTCAGTCTTTTACAATATATATACTATGATTCCCTACTTTCCTAAGAGAAGAAACTGAGGTTCAAGGGCTGATTTGAATTGCTCATGATAACTAAGATTTTCCAACCCAATACAGCTTTTTCCATTACACCATGCTGTCTCCTTGATTTTCTAATCCTAAGAAAGAAATTTTCATATAGAATTTAGAGACTATGCTGATTCTTCAATGAAAAAACAATTTACTTAGATCTTTAAATTGTGAGGACAATCTTTTTGGAAAAAGCTTTCTTTCTTTTCTCCTTTCCTTTCTTCCTCCCTTCCTTTCTTCCTCCCTTCTTTCCTTCCTTCTTTCCTTCCTTCCTTCCTTCACATTTTATCATAGCTTCTAAGAATATTGAAAAAAATTTCACTTTGTGTGTGTATTTCTTTATGGAGTTTCAGCAAGTGTGAAAGAATTAGAAAACTTAAGGAACTTGTTGAACATTCATTAAAAAGAATGGATAATTTTGAATTGTGTTTATTTTGGTGAAAATAGTGGGAGAGCTTTTTCATATAGAATAATAGCAATGGAAGTCTGCTAAGGCTGACATTCATATGAAGTTATATTTGTAAGAGGGAAACTAGATTATTGTGATAAATTTTTATACTTTGTTAAACTGAAATGTCTGTAAAAGTTTTTGTTCTGATATTGTTATATAAAATTAAAATATTACTCTTGATTAAAATATATAATGTGAATTTCCATGGAATAAAACCCAAGTTAGGCTTTGATTAACTTATTTTAGAGTTACTTGGAATAATATCTAATGCAATCAGTGAGCTAATTAATTTATTAAGCACTACTATGTCCCAGGCACTGTGCTAAGCACTGGAGAAACAAAGAAGGGGAAAAAAAAAAGAAAAATAATCCCTCATCTAATGGAGCTCAGAAGTCTGATGAGGGAGACAACATGCAAATGACTATGTATAAGCATGATATTTTCAGGATATATTAGGAGTTGTCTGAGAGGCAAAGAACTAAGTTTAAGGAGGACTGATGAAGGATTCTTGAAAATGGTGGGACTTTAACTGAGACCTATAGGAAGTCAGGTTTGGGAGAGAGGCCAGAAACGGAGCCATGTGGGACAGCCAGAAAGCTCTACTTTCTGGAAATGGAATGTTGTATATATGAAACAGCAAAGAGGCCATTGTCCCTGGATCACAGAGTACGCTAAGGGTGTTAAAGTGTAAGAAGACTAGAAAATATGGCCCAGAAACTTAAGCATAATCTATACTTGTATTTTTCAATACACTTTTCCATAGATAAGGAAGACTGCTTTAATACTGTATTATATAGCAGGATTTGGTGGGTCCTTAAACAGGCAATACAATTTATTGCTAAGACCTTGTAAAAATCTGATTAAAATTATGTGCATGCTGATGTTATTTCCCAAATACTAAAATTGATTTTTAAATAATTATTTTCCTCAGGAAAAAGAATTTTAAAAACCTAGAGTTAGAATATTTTACATATTTTGAGGTTTAAATGTAACTATGTATTTGGAGTCACAGGATATTTCTTTTTTTGTTGTTGTTGCCTTTTGGAGGGGAAAAGGAAGAGCAATTGGGGTTAAGTGACTTGCCCAAAGTCACACAGCTAGTAATTGTTAAGTGTCTTTGAACTCAGGTCCTCCTGACTCCAGGACTGGTGCTCTATTCACTGTGCCACCTAGCCACCCGGATCCATAGAATTTTAAGCTTTATCTATGAAGATTACATGGATATTTGACTATTTATTTCTCCCCCCACCCCCAGAATTGAAGCTTCCTTTATCAGGGCAATCTTTCTCAATGCAATTATTAATGAAGGTTATAACATTGTAGAAACTAATGTTTGAAAATTTAGAAACTTATTAATGAATATGAAGTGAAAACAAAGCATGCCTTCCTATCAAGTCTTTTTGTACTCATGATAAAGTAATGCAAATAAATAAAACATGTAATACAATGATGGGATTTTTAATTTAACAATTAGGGAACGATTGAAATACTATCCAAGCACTTACCAGGTATTTGAAACACTCAAATGATTTTCTTATAATACAAGTATGGATATATGGGTTTTGCATATAAATTACCATACACATTCAATTATATTTTCAGTTCCCTAATCCTTTAAATTCTATAGCTTGTATTTCAGGGAAACTTCATCTTTATAGTCCATTTACTACCCCCCAAGCCCTCACCAAATGTTGACTAAGTAATATCTCTGCAAAGGGTACAAAACCACTTTTATTTTATCAGTAGTGCTTTGTTACATTTTAATAAAGTAACAGATAATACATTCATTGGCCATAGCTACACTTTTGCAACTAGCTTGCAAATGATTAACAGTGTTTCTCAGCAAGGAAAACAAAAAAGAAAAGAAGGAAGGAAGAGAAAGGAATGAAGATAGGAAGGAAAGAAGGAGAGAAAGAGAAGGAAAGGAAGAAAGAAAGAATAAATAGAAAGTTAAGCATATAAAAGCCAATTTTGAGCAACAAATTACATCAGTAAAACTAGAACCAGCCAAAAGGAGTGGTCAGAATTCCAAAATTAATAGTCTTCCATTTAAAAAAAAATTGCAAAAACTGGTACTGCTACTCACATAGAATTTTATGCTTCTTAACAAGATCCATTTCCCAGATTCATGAATCAAGAAAGTTCTTAAAATTGTCATTATGTGTTTCAATTCAAAATGAAAAGTAAGCCACTAGTCCTTTGCTCTTTTACATACACTCCCTTCCTTCCAGACTATAAAGTGCTCCTAGTGCTTTGGAATTCTTTAGCAAAAATCAGGCCAGAAGCTTAGATAGTTCATCTCTGGTGATTTTTTGGTGGTAGGTGTGTGGAGGGAGACACAATAAGGTAAGACTTCATGTCTACTTAGTTGGGTGAAAAAAACAAGTTTCTGAATCACAACTGGGTAAGTCAAACTAAAGCAGCCTTCTGGAAGAGCCAAAATATTTAATACTAAAAATATCTTTTGTTTCAAAAAGTCTTTTAATGTTTTGCTGGTCAAATGGCCTTATCTTGGGAAATCAAAATAGAACAAATTTGCTCTTAGACCAGGGAATGAACAAATGACAAATATTTTTATTCAGTGGAGGATAGATTATAATAATATAGCTTAAATTAGCAAAATTTTAAAAAGTTGAGGCATTCCAAAAATTTGTATTGATGAAATAATTTATTTACAAATGTTAAATATTTTATACTGGAGAAATGAGTTAATGAAAGATTCTGAAGCATAGGCATTTAGATAATTGGATTTTCTAAACATTAAATTTACTTTTAATTATAGCTATAGTATTTATACCTGTGTTTGAATCAAAAGTCATATCTGAACTATAAGAAGTTTATTTAGATATGTATAAGTAGCCTTTTCAACAATTTTAAACAAAAACTTCATTTTCCTTTTGGTTAAACCTCTAATAATATTAATGTTTAGTGAGGTTATTATAAAACTTCCCAGAAAGTACTGGAGCGAAAAAGTGTTCCAATGAATTAATGTTAGTTCCTTTTTTTTTTTTAAGGCAGCAGAAAGGAGTTGATAACTTTTAACATGTAGTGGCAAATATCCCAATCTAAAGTGCTCAACATTTTCTAGTATCCACTGTTGTTGTTGTTTCCCATATAGTCACACTTTTATTTTTCTTTTTGGAGGGGAAAAGCCAGGGAAATTGGGGTTGTGACTTGCCCAAGGACACATAGCTAGTAAGTGTAATAAGTGTCTGAGGCCTGATTTGAACTCAGTTCCTCCTGACTCCAGGGCCAGTGCTCTATTTACTGTTGCCACCTAGCTGTTTCTAGATATACTTTTAAAAAGTACACTTAAAAATTCTGTTATAGGGGCCGCTAGGTGGTGCAGTGAGTAAAGCACCTGCCCAGAAGCCAGGAGGACTGAGTTCAGTTCCAGCCTCAGACACTTAACACCCACACACAAAAAACTAGCGGTGTAACCTTGGGCAAGTTACTTAACCCCAATTGCCCTCCAAAAGGCAAAAAAAAAATTCTTTATAAAATTAACATATCCTCACTATCAATTTTTTTTTTGGATTTAGGAGAGGGCATGAAGAAAATGAAATTTAGTTTAAAAAGTAAAGCATTCTCTTAAACATTGCTAGCCACTTTTAAAAACCCAATACATTTACTATACATACACTTGTTTATTATTCCAATGTTTGATACTGCACATATAGAAGATACATAAAAATCTGAACATTATATTAAAAATTTGAAGTAATTCATGTTCTGAAGTACTATTATAAATTAGGGCTGTAATAACTTTTGAAACAATTATCTTGGGTTAATGCAATCAGAGGAGCTAATTATCAGTAATGGGATTAGTTTCAAGTATATGAAATCATGATTGGTTAGCATAGTAAACATAAGTTTATAATATTAAAAAAAACTCTAAACAATTAGAATTGTTCATTTTGTGAACTGCATCTATGAACTTATTTGACTCCAAGAATTTCTACCATTTTTAAGTTCAAATTCACTGTTCCTCTTCTGAACAAACTAGGTTTCAAGTAATCCATATAGAATGAAACCATATTACTGCAAAAGAATCTCTTGACCAAGAATTCTAGTCAGAGTATTCATTAGCTAGCTTTGCCTAATAAGAATTGACAATTACCTTTTATTAACTATGCTAGTCACCACTGTATTAAAGTTACCAAAACAATTATAAATGCTTTCAAGAAAATTTTGGTTAGCGTTTTAGAATTCATATCTAAAAGACCATTTCTTTAGGAAAAATACTTCTAGTATACATTTTTAAAGTACTGAAATATGCTTGAATTCACTTCATGTACTTTTTTTTAAAGCAATTGGGGTCAAGTAACTTGCTCAAGGTTACATGGCCAGTTATTTCTGGGTGTGGTGCTAAGTATCAGAGCCCAGGATTCAATCCCAGGTCATCCCGACTCTGGGGCCGGTGCTCTTACTCACTGTGGTACCTGGCAGCCCCTACTTCATGTACTTCTAATTAATTTTGCAGTTCCCTGCAGAGAACATCATTGAATATATAATACATGCTTTTGTTGTAGAAATTGTTCAAGGACTTGTTGATTGGTATGGCTGCCAATTATATTTAACAACACTCAGTAACATTTTAATAACCAGTTTATTATTTGTTTGGAACAAAGATCCATGGTTCACAAAAAACAATAGGCCATGAACAGAATTTTCAGAAACCTTATTATAAGTTTTAGTTACAAGCATTATGATTACAGTGGAATTTTGCAGAGAGCAAAAGAGGAAGATAAAGATTGACACTTCAAAAAGTAGATAGCAGAAGGGGAAGAACTATATCAAGTAAAACAGGGAACTAGCCAGGAAACACTAGAACTATAGCTGATATGTCAATTTAGAACTTTGCAGAAAGAAAGAGCAGGAACTAACCAGGTAGCACCAAGGCTATAGTTGATGCCTCAGCTCGATTTTTATAGGTTCTAGCTAGTTGTATGACCTGCTTTCAAAAGGAAATAGTGGTACTGAAGCCAATACTAAAATTCACTTATGACACTTTGATCTTTTCAGAAGGACTGCTGCCTAGGTTTGGTGTATAGTAAAACAAAACAATTTGACCACAAGAATATTTTTTTGAGATTATTGTTTATTCCTCTAGAGTATAATGAAGAAGAGTGCAAATATGTATTTTATGTTTCTAAAATCAGAAAATTCTAGGGCCCTTATTTTCTCTCCAACTCTAAAGTTTCAATTCTACTGCATTTGTAATGAAGAGATCATGAGTGATGGTTACGTCTTCCATTTATACAGGTAATTCTACCTTTATTTTTTTTCCTTAGTTATAAAAGGTAACAATGTTAATGTAGATAAAGTCAAAATACTTAAAAAATACATGTTCATGAAAACCACTTTAGAAATATGGATTTTGGTGGTGTTATCAGTTTTGTGGAGTTGAATATAAGCTATGGTGAGTGTTCATATCTAAGTTACTACAATCAAAGATCAAAGGAGCAGAATCTGATGTGGGTCCATTCAGATGAGGATTGACCATGAAACTGTTTCTGCCACTTCCAGATATGGTTCCATACCAACCCAAGCCTTGTGAATTAGATAAACTGCAACAACAACAACAACAACAACAACAAAATTCAAACTATGCCTAGGATATAATTAATCACTATTTTTAAAAAAGGCTTTTCAATTAACTTTAATATTTAGTTTCAGTGACCCAGAATTTTGTGTTCCCACTTAAACCTTTCCCCACAAGTTCAAACAATGAAGTTTATAGAGAATTTAATGGATTTTTGGACTGAAATTATTCTGCAGTATATTATTCATTTATGCCTCTGTTATCTTATTTATACTAATCTGACTTTAAAAAGAAAATGCCCCCAGAAGAAATATAAAGTAAACTTTATTTGCTAATAATGATTACTAAAGTCCAAAACAAATTCAAACAAATACTTAAGCACACATTGTATGCAGAGCACTACACTTGAAGATAAAAAGCAAGTTTAGGTAAGGGTTGTAATGGAGTAGTTTCCCCTGCCTGAACAAATAATCCTAGCTCACATAAAGATTTCCAGAGGATACCACAATCCATCTAGAAGTAAGTCATAAGAGGTCTATTTCTTGATTTTTCAATGGATTTTGAATGACTGAAAATATGGAAACATATATGTTTATGATTAATGAGGTAGTGCACCTTGAATGACTAAGGATCTAGAGGATAATTCCCCTGATCTCCCATCCAGACCTGTAGAGTCAAGGGTAAAGGCAGGAAGGAATGAAGAAGGATAGCTTTCAATGACCCTTGAGACCATTGCTTTAAGCTCTTCAATAAATCATAGCTTCCACTTTATATACTATCTCATGGATTTTGATATATAACCACTATACTATCATATAAGGTTTAAGGGTCAAAAATTGTTTCTCCAAAATTAAGAGGTGTTAAAATTGGTTCAATAGAATATTAAGCTTGTCTAACTGGCTTTGTTCACATCTACCTTCTTTCTTTGGAGCCTCCAAGTCTTGGTAAGTCATCATCACTATAATATCATCTTGGATTGTCGAAAAAGTAAGCTCTGGAAGTATAACTGTGACTATTTACAATACCATCAGGAGCCTGTGAACAAATAAATATATAAAAAACAAGTATGCCAAAATTGTTTTCTTTTCAAGTTATGACAAAGTAGGCTGACATTTTTAAAACTTACACATAGAAAAACATCATGATTTTTAAAAGAAGTGTAGGTATTTTAAGAAGTTTTATAATATCCTACCAAATTCTGGTTTGGCTTCTGTGCTCTGAAAAACAGCACCATTGACCAGGCTGGTATATGTTTCCACAAAAAGAGGATCATGCCAAACACTACATATTCCTCTTCACTGATGTTTTCCACATGATTCTGTAAGTAAATAGCATGTTAAGATACTTTTGTTCATTTACAAAATGTTCATTATGACCAAATTGCCTCAGATTGGGCATAAGCACCAAATGAAAAAAAAATTAATGCACTAGGGCAGCAATTAGAAGTATATAAACAAATGAAATCACTTTTTATGGTCTTCTATGTGATACATACAATGTACATAAATGTAAAGTGTTTTTATTTTGCTAGCATTTAGAACATAGAACATTAGAACATAAGAACAGTTCATTTGCAATTATGTTGATTACAGTAAAAAAAAACTTTGAAAAAAGAAAGAATATGTCTTGAGAGAAACCTCACCATTTAGGTCTGGTGTATAATTACCTTGGACTGAAAGGAAGAGTTGTTAAGAGTAAGTATTCTAGATAACACACACACACACACACACACACACACAAATCTGGATACCTGCATTTGCATGAACAAAAACAAATAATAACATTAAAAATAGTTGTGCAGCTGATAATACCATTCTGGCCTACTTATCCATATTGTTGCTTATTTTTCATTTTATCAATGGTAAATAATGGAGAATGGAAGTAAAAGATACCACAGCTCTGGTAATTTCTATCCCTTAAAACAATAATTCATAGCTGTAAATACTCAAGTATTCTTTCTAATGCTATCTCTTTCTATATGCTATCTCTAAAAGACTAATCTACATGTGAGATAAAGTTATATCATATATTATTGCTCAAGAGAAGTACAACAGTATACTTTTGTGTGATAATTACTGGTTACCAAGGTCTGAATAGGCTTAGTGCAGTATTGCAACAGATAATGTTTTGCATTTTGTTGTTATAATCCTAGCACCTAGAATAGTATGTTGTATACAGTAAACACTTAAACTCTCAATTGGATTGTAGAATGTTAGAATAGGGATCTATTAGTACTCATGACCAAGGAACTATGTTTCTTTCCATTATTGAAGTTGAAAACTATAGGATTTGAGCAATATTCTCTCTTTAAAATCGTAGTTCTCAACCAAGTGGTCAAGTTATATAATAGTTCTAAGTGGATGTTCACTTTCATACATGAGATAAGTACACACAATACAAAAAAGATTGGAAACTTTATTAAAAGATATTTGTATTGCCAATATCCAAATGCTTGTAATATTTACTCAAAAAAACATGGGACTAGAATCCTTTCTAAAAAATGATTGAATAAGTTATAAATGCATATAACTAGAAATTTAGCAACAAGTTAAGCAGAATTAATAATAGCATCTAAGGGGCGGGTAGGTGGCACAGTGAATAGAGCACTGGCCTTGGACTCAGGAGGACCTGAGTTCAAATTCGGCCTCAGACACTTAACATAAAAACTAGCCATGTGACTTTGGGCAAGTCACTTAACTCCAATAGCTCTCCAAAAAAATAAAATAAAAAAATTTCAATAATAGCATTTAAAAGCTGGCATTTATAACCAAATTAAAGTTTATTTTATTTCTATAAGCTCAAATTAGCAAAGCATAGTATGGAATTACCTTTTCTGAAAGATTTTCCCATCCATAGTTATATGGGTTTTCTATAGTTTCCTGAGACAGAGTAATCACCACCAAATTATAACAAGCTCTTGAGGAGTAGAGAAGAATGACTACTGACCCTATTGTAACAGTCTGACACATAGATGTTCCCTAAAAGAGATAAAAAACCATGAGGTCAAAGTTATAAATAACTTAAATGATTAATTATTTAGATATAGTATAGAGTTAAATATTGTGCTAGGTACATAGTAAGTAAATAATAAACTGTTGAAACTTACTAAATTGAACTAAATAATTAATTTATGAAAATACATGGATATATTTTGTTTTGACACAACTGATATTTCCCAAATAATCCCACACAACATTGCATATCAATTTTTAACAGAAAGGATAGCTATGTCCTTTACTTTGATAGTATGATATTAGTTGGTTAGATTTCAGTTTCATTATTTTTCAATGTTAACTTTATATTATATTATGTTTGACACTGTCAATTACTCTAAGCACTTTTTTTCTTGGTGAGAAAAATATGAATACCGTTCACCTCAAAATTAATTTTCTTGTCTCAGATAGAGGCAGATTTGCAGAAAAAACTGGAACACAGTTTTAGAAGATTCTCTCCATCAGTATAAGGGGTGAGGATGTTCCCTTTTCAACATAAAATGAATCAAAGGACAAGATGGGGAACAGTTGGGCATTTGCAGACTAACTGCATTATTTTGCTTGAAGTGTTGTGAAATTCCATTTAAAAACACATGTTGAAACTATAAAACATCTTTCAGAACAAAAATATTTCTTACATTACCCTAAGTTTGGTTCGCCCGTGCTACTTACTCTCCCCACTAAGTTTACAAATAGTGTCTGTTATATGTATCACATTCTAACTTGAGGGCTTAGACTATCCTCAAAACACGTAAATTAGACATTTATCTGGCACTGTGAAGACTTCCCCTATTTTTTTTAAGGGCAGAAAGACCTATTTTTTTGTTTTGCCTTTTTTGGAGGGCAATTGGGGTTAAGTAACTTGCCCAAGGTTACACAGCATCTGAGGCCGGAACCGAACTCGGGTCCTCCTGACTCCAGGGCCAGTGCTTTACTCACTGCACCACCTAGCTGCCCCAAGAAAGACCTATTTTTGATAGTCACTGGAAGCATCTTAGGAAGGGGTTATTTATGAACAAGATGAAAGTAAAGTGGACTAATAGAAGGAAAACACTTAGAAAGTTGCAAAAGGGTCCTCCTTGGAAAAGCAAATAAAAGGGTTAGTCCTTAGATTCATGTAATTTCATGGGAATGAAATTCTCCTATTATAGTATTAATGATAAATATTAATAAAAAGGCCACCATGAAAATAATTAAAACTTATGAGCTAACATCTGTTGTAGAGGATGTAGAGGTAAAAAAAGCCTACAAAGATCTCAATACTGAACTACAAATGAATACTTCAATGCAAAGGCAGGCATAAGGACAGAATAAAATGGCTCAAGATCAAGCAACTACAGACTAAATGCTTATAGTCTACATGGAAGCCTCATATCTATGTAATGCATAATTTCTTCAGGAAAAGGGTACATTGGCAATTACCTAGGAAAATATCACAAGTGTAAAGTGATAAAACAGATGAGATAGCTAGTGTTTATATAACTTTAAGATTCGCAAAGTCCTTTGCATATATTATCTCATTAGAGCCTCACAAAAACCCTGTGAAGTAGGTGCTCTTGCTTCCATGTTCTATAATCATTTAAGAGTTGCGCCTAACTATACAGGAAATAAAATATGTTTAAGAATGATTCATCTAGTTAGATGGGTAGCCCTTGGAACTTCACTAATTATTGCATAGAATATGAAGTGAGTCCAGAATTATGTTGAAGATCTGGCTGGATTGCAATTGGGAAATTCTATAGTGCTTTAATAGAGCTCAAACTTCTCCAAAATGACTATTTTTTTAAACACCAACATTTTTCTAGTCATGCTATGACTCTGAAGTATGGAATACTAGTACTCAGAGAATTAAAAGTTTTGGTCAGCATACAGCAATGGAGAGTTTGCATGGTAGGAATGAGTAGGGTTTACAATGAGTAGGTACTACGAACAAAGAATTACAGAGAAAATGACTCCTAAAAAAATGTACAATTGGCAAAGGAGCTAAAGCCAGTTCTGATAAAAGTGAAGAAGCTACCTGCATGTTCCTCAACTTTAACACATATACAATGTCAAGACAGCTAGAAAAATGTCCTTTTATGGGAGAGTTTCATAAAAGTAGTATAGGATGTAAAGACGTAGATAACTTATCATCCATACCACTGAAGTGGTTCCTCACACACTAACATCAGACCCATTCTTGGATCACAATGATATTAAATGTCTACTTCTAAATTTTTCTTCTCAATATTGGTTTCAGTTATATATCCTCAATATTTCAAATTCAACCTTTTCAGTTTATACTGTAGTCATAAATATAAACTTGTATTTGTGACCATATTAGTAATAATATACCCTGTACCACTAAGCTTACCAGACACAACACTTGTGGTGTTATTCTAAAATTCAAATAGCTGTTAAAACTAATTCAATATATTCAAATAGTATGAATTAGGTTTTTAGAATAAAAGCTAAAATTAAGTTTTTGGTCAAACTAAAGGGTTTGACTTGGTGCTGTATGTCATAAACAGTCTCCATTGAAATATCTTTAATAATATAAGACTAAAACCTCTACTGAAGTTTATAGAATAGAAATTACTAGAAACCAGGCAGCTAAGTAGCACTCGACTTAGAGGTCCAAAGACCTGAGTTCAAATGCAACCACAAACTAGCTGCATGACCCTGGGAAATCCAATTAGCTTTCTTTGCCCTCAATTTCTTCATTTGTAAAATGAGGATAATAATAGCACCTATCTTCCACAGTTATGTAAGGATAAAATGAGATACTATTTCTAAAGCACTTTGGAAACCTTAAAGTACTACAACAATGTTAGCTATAAATCCTTGATTATAGTAGCTTACTACATTAAGACTATTTTAGGATTAAACAAAAAACAAAACATTTCCACCTGACTAAGGAACTATCTTGCCTTCTATGACTGGGTAATGATGCCAACCAAGGTAATGCATTGTTCCTTGCCTAAAACAAGTGCTAATATTTTAGAAGTATTTCATTCATAACGAGCTCCAAGGTCTTTAGCAAATGGCTGTCCTTTGGTATATAGTATAGTTTACACACATATATACATAGAGAGACATGTACACACACGTATATATACACATATGATGTATTTATTCACATATGATGTATTTATGACTTAATTATGGCTCAACTTTATCTCCCACACACCCCCCAAAATAGAACAGGAAGTTTCAGAGCCCTTTAATTATTATTGAGCTACATAGATTGTAACTAAATAAACAAAAGGGTACCCTTAAGGGAAAAGAGAGGGAATAAAATGGAGAAGAGAGAATTTAAATACACTTGTGAATATGGCTGTTTGGAACAATTTTAAAATGTATAAATTTCTGATAATAAGGTGACACAATATTTTTATGCCTATGCACTAATAAACTCTTTTGTCAAAAATCTGACATCTAAAAATCTGACTTCAATATTAGGGATAGAAGGAATCTTAGTGATCCTATAGTACAACTTCTTCATTTTACAAAATAAAAAGCTTATATAGAGAGATATAGAAACTAAATTAACTGATATTCTGGAATTCTTAAGCAATAATTTTAACATAAATTATTTCTCATCCCTATTAGGCTAACCCAGTAAATAACGGAAAGCTGGCTTAAAAGTTTTCCTTGGAGAGGCAAATAAAGGAATTGACAGAAGTGATTTTGTCATCCATTAGGAGCAACAGATAATATTTCATGAGACATTTGTCATTTCAAATCGCAGTGCTTAATATAAACATTTGCAAAAATATCACTATGAAAATGATTGTAGTGTATATGTAAACACTGATTGCAAAGAATAAGGTAGCAGAAAAATTCAATGAAGAACCTCGTAAATTTATCTAAATTGAAGCTATATCATACGTCCCAAAAGTCTTAGTGCAGTTTTAAACTTTTGATAATTTCAGAACTATAGATGCTACAAACTTACAAAAACATCATTTGAAAGTTCAATTATATAACCTTCTTTTACATTTACTTAGTATAATGAATTCTGAATAATAAATTTTTCATTTTAATTTAACAAAACAGGGAACTCTGCATTGCATGTGAAACAATTTCTGAGTGACACTTTCTCAGGCAAAGAATCTGTAGGGGATGTTCTTTTGTTTGGCTACCTTATTCATCTGATCTGTCTCCACTAGACTTTTTCTTGTAGGGTCATGACAGAACTGTCATGTACACATCAAAACCTCACTCTCTGGGTAATGTTAAGGAAAGAATTACAAATATGTTCCTTTCAATCACTGATCAGTGGCTGCTGAGAGTTTTTACAAAGTTCAAAAATAAATCAGGGCAATGTATAGCACAAGATTATAAAAATGTTGAATTTTAATAAGAAAACTTAATATTTTAAAAATGGACTTTCAAAATATTTTAATGTTTGTTGTATTTATACTTTGGAAGTTATTAATGCTTAAAACTGTACTAAGACTTTTGGGACTCTGTGTGTCTGTGTGTATTCACACTCTCATAATTCTTCTTTCAACATGAAATGGTTTACCCTGGGAGGTGGTATCAGTGCTGGTTTTAAGGTAGAGGCTGGACTTCTTTTGGGTATGTTATAGAAGAGATTCTTTTCAGGCATGAGTTAAACTAGATGATATGAGATCTTTTTCTAACCATCAAAGTCTATGGTTCTGTGGGCATAATGGAGGATAAAAAGAATGGTAGAAAAAATGGTTCAGGAGTAAGAAAGAAGTGAAAGACTTGCAGATGACACAGAAGTCTTTCAGCTCTGCACCATAAGAAGAGCAGGGAGGTGCTTGACTTGGGCAAGTGCCACATAATATCAAAAGGAGGTTTTTGCTTTTGTTTTGACAAGAAATGACTAGTTACTAATATGGAAGCATCTTCCACAGTTGCCTGTGTTGGGTTGTACCACCAATAAGAACAAAAATCAAATGTACAATACTAGAAGAATAAAAATGACAAAATTATTCCTTACAATTCAAAACAACTTGGGCTGTATAATAAGCAAGCTGTTATGGGAAATGGATGGGAGGACATCAGACACAGATTATAATGATTTCTTAAATAAGTTTAACTAATGTAAATCAATTGTAATAATGAGATCAAAAAAGAGCCTAGAAACAACCTCAGAAAAATGCAAAAACAAAGAAAAGAATGAACCACATCATCTTGGTTAAGTAGGAAGATGAGGAATCCAAGGAGGCCAAGGACACTAATTAAGATCTTTAGAAATGAATCTATATTATATTTGAAAAGGAAGGATGGTGGGAAATTACACTGGAAAACAGCAATAAAAAAAGCTTTTCTTTGCAATCATAAAATAGGTGAATTTTATAATTTTTTTTGCTTGACTTCAAATTTGACTTCAGATTTTGTCTATCACCCACCATTTTCATCAGTTTTATGTAAAGAATCATTTGACTAAACAAAATTGGGTTCATTTAACTCACCTAAAAATGTATGTAATGATAATATCATATTGCATTTTGTCTGTGAAACATCCCTCATCAGCATCCAACATTAGTCAATCAGCATACTTGGACTCCACTTGCCCTGGTATTGATTTTCCTTTTGGAGCTTTCTTGATAGAAGCATTCCTAGTGCTCAATCACTGATAGCACCTAGGTTTTCTGGGAAGAAGTCCAAATGTGAATCCAAGAAATTTATCTTGAATGACATGTTATATCCCTTAACATTATAGATTTTGAGAGGATCATTGATAATTTCTTTCTTTCTTTCTTTTTTTTTTAAGCAATCGGGGTTAAGTAACTTGCTCAAGGTTGCACGGCCAGTTATTCTTTCTGGTTGTGGTGCTAAGTATCTGAGCCTGGATTTGATCCAGGTCCTCCCGACACTGGAGCCGGTGCTCCTACTCACTGTGCTACCTGGCCGCCCCTCATTGATAACTTCTTGCTGATTTTCTGCTTTTTAACTTCCCCCCCAAATTTTTTGGTCACTTTTGGAAATGTTTTCCATTCTGCTCCTTCAACTGTTCTTCAAAACAATGATCTTTAATCACTTTCCATATTAAGGACTTACCCTCTGATTTTATCCCGATTCTTGGAAATTTATTCTTCAGATTAAAAAAACAAACAAACCCTGCATTGTTTCAATCCATCAACTTGATAAAAAAAATTTTCAGTAAGCCAAGTTTAATGTAAATGATGGTAAGAAAATTCAAGCTTTACCACATTTTGCCTCTGAAAAATCTGTTCATTCCTTAAATGTCCGTATTTTCTGTCTCTAATGCACAAATTCACACTATTCACAAATAAGGCATCAGTATAAGTCAAGTTATAACCTCAGTGAAAGAGCAATCATTTTCAGATTTCCCCTATGCCAGGAATATTTTTCAGACATAATGCTTCTCAAGAGATGTTTATTGTTTTGAAAAAATTTTGGTGCCCTTTTGAAGGAGATTCCATATTCTTAATATAGAGGTAAAATTTCCACTTGATTCTTGGATAAGATAGTGCATAAGGTCCTTAAGCATGCTTAACAGAGTATTTTATTACAGAAAGCCTACTTCAAATGGGAGAGGGAGTGATCACTTCTTTGGTTGTCTCCTACCTTGTCATATTGATGCCTCATTACAATCTGATATCATCAGGTTCATATTCATTCAAATTACAAGTTTCTTGTACTATGTAAAACATGTCTTATCATGAGGATGGTAGATTTGGACAGTGTATAGTATGTTTAAAGACAATTATTGATACTTGTTAAATGAAATCTATCAAATAGTCTTTTTTCTCTCTAAATCACAGAAACTGCCAACAGTATTATGATGAGAACCACACATCCTCACAATCAGTAGCCTAACAAATAATGCAGCAAGGAAGGAGGAAGGAAGGAAACAAGCATTTATTAAGTGTCTACTATATTCCAGGCACTGAGCTAAGCACTTTACAAATATTATCCCATTTGATCTAACAATAACCTTGGGAGGTAGGTGCTATTTTTATTAACCCCATTTTACATTTGAGGAAACTGAGACAGATGAAGTTTAGAGTGAATCGTCCATGGTCACTTAGCTAGTGTCTTAGGTTGGATTTGGACTCTCATTTTCCTGACTCTAGGCCCAGCACTCTGTCAACTATGCCATCTAGCTACTTCAAACAGCACAAATGAAGGTCCCAAATGTTATTCTGATCCTATTTTATCACCAAATTAGAGTTCATGTGTTTTCTTAATTGACGGAGTAAAGTTTAATCTGAGACTTAGATATTAGCTCAATGACTTAATTAGCTCAAAGACTGACAAAGCATACTAAGAATTCAAATAAATATATATTAACATCTCAAAAGTACAAAACATTTGACAACAGAATTGACAGAGAAGTCTAATGGAATAATGTATCTGAGTTGTGAGCTAATATACACATATGTATGTATGCACACAAACATTTATAATTCCTCCTACATGTGTTGATTCCCCCTTATTAGAATATGAACTCCTACAGAGCAGGGACTGATTTCACTTTCTATTGTATCCTTGGCACTTAGACTGATGGTTGGTACATAGTAAATGCCTAAAAATGCTTTTTCAATTCATTCACTCTTATAGAGAAGTTCATTGAAGTCACATAGCAGATGAGATGAGATAAGTATTTACATAGCATCTAGAAAAAAGCAAATTAGTGGCTTTTTATCTTTTCCACCACACCACATCACACTTTATAACTTCTTCATATTACATGGTTTATCAAAATATACATCACTAAATAATGGTGTGTGATAGAGAAATTTCTTGTATTTATGAAGTTCAAATCAAAACACACATACACATGGAGAAATTTGCCTGCAAAAGTTGGATATTGCTTAATAAAATGATGAGAAACAATGGACAGTTTTGTAAAGTCTGATGAAGAGATACATTAAGCAGAATAATTCTGGGGGTATTTAAGTTTGAAAACTAGAATGAAGACAAGAGACAAAAAATGGAAGAGACCCAAAAAGATTTTAAATTAAAAACATATATATTTTATCAATTAAATGTAAAATTTCTTTAACATAATTTTTTTTTAAAATTGATTTCCAAATTCTCTCCCTCCTTGCCACACCCCCTCCTTGAGAAGGCAAGCAATTTGATATAGATTAGACATGGGCAGTTATATAAAACACTTCCATATTAGCCATATTACAAAGAAAAAAAATGCAGACAAGAGAGAGAACACACCAAAAAAAGGTATGCTTCAATCTGCATTCAGACTCCATCTGTCCTTTCACTGAAGGTGGATAGCATTTTTCATTACAAATCCTTTGGAATTGTCTTGTATTGATATATTGCTGAGAATAGCCAAGTCATTCACAGTTGATTATTGTATGATATTGCTGTCATTGTGTACAATGTTCTTCTGGTCCTGCTTACTTCACTTTGCATCAATTCATGTAAGTCCTTCCAGGTTTTCATGAAGGCATCCTGTTTATCATTTCTTATAGCACAATAATATTCTATCACATTCATATATCACAGCTTTTTTAGTCATTCCCCAATTGATGGGCATCCTCTCAGTTTCCAACTCTTTGCCACCACAAAAGAACTGTTGTAAATGTTTTTGTACATATGGGACCTTTTTCTTCCTTCCTTCCTTCCTTCCTTCCTTCCTTCCTTCCTTCCTTTCTTTCTTTCTTTCTTTCTTTCTTTCTTCCTTTCTTTCTTTCTTTCTACAACAACAATAACAAAATCTATTTGGGATAAAGACCTAGTAGTGGTATTGCTGGGTCAAAGGATCACTAGGTCCTTTACAGATTCTTCTCTAGAATGGTGGATCAGTGTTTTAGTGTCCATTTTTCCATATCCCCTCCAATATTTGTTATTTTCCTTTTCTGTCATATTCGCCAATCTGAGAGGTGTGAGGGTAGTACCTCAGAGTTGTTTTAATTTGCACTTTTCTAATCAATAGTGATTTAGAGCAATTTTTTCATATTATTGTACTTTTAATTCCTTCATCTGAAAGCTTTCTGTTCGTGTTCTTTGACCATTTATCCACTGGGGAATGACTTACATTTTTATAAATTGTAACTCAATTCTATATATGTTTGGGAAATGGGGCCTTTATCAGAGAGATTTTATGTAATTTTTTTTACACTTCCCTGCTTTCTTTCTAATCTTGGCTGCATCAATTTTGTTTGCGCAAAAACTTTGTTAATTTTATGCAATCAAAATTACTTGTTTGATCTTATCTTGGCATGTTGTAAGATGCTGGTCTATGCCTAAGTTTTGTCAAACTGCTTTCTAGTTTTCCAAACAATTTTTATTAAACAGTAAGTTCTCTTACCAAAACCTTGAATCTTTGTGCTTATCAAATACTAGATTACTATGGTTATTTACCATTCTGTATTGTGTACCTAATTTATTTCACTGATCTACTGTTCTATTTCTTAGTCATTGTTATTAACCACAAGTTGTTATTAACCACAAGTCCTGAAAGAGAACTTTATTGTTGATTTGTGTTTGACTTCACAGACAGAAGCCTTGTCTTTTGATTTGTGTTACTTTGTCAGACAGAAAGTGAATTGAGATGATAGTGCCAGTAATGTGTTTAAATACTGTTGCATTTCTGTTAAGCTTAATGTGTGCAAAAATTGTTGTAGCTCTGTTAAGCTTTGTCTTCCTAGAAACAGAAACTGCAAAGGGCTTGGAGTGGAGCAGTCCCCATGAGCTGAGATGAAGAACAGAAGTATAGAGCTGCTACGTGTGAATCCAGGTGAGAGTTGGGTGAATCCAGGCAACAGTTGGGAGCAATCAGTCTAAAGGAAGAGGAGCCAAGGGGTCTGGAAGTCAGCCTTGAGCCAAGATGAAAGAAGAGTTTACTTGGGTACTGATGAGATTGTGACTTACTATGATGTAGGGATGGATGATGTTTGCACTTTCTACTACCTCTTAAAGATGATTGCTTAAGAATGATTGGAAGCCAGCCTTCCAATAGGAGTGAGAACTGCCTATGTGTAAATCCAGGCAAGAGTTCAAAAGTGGGTGAATCCAGGCAAGAGCTGGGAGCAGTCAGCCCAAAGGAAGAAGAGCTGAGAAATTTGGAAGCCAACCTTGAGTCAAGATGAAAGAAGACTTTACTTGGATACTGTGTATTGATTGAGGAGATTGTGACCTACTGAATGATATGTTTTGTTTAAGACTATGTGGTCACCTTATAATAAGTTGCTATGTTAATTGTTGTGAATGTTATGCTTTAGTTTCTTGAATGTTTTGCTTTACTTTATAGCTGAATAGAGAGTTCACTATACTATGAGATTAGATCCTTAAAGTCATTCACAGGAGCTGTCCTCGGGAGAGCTACTTGTGGTTGGCTTTAGATTTCCTTAACTTCTGTCTTCTTTATTTCATGGTTAGATTTATCTAGAACTTAGAAGGGAAAGTTGAGGTACACCATTAGTATAGTTTAACTATTTCCTCCTATAACTCATTTAACTTTCACTTTAAGAATCTGGATGCTATGTCATTTGGTACATATATATTTATTATTGATATTATTTCATTGCCTATATACCTTTTAGCAAAATATAGGTTTCCTGTTTATGTTTTAAAGTTAGGTTTATTTTTGCTTTAGCTTTATCTGAGATAATAATCACTAATTCTGATTTTTCTTTTTTTTAACTTTAGCTGAAGTATAATACATTTTCTTTCAATCCTTTATTTTTCCTCTATTTCAATGTGTTTCTTGTAAACAACACATTATTGGATCCTTGTTTTTAATCCATTTTGCTATCTCCTTCCATTTTTATGGGTGATTTCATGCCATTCACATTCACTATTATGATTATTAACTGTGTATTTCCCTCCATCCCATTTTTCTCTGTTTGTAATATTCTCTCTCTGTCTCTCTATCTGTATCTGTCCTCAAAAGTCTATTTTGTTTTTGACCACTGCATTCCTTAATCTGTACTCTCTTCTATGAATTCTTCCCTATCCCAACCTCTCTATCTTATCTCCTTTCCCTCCTGCTTCCCAGTAAGGTAAGGTAAATTTACATGCCCAACTGAGTTTTTATGTTATTCCCTCTTTGAATCCAATGAAAGTAAGGTTTAAGCATTGACTGCCACTTCCTATCCTATATTCCCTATTCACTGTAAAAGCTCTTTCTTTCATGCCTCTTTTGTGAGCTAATTTTTCCCATTCTTCCTCTCCCTTCTCACCATGTATTCCTTTTTCTTATCCCTTCATTTTATTTAAAAAATTATCCCATCATAGTCAACTCACACTCATGCCCTCTCTCTATGTATACTGCTCCTATCTGTCCTAATAATGATAAAGTTTTTAGGAGTTAGAATTATCATCTTCCCATGTGGAAATATAAACTGTTTAACTTTATTTAACACCTTATATTTTCTCTTTCATGTTTACTCTGTTATGCTTCTGCATCTTGTATCTGAAAAGTTAAATTTTCTTTTCTACTCTGGTCTTTTAATCAGGAATACTTGAAAGTCCTTGTAAAGCCAAGCACAAGCAGCTTTCTAGAAGAATGCTACTGTGAACAGCTTTTAAAGTTCTGATTACACAGTATGGTGAACACTCTATTTATTCTATAACAAATCAAAGCAAAACACTCATAGAAAATCAAAGTACAGCATTCACAATGTTACAACTTATCACAGAAAATGGCCACATAGTTTTCACCACAGTGGTCACAAAGTTTTCAACAAAGTATTATCACTTAGTCAGTCAATCACTTAGTAACTCAATAATTCAATCAACTCAATCGTTCAATCACCCTTAAGGAGGCCTGCCTCATTAAGGGTCACAAAATACATAGTCAAAGGTCTCCACTCATGGGGCACACCAAGTTACAAATCAGTCACTATTCAATCAGTCACTACTCAATACCATCTTAAGGGGTAGTAGAAAACACACAGGTAAATTACATTCTTCTCAGTCAGTACACAATATCCAAATAAAGTCTTCTTTCAACTTGACTTGAGGCTGGCTCTCAGTTTCCATGGTTCCTCTTCCATGGTCCCAGCTCCAACTGTCACATGGATTCAAAGGCAGGCAGCTCCCAGTTCCTTGTCCAGCTCCTTGTCCAGTTCTTCATCCAGTTCCCATTCTATATTGAAGCTCACAGTGTCCAGTCCACCTCAAGTTCTTCACAGTTCCTGTTTCTGGGAAAACAAAGTTTAACAGAGCCACAATAATATTCATGCAAATTGCCAGCACCATCATCAATTCACTATCTGTCTGTGAAATCAACTCAGACACACCAACAAGGTCTGAGAACTCAACACAAATCATCAACATAGAAATCAATACAGACCCACAAACAAGGTCCATGAGGTCAGCACATATCATCAGTAAAGTCCCAGGACCTCCAAAACCCTCCTCCAGGACTTCTGTATACATACAACCAAAAAATTCTCTTTTAGGGCTTCCAGTAAGGTCCCAGGGCTTCTGTACAAAGTGTCATAAACAAACATCAACACAGACAGAGCAGACAAACAGAGTGCCAGGATACCACAAGTTTTCTCCTTCTTGATTCTGCCACAACAAAAGTCTTCTCAGTTCCTGCTGTCTCTAGCCCTGGGGATCTCCTGATATAGTCATTAGCTCCTCCCCAGGAGTTCACAAGTTCTAGGGTTCACAATTTATGGAATTCACATGTTCTGTTTCTTAACAGGCTGAAACAAGGGGTTAATTCAATAGCTGTAACAAGGTGTGAACTATCTATGTGCTTGCCATTACAGTTATCTATTTCATTAAATATACATTCTCTACTCCCCACCCCTATCCCTGGAAGGATTATACTCAGTTTTGCTGGGTAAGTTACTCCACAATATTTGAATTGTTTCCTTTTTGGCTGCTTGCAGTATTTTCTTCTTGACCTGGGAGCTGTGAAATTTTGCTCTTATATTCCTGGAAGTTTTCATTTTGAAATCTCTTTTAGGAAATTATCATTGAATTATTTTCATTTCTATTTTACCCCCTAGTTCTAGGATATCAGAACATTTTTTCTTGATAATTTCTTGAAATATGATGCATAGGCTCTTTTTTCCATTATAGCTTTCAGGCAGTCCAATAATTCAGGGTTTTTTTGTGCTGCTATTTTAAAGCTAGTTCTAGGAGTTTGTAGGTATTTAGTTATTCCAAAGTAGTATGATCTAAGGAGAGTTATAGTTTCTCCTCTACTGGCCTGTGCTCTGGTCTTTACCCAGGAAGAGACCTCGTTTCCCTTTAGCCACAAGCACTAGCATTCCTCTTTATTCTGGAACTCTGACCAGGGCTCTAGCTCCTGTATGGCCACAAACAGTATTCTTCCTTTTGGTCGTGGAATTGTAACCAGGTCCCTTGATCTGCTGCAGCCCACAGATGTTATTGCTTCTTTCTGCCTTAGAACTAAGACCAGGTACCCTGCTCCCTTATGAGCAACCTCAAGAGCTCTTCTCCAGCCTGGAACTGTGACCAGGGTCTCTGTTTCCTTTTGGCCACAAGAATTAGTGCTCCTCTTTGCCCTGGGACTATGTATGAGCATACACCTGGAACTATGTATGAGCGATGCAACAGGGTCCTGAACCCAGGTCCACCAAAAGGTTCTCCACAATTTCTTTCTGACCAGTTTTCTGATCCACTTACCATCCATGGACTAAGAGCTTCTAAAGCTATTGCTACCACTGATGCAGCCACCTTCAAGGCTGGCTGAAGAAGCCTGATGCATTGTGTTCCAAATTAACCACTACCACGGGGAGACAGACCTTTCTTACTGATCTCCTTGGTTAGCAATGACCAGTCTTGTGATAGAAAATCATTTCACCCAACCTTTTGTTGGTTCTGTTGCTACAGAATTTGATTTGAGTCATTATTTTTAAGTTGCTTAGAGGGAAATCTAGGTGAGTTCAGTTGAGTTTCTGTTTGTACTCTACCATCTGGCCTCTGTAAAGATTTTTATAGCCAACTTGAGGTCCATGATAACCATGACATTTGTATAAGGAAGGTGAAATGGCCTTGTAGAAAAAGATGGTAAGTGCAGCTGGACTAGTACAATTGTATCCAGAGGATAACCACACTGGGAAGTAAACAAATTGAGGGTACTAAGAAATTAATTTTCAAGATATCTGAAAAACAGGAGGATAGCAAATGCTTAAAAAAATATCAAGTATCCTTCCCTCCAAAAGGCAGAACTGAGAATATAATACTAGGAACTGACCTTGCCTAATTTATCTCTTCAAAGTATGAGGATGACTGACACACACAGGGCATCTTTAATGAATGGGGAAGCACTTTTAGGTTTTTGCAAACACCTTTATATAATACTATGTCTTCAGTCACATACTTTCAAAAAGGCATAGAGAATACAAGATCCCATTCTGCTTCATTATAAAACAAAAGGCATTTGATTCAGAAGTGTAAAAACCCACTTTACAAACTATCCAACAAGGTATCCCCCTATGTATTAGAAAAAAATCTTTTTTTTTTTGCCTTTTTTGGAGGGGGGAATGCAGGGCAATTGGTGTTAAGTGTCTTGCCCAAGCTCACACAGCTAGTAAGTGTTAAGTGTCTGAGGCCCAATTTGAACTCAGGTCCTCCTGACTCCAGGGTCAGTGCTCTATTCACTGTGCCACCTAGCCACCCTGTATTAGAAAAAATCAAACTTTCTTATACAAAATAATTTTGTTTGATGTTCCTCTGTATGTAAGACATAATACAGCAAGACAGATGCAGTGTACCAAATGAATTTGCCCAGAATTGGGCAGTGTATTTAGGGAAAATCGATTCCCTAATGAAGTCTTCCAGATATTACTGCTTGTGGATGACAGCTTATTGACTGACTAAACAAAGTCCTAAAACTGTGCATAGCTTCCCAACTGAGACCTGTAAATACTGAAGAAAAAACAAGTCCTGAAGGCATGAAGAATGCCTATTGTCCATGTAGTTGGATAGACAACTCTTAGAACTCATCAGTCAATAAATAGACACTGGACAGACACTGACAATGTGTAATGAATTGTGCTCACAATTGAGCAGGAGAACCTGATTACTTTGGGGGAATTTCACAGTTTCTTTAATGACCCTAAGCTTATTTCTGACAGCAAGGTTCATCTTTTAGCATCAATAGCTTTCTGATGGTGCTATATGGCCAAAAGTTATGGAATACTAGTCTGAAGAAATGATTTGATGACTACCTAAAGGGCAATGGGGAGGTCATATGGTGGGTTGAGCAGGCTGCAATAAATTAAAATGAGGAATTGCATGAAAATCTCATAAAAGGACGTCAGAAACATTTGAAGGATAATAAAGGGAAATATGCATTTACAAACACCTTTTTGCCAGGCACTATGCTAAGCACTTTTCCAAATATTACTAATTTGACCCTCATAACAATCCTGGAGTGGGAGGGGGTAGGTGCCTTTATAGTTCCCATTTCATAGTTGGAGAAACTGAGGCAAATAGTGGCTATGTGACTTACCCTGGGTCATATAGCTAGTAAGTATGTGAGGTCAGATTTGAACTTAAAAATGGCTGGAAAAAGTGATGATCTAATCATATAGCAAGTGTGAAGATAAACAAGGGACAGCTCAGTCTTTAGCTATACCCAAAGTAAGGTTCCTAGCACTCTGAGTGAATCTTCTGCAGTAGCTTCATGTCAACATATGGGCAAGTATCTCTCAGGATAGACAGGCAGGAGCAAGTTTAGATAGGGTCATATAAGACTTAGGACTTGAATGCCCCATGTGGAGTATACAGATAAAAGACATTAATAAATGTGAAAGGAAACATAGACAACAAATGTGCGTTATAATGTGTGTTCCTATAAGTTATAATCATTATATTTTAATCTGTACCAGTGAAGTTAGTACTCTCACACAACTGAGATCTCAGATCTAGGTATCTAAATAATATTGCTATAGTAATATTAATAGCTAGCATTTATAAAGTACTTTACAAATATTTCCTTATTTTATTCTCTAAATAACCCTAGGAGGTAGGTGCTATTGTTATCTCCATTATAAAGAAAAGGGAAACGAGGAAGGCAGAGCTCTATAAGTGACTTCTCCAGTATTATACTGCTAGTAAGTATCTAAGGCTGGATTTGAATTCAGGTCTTACTTATCCAGATCCAGCAATCTATGTAGTGTGCCATCTAATTGCCTATATAGAGTATCTTGGAAGAGAGAATCCAAAATTCATTCTAAGTGACAGCACACTTACCTTTGATTTGAGGTAGATATTTGCTAATGACACTTTTGCAATTTTGCATATGCAACTAACTAATAAAATGACACAAAGAATGACTAAGCTATCACTAATTAGTGCTTGAGCAAATATTGTCCATTTCAATTGATTTTCTGAAATATCTCTATGAACTAATGTTGAACAAGTTAAGTTCGTCACCAAAAAGAGAAGGCTTGCCAACATAAATCCCAGATGTAAAAGAATTCTGGAAAAAAAAGCAAACCTGTTAGGTGCACTTACTAAAAGAATGTAAGAAACTTAAAAATCAATCCATGCTTCCTCAGAAATATTAACTTCATAACCTCATTAAAACAAATTTTATTAGTGGAACATAAATACAAAACTGACAGCACGGTAAGATAACGAAGAAGAAAAATGATAAATGCTAGAGAAAATGTGGTAAAGTTGGAACACTAATACATTGTTGGTGGAGTTGTGAACCAATTCAACCATTCTGGAGAGCAATTTGGAACTATGCCCAAAGGGCTATAAAAATGTGCATACCATTTGATCAGCAATACCACTTCTAGGGCTATATCCCAAAGAGATCATGCAAGTGGGAAAATAACCTGTATGTACAAAAATATATATATAGCAGCTCTTTTTGTGGTGGCAAAGAATTGGAAATCAAGGGGATGCCCATAAATTAGGGAATGGCTAAACAAGCTGTGGTATATAAATGTAATGGAATACTACTGTGCTATAAGAAATAAGAAGCAGACAGATTTCATAGTAACCTGGAGAGACTTATATAAACTGATGCTGAGTGAGGAGAGCAGAACCAGAACTTTGTACACAATTACAGACCCATCAAATCTATGATGACTAACTTTGATAGACTGAACTCCTCTCAGCAATGCAAGGATATAAAACAACTCCAAAAGACTCATGATGGAGAGGGCTACCCACATCCAGAGAAAGAACTACAGAGTCTGAATGCAGGTTGAAGCAAAATACTTGCTTTCTCTCATTTTTGTTTTGTTTTGTTCTGTTCCTTCTTTCTCATTGTTCATTCCATTGGTTATAATTCTTCTTTACAACCTGACTAATGTTTAATGTGAAGGTATTTGTAGAATGTATATCAGATTTCATGCCACCATGGTGGGAGGGGGAGGGAGAGGAAGGGGAAGAAAATTTGGAACTGAAGAGATTATGGAACTGAATGTTGTAAACTAAAAGTAAATAAATAAATTTAATGTGAAAAATACCTGACATCAAGGACAGCACTAGGAGTACTAAAACTCAAAAAGAGTTGACATTAGTGAGGAATGCTAGGAATAAAAAATGTTTTTAAAAGCTATGTTGAAGAAAAAGAAGATTAAAGAAAGAACAGGATAGCTATTTCAGGTAGATGGCATGATGATAAATGATAATTATCCTCTTTTTATACAGTACTTTTAGGTTTACAAAAGCAATTTCTTCATGACTTATGAGGCAAAATTTACAAGAATTATCCCGTTTTACAGAGGAAAATGAGGCTCTGAGAGACAGAGTGACTTCTACATAAGGTTACGGGGAAGGACTTGAGCCAGTGTCTGACTATAAGTCTAGGATCTTATTTATCTTTCTAACAGATTATAATTATTATGGTAATAGAGAGAAAACACAACTACTAAACTTATTCTGTAGGTCAGTAAATCTGGTGGGTAGAAATCTGAAAGAGGTCCTACTTCCTGAGGGCATTTATATCTACCACTATAGTGCTGACATAATGCTTATTGGACCAGACAAGGT
Source organism: Petaurus breviceps papuanus (assembly GCF_028583685.1). NCBI lineage: Eukaryota > Metazoa > Chordata > Mammalia > Diprotodontia > Petauridae > Petaurus > Petaurus breviceps. The sequence goes on from NW_027185735.1 coordinate 4,342,841, forward strand.
ATAAAGTAAAAGGAATGGAAGAAATAAAGTATAATTTGCTCAGTCAAGTTTGGGTCAGTCCATTTGATGATTCAGATGACTCCAGATATAGTCCTACTTGACAATAAAGCAGGTACCATCAAAAAGTAAGCCCAACAGAATGGATAATGTCATGGGCACAAACACTGGGTAGCATTGCTGACAATATTAATCAGCAACTTGAAACTGATAGATGCTGAGGTCTACAGACTGTCCATTAGCAAAATGTGATCCTGCCCACAAGGAACTAGCTTTTGAGAAATAATATTTTGTTAAATTCTACTGCAGCTTTACCCATTGTGAAGCATTCACAACTGGATCTCAGCAGTCATTAATTGATGCCAGGTGTTACTGTGGGGGATGAAGAACCTGGTAAGCCATTCAAGTAAGTTGCTTTGAGCCAAATGGCTGGTATATGAGAGAGCCTTGAGTAATGGGACAGATATGACCTTTACCTACACTAATTCCTGAATGGTGGCCAAGCTGTCTGTGATCTGGAGGGAATAGGAGTAGAAATTTAAAGGACATCACCTTTGGGGTCAGAACTAATGAAGGAATTCCCCCCCCCCCAATTACTAGTGAAGTATATCAGTATCTGGACACATCACATGACTCCTGCTGAACTGAACAACCAGTTTGATGTGCATATGATAAATGGCAGAGGTTAGGGAGTGGGGTCATCATCAATCGGGGGTCATGATGCACTGTTTTTTGTAAGTATAGGAACTTATTACCCCTAAAGGTGAGGCAGCTACTTCTGTCCAGTAGGTATCATAACTAGTTTAGGTAAGTGTCCCATAATAAATTGGTGCCTCCCTAAAAGGGAATGTGGGGTAACTTTCTAGTCCAGTATCTGTTTGGATCCAGCTCCCCAAGAACTTACCTACAAAGTATTAGGGATAAGAAGGGACTTCTTTTAGATGTAGTTCTAATTGTCTCTCTTGGCCCTTCCTTATTCTGTCTTCAGTGTATAGTTGCCTAAGACTCAAAATCCCTATCCCTCACTATCTCAGAAGGCTCCATTTACTCCAGGGAATCTATTCAGATGATCCTCAATTGGTAGGTTTCCTTTGCCTCCAGGATGGTTAGGTTAATTATTTTTTTCAGAAGGACTTGTGGCATAAAAGAGAAGAATTTTAAAGAAATGCTTTGCTTTTTAAAGGCACAGGAAATGTGAAGCTGTCTTTGTATTACCTATGGTGAATTTATATTTTCCTGAAAGAAAAAGGGATACATTAGCTGGCTTCATGGCAATCATGAGTCCTTGGAAAAGGGTGAGGGATAGTTCATGCCTACCCCCATTGAAAGAAGAAGGCAACCTCTCCACAAAGTTCTCTAAGGGGTCAGAGATTTAGTGCAACCCTTCTAGCAGGACTTCTAGGGAGAGAAAATCCTGGCTGATGGAACTGGTAATGTGGAGGAGGTAATACTACAGGGTAAATCTCAGTATTGACCCTAGTACTGAAATAAGCTGTATCCAAATGCATAAGTTATCTTTCTACTGATGACTGTGATCTATGATGAGGATAGATAATTGACAGAACTATCACCTGTGCTATGGCCCTGACATTTCTGGTACTGTTTCTGCTCATCATTATCTCCTTACACCAGAAGAACCATTGTGAACTTCCAAGAAGTAAATAATTTTCATACTTACCATATTTCTAACTCAAGCCCTGATTTATGCCACCTCCCTCAGCCTCTTCTCCTCTCTGACTGAAGGGCAGAAACTGGACTCTCTCTACTCCACTTTGCATATCCTGCCTTGCCTGGTTTCAACTCCTTGGAAAAGATACCCTATGATAGGTACCCTCCTTTTCAAATTTGTTAATATCATCTTTGATTTTCAGGATTTCTATTTTGATTTCTAATTAGGGCTTCTCTTTTGTTTTTGTTTTTGCTTTTTGGAGGGCAATTGGGGTTAAGTGACTTGACCAAGGTCACATGGCTAGTTTTTGTGTTACGTGTCTGAGGTCAGATTTGAACTCAAGTCCTCCTGACTCCAGGGCTGGTGCTCTATTCACTGTGCCGCCTAGCTGCCCTCTTTTGCTTGTTTTCAAGGTTTTTTTTTAGTTGCACATCCAATATTTTGATCTGCCCATTCTCTTTTTTACTTAAACAAGTTTTTAGATATAATTTTCCCCCTAAATACCATTTTGGCTGCATATCACAAATTTTTATATGTTATCTCATCGTTGTCATTATCATTAATGAAATTATTGATTATCTCTGTGATTAATTTTTTAATTCATCCATTCTTTAGGATTAAATTATTTAATTTATAATTATTTTTAATCTTTGATTAAAAGGCCCTTTATTTAATGTATTTTTATTGAATTATGATCAGTAAAACATATACTTAATGTCTGTTTTTCTGCATTTGTATGATAATTTTTTTGCTCTATAGTCAATTTTTGTAAAAGTGCTATTCACCACTGAGAAATATGCATACTCCTTTCTAGTCCCATTTAATATTCTCTGGATGTCTATCATACCTAATTTCTAAAATTCTATTCATCTCTTTATCTTCTTTCTTGTTTATTTTATAGTTAGGTTTATGTAGGTCAAAGAGGGATAATTTGAGGTCTAATATTATTATAATTTTACTGTTTGTTTCCTCCTGTAATTCATTTAATTTTTTCTTTAAGGACTTAGATGCTATGCTATTTGGTGCATATAAGTTTAGTATTAATATTAATTCAGCATCTGGTGCTGGTTATTCTATTGTAAGCTTAGACACTGGGTGAAAGGATTCAATTGAGTCACTTTTCTCCTACTGGGATCATAGCCACACAGCTAAGGTATACTTCAGGAACTTGTTCCTTACTCATTACACAGCTAGGGTCCATGATCAGGATGACCTCCTCTGCCCTGGATCTGTGATCCAGAAGTGGGTAATGGGCAACAGAACTGTCAGATACCAACTGTTCCTGTGTCCAGTGCTAGTTTAGGGATCTTTTGGAATCTTTTTCTTCATTGGTGCTTCCTTCCCTGTGCCTTTTCTTGGCCCTTTTTCTGTCCCTGTGTGCTAGAATGTTCTTTTCATGCTCCTTGCCAGAAACCATCCCCTATATCCACTGGCTTTTCTATCTGTCTTAAACCACCCTGGACTGGAAAAATGACTCAAGGTAACTTTTTCTGGATTTACTCAATCAAAGTTCAGCCTGGTACATTTTCCAGATCATTGTTTAGTATGGATTGTGGCAAGCTATGCTAGTTGCTTCCTTTTATTCTGCTGTTTTGACTTTATCTTTGTAGAACCGATTCTTAATCAACTGTGGCTTGGACTAGATTTTTGAAGCTTCTTCCAAGTTTGAGATTCCATTATTTTATGACTTAATGTCAAATTAAAATTATGTTTAGAAGACTCTACTAGACATAAAAATCTCTATAAAATGAACACTTTGGGGGGGAAAAGTAATGGTATTTTTCTTTTTTAGCACTATTTTAAATTCTAGCTTCTGCATTTTTATGACCCTTAAGCACAATACTATGAAATTATGGAATGGAATGGGCAGGAGTTTTTTGTTTAAGTTTGTAGAGGCTAGGTACAAATAAATTCCTTCTAGTGATTTATTATAATTCCTCTTTTTTTTTCAGGTGGGTGAGTTATATAGTCAGAGCTTGATTATCCATATACCTTTAAATTACCTATTACAAGTGATATTTTCCATTTTGACAGTACCTTCTTATTTTGCTAACCTTCCAAGACTGTTGTGAAGATCAAATGAGGTAATAATTGTAAAGTGTTTAACGCAGTGCCTGGCATATTGCAAGGACTATATAAATTTTGGTCATTATTATTATTGTTTGCTATAGTTTCAAACTTTCAAAACAAAAGCCTTGACTTCTATTCACTCAGGGCAATTCTTTGAAGCCCAAAAGGCTGACTTTCTGTTTTATGCAAGAAAAATTGAGAAAGGTGACATTTTGTTTCAGTCCGAATATATATGGTAGAATTATCTCCAGAATTTAATAGAATGTATTAGTTGTAAAGAAGAATGAAATAAGGTTTGGAATAGTAAGCCAGTCTGCTTCCTGGTATAAAGACATGCCTTTTTAAGACTGACAATTTTGCTAATTAATGAAAAAAAATACAAAACCATATGTGAGACCTGTATATTTGAGAAACACCAAGAAAGTAACCTGCAGAGATAAAACATTTATTCAGGGTTAAAATGGTTGCACTTACCTATTTCCCAGCATCTAATTTATTTGTGACTAAAAAGATTAACTTCAGAATTAATAGCTAAGTTAGAACTGTTCTGTAATTTATTGGACAAACGACCATTGTTTAGGTAGGCATACTTGATAAATACAGTTAGGAACTCAGGAGCTACAGTGTAAAATACTAGGAAGGTATCTCTTCTACAAAGCTTTCCTCCTAAAATCCCATAAAGTTAAAATTGTAAGATTGGCCACAACCTCTTGGAACCCCTCAACCTGCTAGCACAGGGACAAATTGGGTGAGTAAGTCCACTTGGTGGGGACAGATATTGGTTACATACTACACTAGTGCAGACATATTCAAATAAGGAAGTCTTTGATTTATTTGTTAATTTTGATTATTTATACCATTGGTTCAATAGTTTGGATACAGTTCCCAGTATTTTGGGAATGATTTGCTCAAGATGAATGACCTAAAAACAAACTTTCTAAATTATATAGTGATTCATGATATAACTGACATTTGAATATAATTTTAAAGATGCTTTATGTATATATATATACATATGTGTGTATACTTCTATATATTACTAGAACCCTGTGATCTAAGTATTGATAAGCTAGAAGCAGTTCTAATAAAATCAGGGGTGAAACAAGGATGCCCATTATTACCACTAGTAATTATTTAATACTCAATTAGAAATGTCAGCATTAGCAATAAAAGAAAAAGGAACAGAAGGAATCAGAACAGGCAATGAGGAAACAAAACTATCACTATTTGCATATGATATGATGGTAGACTTAGAGAATCCTAGAGAGTCAACTGAAACACTCCTTGAAAGAATGAACAACATTAGTAAAGCTGCAGGATATAAAATAAACCCACATCAATCATCAGCATGTGTATGTATTATCAAAAGAGCCAAGCAGAAAGATATAGAAAGAGAAATTCCATTTAAAATAACTGTGGACAATATGAAATATTTGGGAGTCTACCTTCCAAAATATACCCATAAACTATATGAATACAATTACAAAACATTTCATGCAAATAAAATCAGCTCTAAACAATTGGAAAAATATCAATTGCTCATAGGTAGGCAGAACTACCTCTAATAAAAATGACAATTCTACCTAAATTAATTTTCTTATTCAGTGCCATACCAATCAAACTACCAAAATTACTTGACAGAACTAGAAAAAATAATAACAAAATATATATGGAAAAACAAAAAGTCAAGAATATCAAGGGAGTGGCAATTAGATGGCACAGTGAATAGAGCACCAACCCTGGATTCAGGAGGACCTGAGTTCAAATTCAGCTTCAGACACTTGACACTTACTAGTTGTATAACCTTGGGCAAGTCACTTAACCCCAATTGCCTTGCCTTCCCCCCTCAAAAAAAATAGTATCAAGAGAACTAATGAAAAAAATGCAAAGGAAGGTAACCTATCCATAACAGATCCAAATCTACATTGTAAAGCTACAATCATCAAAATTATTTGGTACTGGCTAAGAAATAGAGTTGTGGATCAGTTTAATTCGTTAAGTATACATGACACATTTGTCAATGACTATAATAATCAACTGTTTGATAAACCCCAAGATTCCTGCTTATGGTATAAGAACTCATTATTTGACAAAAATCCTATGACTAGCAGACTCTTATTTTGTAACAGGATCAATAGCTACTAAACTTCTCCTCCCCATCAATATAGATCAGGCTATTTTTTCCCCCTAAAAATTCAGGAAACTTCCCAATATTAGATTGGCCCAAGGAGTTAAGGGTTAAGCCACTCAGCTTTTGACACAGCTTCCCAGCCTCAGACTTTGATGACTTGTCTTTCTCATTACCTAAAGGCATAAAGAGGTCCACTCATGTGGAATCTGGAACCTTCCGACTAGGCTACTGTCCCCAGCCCTGATGACTAGACTCATTTGTGTCCACATGAGTTGAGTGTAGAGTCAGGTCCAGACTATGACAAGTAGATAACTGGCTTTGTGACCCCTAGCATGATTGAAGTAAGATAATCAGATGATCCTTCTCCAGGGCTCCCTGAACTCTCCAGGGGTGTGCTGGTTAAATGCTTAACAACTTGCTCTTCATTGTATATAGGATATACTTCTATGTTTAATCTACATTATTAGTATTTTCCCATACTTTAAATATAAACAACCAACAAAACAAATTAAGCTCTGATTTATAGCTTTGGTGATTTGTGAGCTGTTAGCTGACATGAATTATCTTCATCATGTCTCTCGCTCTCCTCAAATGATCACATTCTGGTAGAGGCAACCTTACATGAGTCTTTTCTTGCTGAGTTCATTCATGCATACTACTACATTGATAAGTGCTGATTGGGCTAGAGGAGACTATAGAATCTGAGGCCCTAGGTCAGATAGTGGCCCTAATGATGGAGAAAGGTAGGACATAAACCCTAAGAAAACCAAGGCACCACCTACTCAGTCAAGTTTTGAGGGATATAGTTAAAGGATAAAATCTAGGTGATTCCAGAATAAGCTACTGATACTCCCATATTATCTAAAAATTAAGCACAGAGATTTATTAGATTGTTCAGATTTTGGAGAATCCACATTCCCTACCTGGTTATTCTGATGGCCTCCACTTACTGAGTCACTTGTAAGTACATCTCTTGAGTGGAACCCAGAAAAGGCCATATCCTTGGAAAACAAAGAAGGCTATCCATCAGTCTCTACCTCTGAGTCTGTAGTGTGAGGTCTCTGTTTTTGGAAGACTGTGCAGAAGGACAAAACAAAATGGAATATTTGGCATGTACCTGGGGGGGGACAGAACAAATTACTGTTAGGTTTCTGGAGCTATAAACTCCCCTCAGTGACTACTTTGGAAAAGCAGCTTGCTTACTTGTTACTGTACCTTAGTTGCTATTTAATTGATGGTGCAGGGCCATGTATTCACAATAACTCATACTGTGAGTTGGGTGATGCAAGCTGGCCCTCCTAAGAGGATAGTTATGGAAAAAGAAGCTTCTATCATTAAATGGAAATGGAATGCTTACAACCAAGTAGCCCAGGGTCTTTGGTTATCAGTGTCCTTCACAAACTTTATTACTCTGCTAGAGACTGAGACCTCTAGTCTAAGACTTGACTCTACTTTTTCCCCTATCCTACTGGACAAATGCCTAGAAGGATCTAGATCCAGAGAAACTGGTTTATTGATGGTTCTTCCCACTATTGGAAAGGCATATACAACTGGAGTTCAGTGGCCATCAATCTGGTAACAGTAGATAT
>NW_027185735.1:4352239-4369938 GCF_028583685.1 Petaurus breviceps papuanus
AAAAAAAAAAAAAAAGGAAAGTTAGCTCCTTCCATACAGGGAATTTTTTTTGGTGACACCAGCACCAAACAGTATAAAGTTAATATTTGTCAAACTGAAGTGGATATTAAATATAAAGACTCAAAGGTGGTGATCCCTCCCTCATGAATATAGATGTAAAATTTTTAAATAAAATATTAGCAAAAAGACTACAGAAACTTATTACAAGAATAATACAATTTGATCAGGTAGGATTTATTCCAGGAATGCAAGGATGATTTAATATTAGGAAAATATCAGTATAATTGATCATATCAACAATAAAACTAGCAGAAACCATATGATTATCTCAATAGATGCAGAAAAGGCTTTTGACAAAATACAACATCCATTTCTATTAAAACACTAGAAAGTATAGGAATAAATGGAATTTCCTTAAAATAATAGGTAGCATCTATTTAAAGCCATCAGCAAGTGTTATATATAATGGGGATAAGCTAGAAGCATTTCCAATAAGATCAGGGGCAAAACAAGGATGTCCACTATCAGCCCTCTTATTCAATCTGGTACTAGAAATGTTAGCAGCAGCAATTAAAGAGAAAAAAAAGAAATCAAAGGAATCAAATTAGGCAAAGAAGAGACCAAGTTATCACTCTTTGCTGATGATATGAGGATATACTTAGAGAATCCTAATCAAGTAAAAAACTACTTGAGACAAATAAATTTGGCAAAGTTGCAGGATATAAAATAAACCCATATAAATCCTTGGCATTCCTGTATATTTCTAGCAAAATCCAACAGCAAGAGATAGAAAGAGAAATCCCATTTAAAGTTACTGTAGCCATAACTAAATATTTGGGAATCTACCTGCCAAAACAAACCCAGGACCTATATGAACATAACGACAAAACACTTTTCACACAAATAAAGTCAGATCTAACTAATTGGAAAAACATCAATTGCTCCTGTCTGGGTCAAGCTAATATAATAAAAATGACAATTTTACCTAAATTAAATGATATATTTAGTGCCATACCAATCAATCTGCCAAAGTAACAAAATTTATTTGGAAGAACAAAGGATCTAGAATATCAATGGAATTGATGAACAGAAAGGCTAGGGAAGTTGGCCTAGCCATACCAGGTTTTAATCTGTATTATAAAGCAGCAGTCATCAAAACTACTTGGTATTGGCTGAGGAATAGAGTAGTGGATCAATGGAATAGATTGGGTACGCAAGACTCCGCAATCAATGACTATAGTAATCTACTGCTTGATAAACCCAAAGACCCCAGTTTTGAGGATAAGAGCTCACTATTTGACAAAAACTGCTGGGAAAACTGGAATATAGTATGGCAGAAACTGGGCATAGACCATTATCTAACACCATATACTAAAATCAAGTTTAAATGGGTGCATGATCTAGGTATAAAGGCTGATACTGTAAGCAGTCTGGGAAAACAAGGAATAGTTTACATGTCAGATTTATGGAGAGGGGAAGACTTTATGATCAAACGAGAATTAGAGAGTATTATAAAATGCAAAATGGATAATTTTGATTACATTAAATTGAAAAGATTCTGTACAAACAAAGCCAATGTAACTAAGATTAAGAGGGAAATGGAAAATTGGGAAAGAATTTTTACAACCAATGTCTCTGATAAAGGCCTCATTTCTAAAATATACAGAGAAATGAATCAAATCTATAAGAATACAAGTCATTCCCCAATTGATAAATGGTTGTTGTGGTTCAGTATTTTCTGTCATGTTTGACTCTTTGTGGCCCCATTTGGGGTTTTCTTGGCAAAGAAATTGGAGTTGTTCACTATTTTCATCTTTAGTTATTTTTGCAGATCAAGAAACAAAGGCAAAAAGGGTTAAGTAACTTATCCAGGGTCACACAGAGAGATAGTAAGTATCGGAGGCCAAATTTGAACTCAGGTAGTTGAGTCTTCCTCACTCCAGGCCTGGCACTCTATCCACTAGCTACCCAACATAATCTTTATTTCTATGTTTATCTTTTCCTTATCCAATAAGCTATAGCTTTGTAACCAACTGTGCTTTGTAATCAAGAATCAAAGAGGAGAAAAAATTATTTCAGGAAAATCAACACATTTAGTACAAGCTAAAAACTGCATAATTTTTTTTTAACACCCACAGTTCCCCTCCAAGCCAAAGGAAAAAGGGAGGTGCATTTTCTGAATTTTTGGCTAGGGACAAGCTTTTCAGTTTTCATTATTGTCCGTCTAATTTACATGAGTATACTGTTATTATAATATGTAGTAAACCCCATATTTTAAATAATAAGCTTTCAAATAATGAAATATTGCTGTATATACATCAAATAAGCTAACATGGAACCAGAAGACTGTCAAAACTCCTGCATCAAAAGCTTCCAAAAAAAATATGAACTGCTTACAGGCCATGGAGAAGCTCAAGAAGGCTTTTGAAAATCAAGAAAGAGAAGTGGAGGAAAAATTGGGAAGAGAGATGAGAATGATGCAAGAAAATCATGAAAACCAAGTCAACAGCCTGCTAAAGGAGACCCAAAAAATATTTAAGAAAACAGCACCATAAAAAATTGACTAACTCAAATGGCAAAAGGGGGACAAAAAGCCAGTGGGGAGAAGAATGCCTTAAAAAAGTGAATTTGCCAGATGGAAAAGGAATTTCAAAAACTCACTGAAGAGAATAATTCCTTCAAAATTAGATGGGAGCAAGTGGATACTAATAACTTTATGAGAAATCAAGATACTATAAAACAGATCCAAACAAATGAAAAAAGAGAAGGCAATGTGAAATATCTCATTGGAAAAACCACTAAACTGGAAAATACATACAGGAGACATAATTTAAAAATTATTGGACCACCTGAAAGCCATGATAAAAAAAAGCCTAGAAATCATCCTTCAAGGAATTCTCAAGGAAAATTTCCCTGATATTCTAGAACCAGAGGGCAAAATAGAAATGGAAAGAATTCACTGATCACCTCTTGAAAAAGATCCCCAAAATAAAACTCCTAAGAATATCATAGCCAAATTCCAGAGTTCCCAGGTCAAGGAGAAAATATTACAAGCTGTCAGGAAGAAACAATTTGAATATTGTGGAAACATGATCAGGAAAACACAAGATCAAACAGCTTCTCCATTAAGGGATTGAAGGACGTGGAATATGATATTACAGAGATTAAAGGAGCTAGGATTAAAACCAAGAATCACCTATCCAGCAAAACTGAGTATAATGCTTCAGAGGAAAACCTGGTAATTCAATGAAATAGAGGACTTTCAAGTATTCTTGATGGAAAAACCAGAGATGAACAGAAAATTTGAGTTTCAACTACAAGAAGCAAGAGAAGCATGAGAAGGTAAATAGAAAAAAGAAATCATAAGAAACTTATTAAAGTTGAAATATTTACATTCCTACATGGAAAAATGATCATTGTAACTCATAAGACTTTTCTCAGTATGGTGATAGTTGAAGACAATATATATGTATATACATGTTGTAGCAGCAAGCACCCTGGAGTCCCTAGGGTGGCTGCTCACACAGGTTCTTGGATCTGCTTTGATAAAGGAAAGCAACTCAAAATGGGTTAACAAGCTTACTTTAATCAGTCAGACATATATCGTTTACCTTGTTCAGGCGAAAAGGTCAGCACCCCGAACTTCAAAGTATACAGGCAGAATTATCAAGACAGAGACAGATCAAGTAGACAGATTTCAAACTGTCCAACCATTACATCCATACCCAGTCAACATCTGGGTTTCCACATCTGGGTTTTTTCAAAGCCGGGGGACTCTCAACAACGGCTTCCCAGAATTCAGATCAAATCACAGAACACTTCTCAAAGTGAGTCCCAAAACAAAGCTACACATCAGGGCTTATATAGCCTTCTCCTGGCTCAGAGAATGTAACAACCTTATTGACTCACTGGCCAATCAAGAAGTATCTACTGAAAAACAAGCCTCCCACCCCAGGCTTCAGGTGCACTTTAGCCTAGGGGCAGGGAAGATCTTCCAAATTTGCATTCCCATTACACATGTATACATACACATATATGTATAGGAGGGTGTATGTGTGTATAAATACATATGTGAGTGTATGTATATGTGTGTATATGTATACATAGAGGGCACAGGATAAGTTGAATAGGAAGGGATGATATCTAAAAAATAAAATTAAGAGGTGAGAGAGGAATATAATGAGAGAAGGAGAAAGGGAGAGATAGAATAGGGCAAATTATCTCACATAAAAGAGGCAAGAGAAAACTGTTATGATGGAGGGGAAGAGCAGGAAGGTGAAAGGGAATGGGACAACCTTACTTTCACTAAATTTGGCTTAAGGAGGGAATAACATACACATTCATTTGGGTATCTTACCCTACAGGAAAGTAGGGGGGAAGGTAATCAGGGGGAGGTGATAGAAGGGAGAGCAGATTGGGGGAAAGGTAGTTAGAAGCACATACTTTTGAAAAGGGACAGGGTCACAGTAGAAAATAGAATAAGTGGGGGGAGTGGGATAGGATGGAGGGAAATATAGTTATTCTTTCATAATATAACTACTATGGAAACATTTTGGGTAACTACACATGTACAACCTATATTGAGTTGCTTATCTTCCCAGTGGGGGTGGGGGAGGAGGGAAGAAGGAAAAGAATCTAGAAATCAATGTTTTGAAAACAAATGTTAAGAAAAATTGTTTTGTACATGCAACTGGGAAATAAGATATATAGGCACTGGGATATAGAAATCCATCTTGCCCTAGTATAAAGTTAGGGGGCAGATGGAGGAGGATATAAGAGAGAGCAGATTGGGGGAAAGAGTAGTCAGTAGGCTTGCTAACTTGGGGTGGGGGCAGGGGGAAAATGGGGAAAAATTTTTAACTTGAATCTTGTGGAAATGAATGTTGAAAACTAAAAATAAATTTTTTAAAAATAAAAAAAATTTGGAGCCAGATGACATTTGTTCTTCTTTGAAGCAGCTAGGTGGCACAGTAGAAAAATGTTGCATTTGGAATCAGAAAGACCCAAGTTTGACTCTTGCCTTGGACATTTAATTAGTTGTATGACCCTGGGAAAGTCATTTAACCTCTCTCAAACTCAGTTTTCTCATTTGTAAATAGCAGATAATAACAGTACTTACCTCACACGACAGAAGACTCAAATAAGACAATAGAAATTTTTTTTTTTGCAAATGTTAAAGTACTCTTTAAATACTAGCTCCTATTATTAGTAATTCTTTTTTTTGCTTTTTAACTTGCATATGCAATTTTAGTTATTATAACTCACTTTCTTTACCTGCAAAATGACCTAGATGAACTCCAAAGTACCTATCAGTTCTAAATCTATAGTCATAACTTATTTTTAACTAAAAAGTGATTTCTAATTAGAATGTTATTTTTTAAGCAGGTATTTCTTAATAGCTTGAAGAAAAATTTGTTTTCTACAATATTGCAGAGCTCTTCAAAATCTTCTTACTATTAACTTGTCTATCACTTTTAGGTTCATGCTTAAGGTTCTTCTCAGTAGTTCAGTCATTGGATGATGATGTCAGACAACTAATTCCAATATTTGAAGGCATCATAATATGGAAGTATAATTTAAATTTTTTTTTCTTTTTGGAGAGGGGAAGGCAGAGCATTTGGGGTTAAGTGACTTGCCCAAGGTCACACGGCTAATTTTGTGTTAAGCATCTGAGGCCGCATTTGAACTCAGGTCCTCCTGACTCCAAGGCCGGTGCTCTATTCACTGCACCATTTAGCAGCTCCAGATTATATTTCTTTCTAAAGTAAAACGTCTCCTAGGTTCCCCAAATACCTTTTTGCATCATTTGGGAACTTTAGAGGCATGGGAAGCACATATGTCATATAAACATATATGACAACTTCAAGTACCCATACATGTTTGAAATGGGTCAAATAGCTAAGTGCTGCAGAATAATGCAACCCAACCAGCAAGTGTTTGGAATCAGCTATAAAGCAAGTTACTACAAAAACAATTTTATGGTTTTTGTAATAAGCAAAAAACTAATGTTTTACTCCTATTAGCAATGACAGGACTAACTTTAAAGAGGTTCGACAAAGCACCAAGTGGTACGGCACTTGGCACATGCATTCATTCTTTCTACATAAGGACCAAGACATCTATATCCTTACACCTCACAGTTATTGACTATGCTACTACTACGGAGCCACGTCAACGTGAGATTTCTTGAGCCATAGAGAAAAAGATGTAGGAAGGTACATAAGCTGCTTATAAAAGAAATGCAGCAACAATAGAGAAACAGCTTTGTCTGGTGACGTAATGGCTGGCAGTGGGCCAGATTTAGCAGTTCTGGTACAGGAGGACTACTGAAAATACTTCTTTCCCCCGTCACTTTGTGAGTGCTACAGCTCTCTTAGGGGAGTCAGGATGCTAAACAAAAGGCTTTTTTTTTTTTACAATTTAAAATTACAAAAGCATTTGAACATGAAACCCTTTCAAGTGTCGGCCACTTAAATTTAGAATGGAAGGTATTCATGGTAAAAGGTAAATTCCTCACCAATAACCCCGGGTTAGCGTCCAGTTGAGTCCTTAACAAAAACTTGTCTCTCTCATACATTCTGGGAGGCTATATCTGGCACCCTCTCCACCCCCCTTCCGCCCGGACTCCCAGCCCCAAGTCCCATTTCCCTTTTCTCCCTGCTCCTCCTTACCTCTGCCAGGTAGATGTTGAGGAGGCAGAGTGTGGAGAACTGGAGGCAGGAAGGAAAGCAGTAAAGTAGCCAGCGGGAGAAGAAATGGAGGTTAGAGGGTGGCCAGAGAATGGGCAGGGAACCGCCGAGGGAGAAGGCGACAGAGAAAAGAGTGGTCCTGAGTGATGCCCACGAAAGGCAGAGGAAGAGGCAGAGGCTCTGGTAACTCAGCCGCCGCTCTCCGTAAAGGAGAAGCCGCCACAGTTGCAGGCAGGCAAATGAGAAGAGGGCAGCGTATAAGGAGGTATGCAGGATGCTCAGCGCAAGCTGCACGGAGCCAGGCACCACAGAGGCAGCTGCTGCTCCTTCGTCTTCCTCCATTCTACTGCTGGCCATTGTCGCTCCCCCCCCCCCTCCCACCAGCCTCAAAAGCGGCTGGGGAGCCCCTGACAGTCACGCTCATGAAAGGGGCTGAAGGTGGGAGGCACAGCGGGCAGGAAAAGACCGAACTTGGAGCCTCCACAGTCTAGGGGAAATAAAAGGATTTCCTCGTCACACCCCTCCCACCCCAGCCTACGGGAACGATAAAGACAAGATCCCAAAGCCTCGGCCGAATCTTGAAGGCTTCGCGCTTCCGGGGGTGAGGGTGGGGGAAAGATTTGGGTTCCTCTTTCTGCGGCTCTACAGTAGCCAAAAAACAACTCTGGACTAAAACAATCAGCTGAGGAGCGGGAGCGTTTGAGCAGCTCGCTCGGCACCTCAGGCTCGCCGGGATTGGCTCAGCTGGGCACGCCTCCAGAGAGCCCAAGTCCCAGGGCCACTGACCGTAGGACCCATCTTTGGAAAGCCGCAGCTCGGGATTGGGCGGCGGCTTTCTCCCACTTACGTTGCTTACTGGGCCAGTGTCAGCTCCTGCAGCTCATTTCGTTGGAGGACTCCTGCGCCCTTTGTCACTTATGGGCTGCTCCGGACCCGCCTTCTTTTCCCCCATTGGCTTCAGGAACGTCTGCGTAAATAACTTGAGGAAAAGGCAAAACCTTGGGGAATTGCTTTTCCTTTTATTGGTTGGGGGCGGAGAATCCCCCTCAGGTAGGCGTAGTTTAGTCTGCCGGTGTTGGTCTAGTGAAGATGTAGAGCTTGCCTGACGTAGAACTACCTACGGGAGGATTTATCCTTTAGCTCTGCTTCGCTTCCATAGCCACTTCCTTCTGCTTCCTCAGGAGCTGCAGCATTTTTGGGCTGCCTCTTCCCCACGGTGTGGAGAGACTGGGCCACAGACAGTGCCTAGGAATACCAGGCAGGTGAGTCATGGTGGTTTGTTTCTTTTTTTTAACTTGGAGTCAATGTTGACTCCTCTCACCTAGTCTTTTATCCTTACCCCCATTAGATGAGCCAATTGCTGTAGGCTGGGCTGCAGGGGGGGGGGGAAGGGGGGGAAGGCCTAAGCCCCCCCCCCCCCCTTTTTTCGGTATGGAATGTGCCGTTTTGTACGTCTGGTAAAATCTATGGACCCCTTTTCACAATGTTTTTAAATGCACAAAATAGAACACATAGAATGACAAAGAAAACTCGTAATATTGAAATAGTTAACAAAATTTTTATTTAAAAAAGTTCACAGACCGCAAATCAAGAACCCCTGCTCCAGGCTGTGGTGTAATATTTGTCGGTTGAGGTAGATTGACTCTACCTTTTGTAGTTGGATAATTTCTCTCACTCTTCCTGGGGAGTTTTACTGGGGGTGAGGGTTGGGAGGGAAACTAGGCAAAGTTTCAGAGTTAAGGTTTGGTTGGTAATGTAAAGCCCACACATCCCTAATTTGCAAGGTGTCTACCATAGAGAAAGGAGATGGGAAGGGAGTCAGGTGGACACCAGGACTGGGAAATTGGGAACTTCTCAACCTCTTTACTCCTGAATTTGTGCTTAAGGACAGGTTAAACAGGAAGGTGGGATTTGAAGGGAAGTTTGAAGAAGAGGAGGTTCCTTTAAATTGGTCTGGGAAGATGGCATAAGAATGTCTAGAAAAAAGGACGATAGGCAAAAGATAGGTGAGGATGAGGGATTCTGTGACTGCTTTGTTGAAGACATTGATGGCACACCAGTAGTTTGATTTTGATATGTCTTTTTGAAAGTCTGTAGGAACTCTGAAATGTTTTGAGCACTTAATATGTGTACCTGTTGTTTACAGTGATAGATGTGTAAGCTCATGGAGATCGGGAACTGTTAAATTTTTGTCTTTGTCTCTCTTTTTCCTAGTTCTTAGTAGTGGCCATCTCTTTCAAAGACCTTTACTCAAGGAGGGACATAATGTGTGGTTGGATCGATTTTAGAACTTCTTTCTTAGGAAGAAATAAAACTCATGGGCATTGTTAAGGAGATAAGCATTTATTGACTTTCGCTCAGACACTTTTCCTCTTTTGACATTTTTATCAAAAATCAAGAAACTCTTGACTTTTTTTAAGAGTAGAAAGCTTTACATGATTTTTCCGTGTGTAAATTTTTATTTTTTTTTTAAATTAGGATGTGAAAGATGAGAATTTCTACTAAATTTTGTTTTTCAGAATCTAATATCATGCAACAAAAATCACTCATTTTGCTAATTGGCTCTTTTACCCATATTATTTATGCATCATGAAGCACCTAGCAAAAAAAAAAAACCCAGAAATATGAAATTCAGTTTTTGTTGGTTTTGGATGCAATTTTTACCACTCCCAAGAGAATTGTGTTTTCATTGTTAATGAAAATAGATTTTATAGTTATCATCTTTCTGTCTCTCTCTCTCTCGTGATTTTACTAGTGTAGGGAGCTCCTCATGTAGAAATTCCATCTATTAAGTCAGGTTAGCAACTATTTGTAATATAGTTGTTACCTTGGGCACAGAGAGGTTGTTACTTATCTATGTTCACACTTTTTAAGAGATGGGAATGAAATTCAAGTCTTATAATGTCTACAGAGAACTGCCTTATCACTAGATGGATATGTTGTGTAAAATATTTTACTCGTTTATTGATGGTTTGCTATCAACAAATATATAGTTTTGTGTATAGATTGTGAATTAAATGCAGAATTAATATTTTGTAAAAAGTACTGCTATTTTATTCTATCCTTTTTCTGCAGACATATTGATATATTAGAATATATTCTAGATACTGTGATAGGTGCTGGAAATACAAATTCAAGAATGAGATAGTTTCTGTTCTTAAGATTTTACTGAGAGGATACAGCATGTTCAAAGATAAATAAAAGGTATGTACAAAGTAATTGGGGAGAGGGAAGACTAACAACTGGGGAAATTAGGAAAGGCATCTTGTATGCTGTAGTACTTGAACTGATTCTTGAAGGAACCTAAGGATTCCAAGAGGTTAGAGGTAAGAAAGAACATTTCAGCTATCTGGGAAAGCCTGTGTAAAGGCATGGAAGTGAGAGCTGAAATGTCCTGTATGGAGGAAAGCAGTTTGGGATGCTAGAAGAATAAAATGTAGCATGCAAAGATGGATAGGAGCCAGGTTGTAAAGGATTTTAAATACCAAACAGTAGAATCTGTTTTTTATTCTAGAGATAAGAGAGGTTAATTTAAATTTCTTAAGCAAGGGAGAGTGTAGTTAGGTTTAAACTTTAGGAATATAATTTTTGAAGCTTTCTGGAGTATGGATCTAAATGAGAAAGGGTTGAATACAGGGAGACCATTCTGGAGACTATTGCAATAGTTCAGTCTGGAGGTGTCATGGATATTTTGTTCATACTTGTGGGATATTCACAAGTTAGGAGGGATTTCAGAGGCTATCATGTCCAAACCCTTAACTTGAACAAGAATCCTCTGTATCACATAGCTTTGCTTTACCCTGAGCTCCCATAGTTTCCCCCCTCTGATTCTGAAAATAATCTTTCCATCCTCAAATTTTCCTAAAACAAAATGACCAGATTTCTTCTTTGAGTCCAAATTAATCTCCTTTACCTTACTAACCATAGGAAATTTGCTTTTATCTTTCTTGACAGATATGTTAAGTTGTGTCTTGTTTTTTGTTCTATTAAGAAATAAATTTCTCCCTAAAGGAAATATTTAAGCATTCAAAGTTACAGAATTCCCATTGTTTTAGATGATTACTAACATTTTGGAAGGATATGTTGTAGCACCAATGCAATATTCACAGGACTGACGGCAACTATGAATATGCAGGCATAGTGCTCAATCTCAAAATGTAATAGACTCTCCACATGGAAGACAGAAGCAAAACATTTATTCTGACACCAGAAAACCAAATCCTCAAACCAGAAAGCCGAATCCATCATAGTAGCAAAGAAGTTAATAAGCAATAACACCACAGAGAGCCACACCAGCCTTTGCCCTTCCCACAAACCAACACTCTCAAGCCTAGCTGTCTGCCTGTGTGAGTCTTCTCCTCCCTCATTCTATAACTGCTCTAACTCCCAGCTTCCTGTGGGCTGTGCTGCACTTTTCAGCAAATTCCTCCCACCACAGGTTCCATGTGATTACATTCAACCTATTAGGGGGCAGGCAAGATTTTCAAATGGGGGGGGGCGGAGCCAAGATGGCGGAGTAGAAGCACGACCCTCCCGCAGCTCCGGCTTCCACCCTCCCCAATCCATGTAAAAAGGGGACTCTAAACAAACTTTGGAGCTGTGGAACCCACAAAATGACACAGAGAAGCTAACCTCCCGCTGAGAACAGCCCGGCAGGCCGGCAGGAATCGGCCAGCGCAGCGCTCTGGGAGCCGAGCCCAGCCCCACGCCGAGGCTTTAGCCCCAGGGCGGGCCTGACCAGCCGCCAGCCAGAGGGACTCCAGATCAGCAGCAGCTGTGGCCGTTTCCAGATTTATCAACACATAGATGCGAAGGACAAGGTGAGAGGCCAGTGCATTCTGGATTTTGGGACCCAGTAAGTGGGAGTGCGTGGCTTTTACCCCCGGGGCGAGAAACCTCTGAGACGCCGGCACAGCCTGCCAGCACCACGTGGCGGCTTCAGCTCCTGGCCTGCAGAGTGTAGGGGGACCAAGCACCAGTCTGAGGGGTCATTGCTCTTGCTTTAACCTGCTTGGATCTGGATTGCAGGCTAGGGTGGAGGTCCTGGGGTGTGTGTCCAGCTTGCCAGAGCGTGTGGAGACCTCAGAGAGGGCACCCATCTAATACCTCTGGCAGCTGAGAAAACCCCAGCGTTTGGGACGAAAACTCCCCTGTCTGGTGGCAGAGTCCTACTGTGGCAAAAAGCCCAAAAGTCAAATCAGTGAGTGGCAAAATGAGCAGGCAAAGGAAACAAAGCAGACAGAAGATTCCAACATTACACTCCTATTTTGGGGATAAGAAGGAGCAAGGCATGGAAAGGAGGAAAACAGTGAAGTCAGAACTCCTGCACCAAAAGCTTCAAAGGAAAATACAAGCTGGTTACAGGCTATAGAGGACCTTAAGAAGCAGATAAGAGAAGTGGAGGAAAAATTGGGAAGAGAAATGAGAACAATGCAAGAAAATTATGAAATGAGAGTCAACAGCCTGACTGAAGAAAATAATACCTTAAAAAACAGACTGACTCAAATGGCAAAGGAGGCTCAGAAAGGCAATGAGGAGAAGAATGCCTTAAAAAGTCGAATTTGCCAGATGGAAAAAGAATCTCAAAAGCTCATTGAGGAGAATCATTGCTTCAGAATTAGATTGGAGCAAATGGAAGCTAATGACTTTATGAGAAATCAAGATGCTGTTAAACAGATCCAAACAAATGAAAAAATAGAAGGCAATGTGAAATATCTCATGGGAAAAACCACTGACCTGGAAAATAGATCCAGGAGAGATTATTTAAAAATTATTGGACTGCCTGAGAGCCATGACCAAAGTAAGAGCCTGGAAAGCATCCTCCAGGAAATTCTCAAAGAAAACTGCCCTGATGTTTTAGAACGAGAGGGCAAAATAGAGGTTGAAAGAATCCACCGATCACCTCCTGAAAAAGATCCCAAAAAGAAAACTCCTAGGAATATTATAGCCAGGTTCCAGAATTCCCAGATTAAGGAGAGAATATTACAAGCAGCCAGGAAGAAACAATTTGAATATTGTGGAAACACTATCAGGATAACCCAAGATCTGACAGTTTCTACACTGAGGGATCGAAGGGCCTGGAATGTGATATTCCAGAGGTCAAGGGAGCTGGGATTAAAACCAAGAGTCACCTACCCAGCAAAACTGAGTATCCTGTTTCAGGGGAAAATATGGTCATTCAATGGAATACAGGACTTTCAAGCATTCTTGCTGAAAAAACCAGAGCTGAATAGAAAATTTTACATTCAGATACAAGAAGCAAGAGAAGCATGAGAAGGTAAACAGGGAAAAGAAATCATAAGGAACTTATCAAAGTTGAATTATTTTTTTTTTAAGCAATTGGGGTTGAGTGGCTTGCTTGGGGTTGCACGGCCAGTTGTTGTTTCTGGGTGTGGTGCTGGGTGTCTGGGCCCGGATTTGATCTGGGTCGTCCCGGCACTGAGGCCGGTGCTCTTGCTTGCTGAGCCACTTGGCCAAAGTTGAACTATTAACATTCCTACATGGAAAAACAATAATTGTAACTTATGAAACTTTTCTCAGTAGTTGAAGGGATTAGAAATATATATATATATATACATATATATATATGTCTTTATATGAGGGTATGCAGGCATATGAATACATATGTGAATGTGTGTATATATGTTTACAGGTATACATAGATAGAGGGCATGGGACCAATTTAACAGGAAGGGATGATACTTAAAAGGTGAAATTAAGAGGTGAGAGGGATATAATGAGAGGAGATGGGGAGAGACAGAGTGGGGCAACTATCTCATACAGAAGAGGTAAGGGAAAATGGTTACAATGGAGGGGAAGAATAGGAAGGCAAAAGGGAATGGGTCAACCTTATTCCTATTGAATCTGGCTTGAGGAGGGAGGGAAATACACACTAAATAGGGGATCTCACCCTCCAGGAGAATAGGGGGGGAGAGGATGTGAGGGGGGATGATGGAAGGGAGGGCAGGCTGGGGGGGAGGGAAGTTGGAAGCACCCACTTTTGAAAAGGGACAGGATCAAAGTAGAGAATAGAACAAGTGGGATGTGGGATAGGAGGGAGGGAAATATAGTCAGTCTTTTACAATATATCTGCTATGTTATTGTTTTGCATTAGCCACACATGTACAACCTATACTGAACTGCTTATCTTCCCAGTAAGGGTGGGTGATAAGGGAGGAAGGGAATGAATCTGGAATTCAAAGTTTTAAAATCAAATGTTTAAATATAAATATACTATTATCAATATTGTTTTACATGTAATTGGGAAATATAGAGATCCACCATGCCCTACTGGAAAAGTTTAAACGGGTATGGGAGAAAATATGGGAGAGAGCAGATCAGAGGTGGGGATATCCTGTGGGACTGCTGTTTTGGGGGGATGGGTGGGGGAAAAACGGGGAGAAAATTTGTAACTCAAAATCTGGTGGAAACGAACGATGTAAATCAGAAGTTAATAAAGCATTTTAAAAAAAAGAAAAAAAAAAGATTTTCAAATCAGGGAAGGTCTTCAAATTCCCTTAGGCTTATTAAGGGGCAGGGAAGGTCTTCAGATTCCCATTACCATTACATTTGGCCCCAAGATCTTTCATGTCCCTTATGTAGCAAAAATATGCTAACAATACATTTCATTACATAGGTTAATGGGAGTTTAGGGACAACTGGTGTCAACAGAACTTTACAACAATATAACAGGGATAACAGAAAATAAGCATATTAAACAGTATCTTACAATGAGGGCTTAAGCACAGGCCCTCTGTCATTCCCACCTTGAACAAATGGGGCTCAAAATCTAGGGGTAAGGGGTGAAGGTCTCTTCTCCCATAGCTACTTCCTGCTGAAATTGGACATAGAACTAACTGTCTTTTGCCCAAGAGGTCCCATTCGAGAGGTCAGCTCTCTAACTGGCATCTGTAGCTTGGTCAACACCAGGTCCAGGGGTGACATATCACAGTCATGGACAATGGGTGACATCCATCTTAAGTGATCAGGCATCTGCAGGTAGAGGGTATCAAGCCTACAGGAAACAAATCTCGCAAATAAGTTTAACAGACAAAAAGCCAAAAAGAAATAGATATAGGGTCAGCTGTGCTTCTGGAGTCCATGAACTCACTATCATGGCCTCATTCACTGAAGAATGTATAAGTTGAGGGTACAATTTGGTAATCATCTTCTCCTGAATAAACAACAGTTACGGTATTATCTTTCCCATGTGCTATAATCTCTGCAGCCTTTGGAACATTGTCTGGCTTCTACTTTACCCATACTTTACCTCCCAATTTTGTTCAATCAGTAGTACCAAACCCTTTAGTTTCTCTGGTAGTTATTTTGGAAGGAGGGTCAGTATTCATAAGGGGTATTATTTGACAAGGAATAATAATCACTTGAACTATTCTATCATTTTTACAAAACTGTATGGGTTCTTCACCAAAATTTTGGAATGTCACAATAATTTCTCTTTGATAATTAGAATCTATTACTCCAGATAATACATGTATTCCTTGAGCTGCTAATACTGATTTAGGTAATATTTGTCCAAAATGATTTTTAGGAATTCTCATATACATTCCAGTAGAGATTTATTTTATTTCTTTTCGATCCAACAAAAAGTCCTCTAAACAATGTAAAACATATCCTGCCAAACCAGGTGTTCCTGAATATGATGCTGGGACATCTTCCCTCACTGTCCAATAGTCAATATTTAGGATCTTCTGTGTTTGTTGCTTTCTAATTTGCAGATTTGGGTTCATCATTCTGACTGGATGTGTACTTTCTCCCAGTGATGTATTATTCAAATTACATAAGGCAGTGAACAAATTATCCTTCCAATGTTGATATGAATTATTAGAACTTAATTTTCTTAACTATTCTTTCAATAACCCATTCATTCTTTCAGTTAACCCAGATACTTGTGGATAACATGGAATATGATATATCCATTCTATATTATTTAATATACAATATCTCTTCATTGCTTTTGAAATGTGCCCCATTTTCACTTTGAATCTGTATTGGGGTTCCATAATGTAGACATGATATCTAGAGTTTTACAGATGTTTTTCTGGGTTGCATTCTTATAAGGACAAGCCACTAGTATACCTGAATAGGTGTCAACACAAATACTTATAAATTTTCATCCTTTATCTTGGGGTAAGGGACCAATATAATCTATTTGCCAAATTTGGGCTAGAACTTTTCCCCTTGCTATAACTCCAGTTATTACCTGAGGAACAGTTCGTTCCTTTCCAGTTGACATATATGGCATTCTTCTGCTCCTTGCTTTAACAATGAATGAAAGAAACTAATACCTCAATCCTGTGCCCATTGGTGTATGGCCTGGACCCCTAAATGGCTGACCTTTTGATGGACTCATTTTTTAGTACTGGATCATTGGTTGGTGTCAGAGTAGGGACAGTATGTTGAATAGCAATCTTTGGTAGTCGATCAGCGTATGCATTGTACTCACATTCTGGTGTGGCGAGGGCCTCTTGAGCATCTGCATGAAAAATTGACAAGTTAGTGACCAAAGACATGCCCCATATTTCTTCCCATAATTCTTTGTCCCAGACTTGTTTACTATGAATTTCCCAATTTTGATTTTTCCACATGGGCATCCATGTAACTAACCCATTAGGTACTGCCCATGAATCAATAAATATATGACACTGTCCTCCTTGTTCTGTTTTAATGACTTGATGTACTGCCATAAGTTCAGTATGTTGACTATTTCCACCTATTCAAATACTTTTCAAACTCTGCCTAGTACATGGGTTATAGGCTACTGCTTTCCAGTGCCTTTTGTGAGCCAAATATTTTACTGTCCCATCAGTAAACCATGCATACTTCTTCTGTTCTTCATTTAATCCTTCATATCCTTTATTCCATTTTACCAAGGACTGTACCAACTGTTGCTTTGGCTCAGGAGGTGTATCATTTCCCTCAGTATCTATATTTGCTATAGATTCATGTAAAATAGAAACTTTGCTTTTACATGTTTTAGCTCTATTTTGGATATACCATTTCCATTTAATTATGCTTGCCTCCTGTGCATGTCCAATTCTGTGAAAAGCTGGGGTACTCATAACCAGGTCTTATTTGGAATTCCAGGCCTTAATATCACTTCATGGCACTGAGACAGTTGTTCATTCTCTACCAAAGCCCAATATTCATCTAACAGTTGCTTTTCAAAAACTCCAGAGGATGGAAGTTTCCTAGACCAAAATCCTAAGGGTGCATTTTGACTTGTTTCTGCCATAAACTCCAGTTTCCATGATCATCCTGTACGGTCACTTGTAATTCCACTGGACCATTTTGCATAGGTCATAAATCTAGAACCAATTGTATAGCAGCCTTGGCTTCTTCAAAAGCTTTACTCTGCTCAAGTCCCCATTCAAATTCATTTTTCTTCCAAGTAACTTTTATATAAAGGTTTCAAAATCTATCCCAGATGCAGAATGTGATGTCTTCAATATCCAAAGAATCCTATACATTTTGGGGTCTCTTTCTTATTGGTAGGAGTAGGAAATTCCTGAATCTTTTTTTGGGCTTATGGAAGAATCTCTTGCAGCCCCTTATTTCCATTGTATACCCCAAAATTTTGCATTTTGAGCTGGTCCTTGAATCTTTGCAGGGTTAATGTCCCACCCTTTGCTTTTTATATGCTCAACTAAAAGTGTCAAACTCTTCTCCACTCCTATTACATTTTTTCCCTGTATCATAACATCTTCTTAGGCTTATTAAGGGGCAGAGAAGATCTTCAAATTCCCATTTCCATTATATGCATTTTTAATGGAAATTTGAAAATATTGCTTTGGTTATATATAAATATTACTAGATTGGCACAGTGAATGGTTTCTTTTTTTAAAAAAACCAATGGTATTTATTCTAATTACACATAAATGCAATTTTCAGCTTACTTTTTTGTCTTTATTAATTTGTTTGTTTACTTTTAGTTTACAAGATTCAGTTCCCCAGTTTTTTGAGTTTCAAATTTTCTTCCTCTCCCTCCCCCCC
>NW_027185735.1:4370038-4435392 GCF_028583685.1 Petaurus breviceps papuanus
AAGGTGGCATACATTCAGGTATAGGATCTGCAGATACTTTCACATTAGACATTGGTCAGGTTATAAAGAAGGATTGTGTCAGATGGAATGAACAGTGGGAAAGAGGAAACAAAACCAAACAAGAAAAAGACAGAAAACATGTAGTTTGCTTCAATCTGCATCCAAACTCTGTTCTTTCTCTGAATGTAGATATCTCTCTCCATCATGAGTCTTTTGGAGTTTACTTATAACCCTGCATTTCTAAGAAGAGTTCAGTCTATCAGAGTTGGTCATCACACATATATTGTATCTGTGATTGTGTACAAAATTGTCCTGGTTCTGCTCTTCTCACTCAGCATCAGTTCATATAAGCTTCTCCAGGTAAATATGAAGTCCATCTGCTCTTCATTTCTTATGGCACAATAGTATTCCATTACATTCATATGCCATAACTTGTTTATCCATTTTCCAATTGATGGGCAACCCCTTAATTTCCAATTCTTTACCACCGCAAAAAAGAGCTGCTATAAATATTTTTGTACATATGGGTCTTCCTCCCACTTCTATGATCTCTTTGGGATACAACCATAGAAGTGGTATTGTTGGGTCAAAGGATATGAAGTTACTTATAGCCCTTTGAGCATAGTTCCAGATTGCTCTCCAGAATGGTTGGATCAGTTCACAACTCCACCAGCAATGTATTAGTGTTCCAATTTTTCCATATCCTCTCCTACATTTATCATTTTCCTGTTTTGTCATCTTAGCCAATCTGACTGGTGAGATGTGGTACCTCAGAGTTGTTTTCATTTACATTTCTCTAATCAATAGTGATTTAGAGAATTTTTTCATGTGCTTATAAATATCTTTAATTTCTTCCTCTGAGAATTGCCTGTTCATATCATTTGACCATTTATCAATTGGGGAGTGACTTGTATTCTTATAGATTTGACTCAATTCTCTGTATATTTTAGAAATGAGGCCTGTATCAGAGACATTGGTTGTAACAATTCTTTCCCAATTTTCCACTTTCCTATTAATCTTGGTTATATTGGCTTTGTTTGTACAGAATCTTTTCAATTTAATATAATCAAAATTATCCATTTTGCATTTTATAATGCTCACTAATTGTTGTTTGGTGATGAAGACTTACCCTCTACATAAATCTGATAGGTGAACTATTCCTTGCTTTCCCAGATGATTTGCTGTATCATCCTTTATACCTAGGTCATGTACCCATTTAAACTTAATTTTGGTATATGGTGATAGATAATGGTCTATGCCCAGTTTCTGCCATACTATATTCCAGTTTTACCAGCAGTTTTTGTCAAATAGTGAGTTCTTACCCCCAAACTGGGGTCTTTGGGTTTATCAAACAGTAGATTATTATAGTCATTGACTGCTGAGTCTTGTGTACCCAATGTATTCCATTGATCCACTGCTGTATTCCTCAGCCAGTACCAAGCAGTTTTGATGACTGCTGCTTTATAATACAGATTAAAATCTGGTATGGCTAGGCTACCTTCCCTTGCATTTCTTTTCATGAATTCCCTTGATATTATGGGCCTTTTTGTTCTTCCAAATGAATTTTGTTATTATTTTTTGTAGTTCTATAAAGTAATTTTTTTGGTAATTTGATTGGTATGCCACTAAATATATCATTTAATTTAGGTAAAATTGTCATTTTTATTATATTAGCTCAACCCAGTCACGAGCAATTGATGTCTTTCCAATTAGTTAGATCTGACTTTATTTGTGTGAAAAGTGTTTTGTAGTTGTGTTCATATACATCTTGGGTTTGTTTTGGCAGGTAGATTCCCAAATATTTTATAATGTCTACAGTAACTTTAAATGGGATTTCTCTTTCTCTTTCTTGCTGTTGGATTTCATTAGAAATACACAGGAATGCTGAGGATTTAGGTGGGTTTATTTTATATCCTGCAACTTTGCCAAATTTATTGTCTCAAGTAGTTTTTTACTTGATTCTTTAGGATTCTCTAAGTATATCATCATATCATATGCAAAGAGTGATAACTTGGTCTCTTCTTTGCCTAATTTGATTTCTTTTTCTTCTCTAATTGCTACTGCTTCTAGAAATGTTAGCAGTAGCAATTAGAGAAGAAAAAGAAATCAAAGGAATCTAATTGCTACTGCTAACATTTCTAGTACAAGATTGAATAAGAGGGGTGATAGTAAACACCCCTGTTTCATCCCTGATCTTATTGGAAATGCTTCTAGCTTATTCCCATTACATATAATACTTGCTGATGTCTTTAAATAGATGCTACTTATTATTTTAAGGAAAACTCCATTTATTCCTATATACTTTCTAGTGCTTTTAATAGGAATGGATGTTGTACTTTGTCAAAAGCCTTTTTTGCATCTCTTTTGATAATCATGTGGTTTCTTCTAGTTTTATTGTTGATATGATCAATTATACTGATGGTTTTCTTAATATTAAACTGTCCTTGCATTCCTGGAATAAATCCTACCTGATCAAAGTGTATTATTCTTGTCATAAGTTGCTGTAGTCCTTTTGCTAATTTTTAAAAAAAATTTTGCATCTGTATTCATGAGGGAAATTGGTCTATAATTTTCTTTCTCCATTTTATCTCTTACTAGTTTAGGTATCAGTACCATGTTTGTGTCATAAAAAGAATTTGGTAGGACTCCTTCTTCACTAATTTTCCCAAATAGTTTGTAGAGTATTGGAATCAATTGTTCTTTAAATGTTTGATAGAATTCACTAGTAAATCTATCTGTCCCTGGGGATTTTTTCCTAGGGAGTTCACTGATGGCTTGTTCAATTTCTTTTTCTGAGATGGGGTTATTTAAGTAATTTACTTCCTCTTCAGTTAATCTGGGCAGGTTATATTTTTGTAAATATTCATCCATTTCACTAAGATTGCCAAATTTATGTGCATACAACTGGGCAAAATAATTCCAAATTATTGTTTTAATTTCCTCTTCACTGGAGGTAGATTTGCCCTTTTCATTTTTGATACTCATAATTTGGTTTTCTTCTTTTTTTTTTTATCATATTGGCCTAGGGTATAATTGATTTTATTGTTTTTTTTTTCATAAAGTCAGCTCTTAGTTTTATGTATTAATTCAATAGTTTTCTTAATTTCAATTTTATTAATCTCTCCTTTGGTTTTCATTATTTCTAATTTAGTATTTAATTGTGGATTTTCAATTTGTTCTTTTTCTAGCTTTGTCAATTGCATGCCCAATTCCTTTACCTCTCTTTTCTCTAATTTATTTGTGTATGCACTCAGGGATATAAAACTCCCCCTAAGAACCACCTTTGCTGCATCCCACAAATTTTGGTATGTTTTCTCATTATTGTCATTCTCTTGAATGAAGTTACTGATTGTTTCTATGATTTCTTGTTTGACCCACTCATTCTTTAGGATTAAATTTTTTATTTTCCAATTAGTTTTTAGTCTATCTTTTTCATGACCCTTTATTGCAAAGATTTTTATTGCACCATGACCTGAGAATGATGCATTTAATATTTCTGCCTTTCTACACTTAATTGTGAGGTTTTTACGTCCTAGTACATGGTCGATTTTTGTGTATGTGCCATGTACTGCTGAGAAGAAGGTATATTCCTTTTTATCCCCATTCAGTATTCTCCAGAGATCAATCATACCTACCCTCTCTAAAATTCTATTCATCTCCTTAACTTCTTTTTTGATTATTTTGAGTTTGGATTTATCAAGTTCAGATAGGTGGAGATTAAGTTCCCTCACTAGTATAGTATAGTATAGTGCACCACTTGGTGCATAAATGCTAAGTAATGATATTGCTTCATTCTTTACGGGGCCTTTTTGCAGGATATAGTTTCCTTCCTTATTCCTTTTAATTAGATCAGTTTTTGCTTTTGCTTTATCTGAGATAAGGATTGCTACCCCTGCTTTTTTTACTTTAGCTTGAGGCATGATATATTTTATTGCAGCATTTTACCTTTACCCTGTGTGTATCCTTTTGTTTCAGAAGTGTTTCTTGTAAACAGCATATTGTAGGATTATGGTTTTTAATCCATTCTGCTATCCACCTCCATTTTATGGGAGAGTTCATCCCCTTTATGTTCATAGTTATGATTACGATCTGTCTCTCCCTCCATCCTATTCCCTCCCCTGTTTATGTTTTTATTTTTCTCCCTTTCTCCCTTCCCCTCCTTAAGAGTTTTCCTTTGACTACCGCCTTCCTTAGTATTCCCTTCTTATCAGGCCCCTCCCTTTTCCTTCCCTTCTTCTGTCCCTTCTCACCCCCCCCTTCTTCTCCCTTTCCCCCTCCTACTACCTGTAGGATATGATAGATTTTTATACTTAATGTAGTATGTTGTTTCTTCTTCAAACCAAGATTTACAAGAACAGATTTCATGTAAAGCTCCTCTCCCTCCCCTCTTTCCCTCTATTATGATACATTTTGTGTCTCTTCTCCATAGAGTCCTCTGCTTAACTGGTTGTATAATTCCCTCCTTGCACTACAACCTGTGAGGGAAAAGCTCATATAATGCTCATCTTCTTCCCTTCTTTCCCTCTACTATATTGTTTTCATGCTTCTTTGTGTGGCATAATTTACCCATTTCTGCTTCATTCTTTCCTCTTCTTCCATTGCAGTCCCTTTGTAGCCCTTACTAAGGTTTTTTTATCATCATTTTGTGTAATTTATACCCTCTACTTGTCTATAAACAGTTTGCTCTTATTAAATAACGGGGTGTTTGTGTTTTACTTGTTTACCTTTCTATGTCTCTCTCACATCTCATCATTAGAGGCTGAATTTTCTATTGAGTTCTGGCTTTTTACTCAGAAAGGTCTGGAAATCCATTATATCATTGAATGACCATCTCCTTGCCTGGAAGAATATGTTCAGTTTCACTGGGTAGGTGATCCTTGGTTGTAACCTGAGGTCTTCTGCCTTGCAGAAAATTGTTTCCACTTCCTCTGATCTTTCTGTATAGAGGCCGCCAGATTCTGTGTGATCATCACTGTGGTTCCACGATATTTGAATTGTTTCATTCTGGCTGCTTGAAGTATTTTCTCCTTTACCTGGTAGTTCTACAGTTTGGCCACAACATTTTGAGGACTTTTCAATTTGGGATCTCTTTCAGGAGATGATCAGTGGATTCTCTCAATTTCTATTTTACCCTCTGGTTCTGGTACTTCAGGGAAGTTTTCCTTGAGGAGCTCTTGGAAGATGTTGTCCAGGCTCATTTTTTCATCATGATTTTCTGGTAGGCCTATGATTCTCAGATTATCTCTCCTGGATCTGTTTTCCAGGTCTGTTATTTTTCCATTGAGATATTTTACCTCTTTTTCTAATTTTTCATTCTTTATGTTTTGTTTGATTAATTCTTGGTTCCTCATGGAGTTATTTGCTTCAATTTGGTTGATTCTAGTTTTTAGCGAATTATTTTCCTCAGTTAGTTTTTGGAGCTCCTTTTCAATATCACACATTTTTCTTTTTAAGGAGCTGTTTTCTTCATTGTAATGTTTTTCTAATTTTGCAATTTTGATTTTAAAAGAATTATTCATTTTTATCTTCTATCTCTTTCATTTGGTTTTCAAAGTTCCTTTTGAGCTCATCTAAGGACGCTTTCTGTGCCTGAGGAGTCATCACTGTCTCCCTCTGAATTTGGTTCCTCCCTCTCACATTAATAGGACTCCAGAGTCTTTGTCTTTGCAGTCTGGTTTTTACACATTTTTAGGCACGATCCTAGCCACGCCCTTCCTCTAGGGTTCCTAAGCCTTTACTGTTTAAAGTTTTGCCCTGGGGCAATAATTACTGTTTTCAGGGTCAGAGTGAGGGGTGGGGTGATAGGAGCAGCTGGGGTTCACTCTGCCATCCTGGTCCCTGGAAGTCCAGATAGGGGCTTTTTAAATTTCTAGGCTGTGGGTTGGTAGTCCCAGGAGTAGCTACTGCCCCTGCATTTGACTCTTACCCTGCTCCATCCAGTTCAAGCCCTGCAGTGATAGGCCACCATGTTGATCAGGCCTCATCTGAGCCTCTGCCTCAGCTTAATTTTTAAAAAGATTTTTAGTCCCAAATTTTTCTTCCTCCTTTCCTCTCCTCTCCCCTAATCTCAACAAGAAGCAATCTGATATAGGTTATAGATGTGCATTCATGTAAAACACATTCCTACATTAGTCATATTGTCAAAGAAGAAACAGAACAAAAGAAAAAACCCCAAAGAAAGTGAAAATTGTATGCTTTAATCTGCATCCAGACTCCATTAATTCTTTCTCTGCATGTGAATGGCATTATCCATCATGGGTCTTTTGGAGTTGTCTTGTATCATTATATTATGGAGAAGAGCTAAGTTAATCATAGTTGATCATTGTATAGGGTTGCTGTTACTGTGTACCATGCCCTTCTGGTTCTGTTCACTTTGCTTAACATCAGTTCATGTAAGTCTCTGCAGGTTTTTCTGAAATCAGCCTGCTCATCATTTCTTATAACACACTAATATTCCATTACATGAATATACCACAATTTGTTCAGCCATTACCCTGATGGGCATCCCTTCAATGTCCAGTCTTTGCCATGACAAAAAGAGCTGCTCTAATTATTTTTGTACATGAAGGTCCTTTTCCCTTTTCTATATTCTCTTTGGAATACAGACCTATGGTATTGTAATAGTATTTTGGGATCAAAGGGTATGCACAGTTTGATTGCCCTTTGGAAATAGTTGTGAATGATTTCTGTGTTTGTAAAGTTTGTTTAATGATAACTGTATTATTTGCTAGAGCAAAATTAAGACTAGAACTCATAATAATTGTAGGTTTTGAACATGTTCACAAATACTACTTTTTTACAGTCACTATTGCAACAAATAGAATCAATGCCCATTCAGTTAGTTGTAACAAAGATTTTGTGATATTTTCCACAGAATGAAAAGCTCTTGACAAAATCAATATCCCTTTGAAGAAAGTAATATTATTATTTTGCTGGAAGCAACTGAGTTATATCATTTGCCTAAGATGACTCAGATATTAGTAGAGATATCCACAATCTCTTTCAGCTCTATCCCCATGGAAAGCCAATCATGAGTAGCTCTCCTGAGGACTGCTGCTGTGAATAACTTTAAGGTTCTGATCACATAGCATAGTGAACTCTCTAATATTTCATAACAACTTATTACTAAGGTAACCACATAGTCTTAAACAAAACATGTCATTCAGTATTTCACAATCTCATCAATCAGTATAAAGTACCCATCTAAAGTCTTCTTTCATCTTGACTGGAGACTGGCTTCCAATAATCCTTAACTCAGTCATCCTTTAGAGGTAATCATCTTTAAGCCAATCATTCTTAAGGGGTAGTAGAAAGTACAAAGGGCATTCACCCCTAAGTCACAATAAATTACAAATCAGCACTGAGTACCCAAGTAAAGGGCCTTTCATCTTAACTTCAGGCTGACTTCCAAAGTCCATGGATCCTCTTCCATGCTCCCAGTTCTTGCCTGGATTTACCCAACTCTTGCTTGGATTCACAGGTAGGCAGCTCTCCTAAGTCTTGCCTAGATTCACATATAGGCAACTCTTTGCTCCTGTTTCACACCTCAGCTTATGGGACAGAAGTATCTGTTTACAGGAAGACAAAGCTTAACAGAGCCACAACAATCTTTATACACATTGCCACACTATCATCTCAATTCCTTTCTGTCTGACAGAATAACACAAACCAACAGTCAAAGCTTCCGTCTGAGAAATCAAACACAAATCAGCAGTAAAGTCCCAGGACTTCTGTAAACAGCAGTAAAACCCTCTTTCAGGACTTCTGTAAATAGCAGTAAAGTCCTCTCTCAGGGCTTCTGAATCAGTAGTAAAGCCCTCTTTCAGAACTTCTGTCTAAAAACAACAGACAAGGGGCGGCCAGGTAGCACAGCAAGTAAGAGCACCGGTTCCAATGTTGAGAAGACCTGGAGATCGAATCCTGGGCTCAGACACTTAGCACCCACCCAGAAACACCTGGCCGTGTAACCTTGAGCAAGTTACTTAACCCCAATTGCTTAGGGGCGGCCAGGTGGCTCAGCGAGTAAGAGCACCGGCTCCAGTGTCGGGACAACCTGGAGATCGAATCCCGGGCTCAGACACTCAGCACCACACCCAGAAATAACTGGCTGTGTAACCTTGAGCAAGTTACTTAACCCCAATTGCTTAAAAAAAAAATAAAAACAACAGACAAGGCTTTTGTCTAACAGACCAACAGAGAGAGTACCAAAATCACAAGCATTCTCAATCTCAGTTCTGCTTGGTCCCAACATGTGTTTGAACTTTTATCTGCTCTGTCCTTCCTGTTCCACCCTTCCTGTTGCATCCTTTGTGTTCTGCTCTTTCAGCAAGTTCCTCCCATTGTGGGCTCCATGTGATGATGTTAGGCCTATATTAAGGGGAGGGAAGGTCTTGAAACTGCCTTAGGCTTATTAAGGGCAACACATAGATACTGTTTTCAACAAAGACTTGGAGGCTCAGACTCAAATGTACTTGAATACCTGAAACAAGGAGCTAAATATTACTCTCCTTGCCATTACAATAACTGAAACAAGGAGCAAGGCACCACTTTGCTTGCCATTACACCCCAGTATGCTTAGGCTTCTCTCTGAGTTAATAAAGTAGTTTGATCTTTTTATATTAATAGTTCTTGAAAAATGTTTTTGTGAGTCCTTTTTTTAAACATCACATACATTTCCTAATGTATTTCAGCTTCCCTTTATTACCTTCCCCCAACAGAAAATCATATTTTATAACCAAGAACAAAAAAGAAGGTTCTAAAAAAGGCAGCTCAGCAAATCTAAACAGCCTATCAACTGAGCCCTTCTTTACAATAACCATAGCCAGGGTTTCTGATTAAGTTGGCTGAGTGAAAACTTACAGACCATTTCTCCCATAAATACTGTATAGTAAATAATTAAATTAGCTCTAGACCAAACATTAGAAATAAGAGGATATGATAGAAGGAAATATACAATTAATAGTCATAACCATGAAAGTGAATAGGATAAATAATAAGTTTGAAATGGTTTAGAAAGCAGAATCACAGCAATATGGGGATTGTGAACAACACACTTAAAACATAAAGATCCACACTTTTTAAAATTCTAAAGTTAAATATAAAAAAATTGAACATCTCTACATGTAAAATAGAACTTTGAAAGTGTGCTGTCTATGAAACTGACTCTATTACATACTGCTTGTTTGAAACAGCAATCCATAAGCTATCCCGCTTGTTTTTTTCTCAATGCTTCACTTTTTTTCTTCTTTTCTGAAGGGCATTATTATTGCTAACTCATCTTTTCCCCTAAAATTTTCCCAATAAAATTTTTTCATTTATTTATTTAGATCATTCCCAGATCTATATATTCCTCCCCATTCTCTTTTCTGAATAATCTTGCATCACCCACTGCCTCTTGATCATCTAAACTGGATGTCTTGTAGACCTCTCCAGCTCAGCATTATCAGAGCAGAATTCATTCCTCCTACCCCAACACCACTTTTCTCAACCTCCCAGTCACCCAGGCTTTCATTCTCAGTATTATCCTTGACCTCTCTCTTATCCATATCACTGCACAGATCCAACCTATTGCCAAGATTGCTTCTACCCTTACAACAACTCTCTTATTCGTCCCCTTCTCTCCAGTCACATAGCCATCACACCTCTGCAGGACTTCATCACTTCTTGCCTGGACTGTATCCTGTTTGATCTCTCTGACTCAAGTATCTTTCCATTCTAATATACCTGTGCCAGAATAATCTTCCTAAAGTGCCAGAAAGGAAAAAAGTTCAACTACTAAGAAACCATAGTCAGGATCACAAAAGATTTAACAGTTATAATTTTCATAAAAAAGAGAACTTGGAATATAATATTCCAAAAGGCACATGATAGAGACTAATAATGCCTAAGAATAACTAACCCAGAAAAAGAAGTGTATTCCTTTGGGAGAAAAAAAATGGAATTATAATGGGACAGAGCAATTTCAAGCATTCTTGATGAAAAGACCAGAAGTGAGTAGAAACTTTGAAATGGAAATACAAGTCAATAAAACCTAGAAAGGTAAATTGAATAACAGGAGGGTGCTATATGATGATGCAGTGCTAGCACTCTAATAGGGAGTGAAGATATTAGTGTCCCCTTGAAACCATAATATCTTCAAATGCATTAAAGGAGTTAGTTAAGACAAACAGATGCTTTGAGGTTTGATTGGGTCTATTTTGTGGTTTTTAAGAGAAAAAAAAAGATGAGTAAAAAGGATACACTAATGTGGAAAGGAGATGGTAATGAAACCTTCCATTTCTCAAAATTAGGGTGTGCAAGAAAAATATACAAACATGGAGTTGGGGGGTGGAGGAAAATGAACATCAGTCTTATTGGAACTTGACAAAAGAGGATTAAGTACATACACTAACCATATAGACACCTACTCACAGAAAGAGTTTGGTGTGGATATACATCAAACTCAGTGGAGAAATATATGGGAATAAGTTAGTGGTAGATGTTAATAACTCCAGAAGACAAGGGCAAGCCATGTTGCTTGACTCTTGACACATGTTGGATTCAAGTGCAGAAAGAGACTTTTTTCAGACATAGCCACTGTGTGGATCCATTTTGCTTGACTGTTGTTATTTGTTGAGTCAATCAACATATATTTACTAAATGCTTACTATGTGTGAGGCACTATGTAAAATGTTGAGATTTCCAAAAAAAAAAAAAAAAAAGGCAAAAACATGGTCTTTGCCCTCGAGGGGCTCACATTATAATGAGAGAGGCAATATGCAAACAGCTTTGTACATACAAGATTGTATAACGTGATTGGAAGATTTTCCTGAATGGAAGACTAGCAGCAGTCTTCTACAGAATATGAGGTTTGAACTGAGTCTTGAAAGAAGCAGGGAAAGCCTAGAAGCAGAGATGAGGAAGACAAGCAGTCACGGCACTAGAAACAGCAAGAGAAAAGGCATGGAATCAAGATGTGTACTGTTTTATGCAAAAAATTGGCAGCTAAGTGGTACTGTGGATAGAGGATCAGACTTGTAGTCAGAAAGACTTCTCTTTTTGAGTTCAAATCTGACCTCAGACAATTACTAGCTGTATGATCCATGACAAGTCACTCAAGCCTGTTTGCCTCAGTTTCCTCATTTGTAAAAAGAGTTGGAGAAATAAATGGCAGACCATTCCAGTATCTTTAAAAAAAAACCTCAAATGGGGCCATGAAGAGTTGGACATGACTGAAAAATGGCTGAAATAGCAAAGGGCAGTGTTATTGGATTGTAGAATATGTGGAAGGGAGTGAAATATACAAAGATTGGAAAGGTAGGTTGCAACAGCCAGGTTGCAGAGGACTTTTTGTGTTTGATATTGGAGGTAATAGGGATCCACTGAAGTTTTTTGATGGGTTGGGGTGGGGTGAAGTGATGGTGACATAGTCAGACCTGCACTTTATGAAGATCACTTTGGCAGCTGAGTGGAGTGTGGGGAGAGAGCTCTGGAGAAGGGGGAGATTTGAGGCAGGGAGAGTAACGACAAGCCTCTTGAAATAAATAATCCAAGAGTGATAAATGAGATACTGCACCAGAGTGGTGACTATGTGAATGGAGGGAAGTGGGTGTACATGTTGTGAAGGTACAAACAAGAATTTGTGACATATTAGTTATGTGGGGTGTGTTTGAGTGAAGAGTTGAAGATGACACAGATGTTATAATTCTAGGTGACTGGGAATATGGTGGTGCCTTTAATAATAGGACCATTGAAAAGATTGTAGGGTTTGAGGAAGGTGATGATACTGTGTTCTGTTTTGGACATGAATTGAGATGTCTGTAAGATATCCAAAATGTTCACCAACCACCTTGAAGTTAGAAAAGAGTTTAGGGCTGGATAAATAGGGTTTATCAGACACTATGCTACTTTATTCCTTCTGTATGTCCTATACCTAATTTGTTCCATTGATCAATTTTTTGTTTGATAACCGTTATCAGATAGCTGTGAATCTTAATGCTTTGTATTTGACATTTGTTACAGCTATTTTCATTTTTGTTTTTTTCTTCATTATTTAACTTGAGATTCTTTTTTTTGTTTTTCAGGATCCATTAAAATTTTTTTGTAAACAATATTTAATTTTCCCCCCAAATTTTATCATTCCCCCCCATTGGGATTAAGTGACTTGCCAAGAACACATGACTAGTTACTGTTAAGTATCTGAGGCTGAATTTGAACTCAGGTCCTCTTGACTCCAGGGCCGGTGCCTATTCATTGTGCCACCTAGCCGCCCCAATTTTATCATTTTTACAAGATTTTGAATTCCAGATTTTTCTCCCCTCCTTTTTTTTTTCTGAAAATGGTAGTCAGTTTTATATAGTTTATACATGTACTATTATGTAAAAAGTATTTCCATATTAGTCATTGTTGTGAAGGAAGAAACAGATTTTTTAAAAAAGAGAGAAAATCATGAGAAAGAATAAAGTAAGTGAAAAAATGCTTTGATCAGCATTTGGAGTCCATTAGTTCTTTATTTGGATATGGATAGCATTTTCCTACATGAGTGCTTTGTACTTGTATTGGATGAATGTTGATCATCACACAATATTTCTGGCTCTGTGTTCAGTGCTTTCTAGGTTCTGTTCATTTCACTTCACATCAGTTCATACAAGTCTTTCCAGGATTTTCTGAAATCTGCTTGTTTGTCATTTATTATTGCACAATAGTATTCCATTATTAATATACCATATAATATACCATAGTTATTCAGCCATTTCCCAAGTGATGAGCATCCCCTCAATTTCCAACATTTTGCTACCACAAAAAGGGCTGCTATAAATATTTTTTTGCACACATAGTTCCTTTACCCTTTTTTAGGCTCTCTCTGGGATACAGATCTAGTAGGGATATTGCTGGATCAAAGGGTTTGTGCAGTTTGGTTGCCCTCTAATCATAGTTCCAAATTGCTCTTCAGAATGCTTGGATCAGTTCACAACTCCACCAACAGTGCATCAGTGTCCCAATTTTCCACATTCTCTCTAACATTTATCATTTTTCTTTTTTGTCATATTAGCCATTCTGAAATGTGTGAGGTGGTATCTCAGAGTTCTTTTAATTCACTTCTTCATATGCCTAAAATAGCTTTAATTTAGTTATCTGAAAACTGTATGTTCATATCCTTTAACCATTTATCAATTGGGGAATGCCTTGTGTTCTTATAAATTTGACTCAGTTCTCTATATATTAGAGAAATAAGGCCTTTGTCAGAGACACTTGTTATAAAGATTGTTTCCCTTCTTCGTGCTTTCCTTCTATTCTTTGTTGCATTAGTTTTGTTTGTGCAAAAGTATTTTAATTTAATATAACAAAAGCTATCTCTTTTACATTTTGTAATGCTCTCTCTCTCTCTTGTTTGGTTATGAATTTTTTCCCTCCCCACAGATTTGACAAGTAGACCTTGCTCTTCTAATTTGCTTATGGTGTTACCCTTTATGTCTAAACCATGTACCCATTTTGACCTTATCTTGGTATATGGTGTGAAATGTTGGTCTATACTTAATTTGTATTGTATGGTTTTCCAGTTTTCCAAGCAGTTTTTGGCAAATAGTGAGTTCTTATCCCCAAAACTGGGGTCTCTAGGTGTATCAAGCACTAGGTTACTATGGTTATTAACTATTGTCTTGTGTACTTAATTTGTTCCACTGATGTACTATTCTATTTCTTAGCCAGAACCAGACAGTTTTGATGATTACTACTTTATAATATAGTTGAGATCTAGTATTTCTAGGCCACCTTCCTTTGTATTTTTTTTCATTAATTCTCTTGACATACTTGACCTTTTGTTCTTCCAGGTAAATTTTTTTTTATTTTTTCTAGATTTATAAAATAAACTTTTGATAGTTTGATTGGTATGTCACTGAATAGGTAAATTAATTTAGGCAGAATTATAATTTTTATTATATTGACTTGGCCTGCCCATGAGCAATTGATATTTTTCCAGTTGTTTAGATCTGACTTTATTTGTGTGAAAAGTATTTTGCAGTTGTGTTCATGTAGTTCCTGGATTTGTCTTGGCAGGTAGACTCTTAAGTATTTTATATTGTTTACAGTTATTTTAAGCAGAATTTCTCTTTCTTTTTCTTGCTACTGGACTTTGTTGGTAATATATAGAAATAGCAGTGATTTATGTGGGTTTATCTTATATGCGGCAGCTTTGCTAAAGTTGTTAATTATTTCAAGTAATTGTTTAGCTGATGCTGTAGGGTTCTCTAAGTCTACCATCATTTCGTCTAATTTCTTCAATTTCTACTTCTTCTCTTATTGCTATAGCTAATATTTTTATTACTATAAAGAATAATAATGGTGATAATGGGCATCCTTACTTCACCCCTGATCTTTGTTGGGGGCTTCTAGATTATCCCCATTACAGATAATGCTTACTGATTTAGATAGGTATCATTTGTCATTTAAATTATCTTGAGATCCTTGATCTTTTCCTCTTGGTTCATCTTGTTTGTTTTTTCCTCTTATATTTCTATACAGTAAACCTTTGACTATTTGCTTATTATGACACTAAATTTGTAAAGTAATTTCAGTACTATTCTTATTTTTATTATATTGACATTACTGATCCATGAGCAATTAATATCTCTCCACTTTATTTGTCTTTCCTTATACTTGTAAAGTGTTTTCTAATTGTATTATTATATTTCCTATAGGTGTCTTGATCAGTGGACTCACTGATATTTTTTTTTTCCAT
The DNA here is from genome assembly GCF_028583685.1 of Petaurus breviceps papuanus. Lineage (NCBI taxonomy): Eukaryota > Metazoa > Chordata > Mammalia > Diprotodontia > Petauridae > Petaurus > Petaurus breviceps. The sequence goes on from NW_027185735.1 coordinate 4,384,755, forward strand.
TTTATAGTTAAGGGCTTTCTTTTTATTATTTCTTCCACATTTTTGTTGCTAATATACTGAAAGGTTTATGGTTTTTGTGAGTTTATTTTCTGTCCTGCTATATTACTGAAGTTATTAGTTTAAATGTTTTAGTTGAATCTTTTGGGTTCTCTTAAGTAAATTATCTATCCTATTTTCTGCAAAAAAGCAATAATTGGTTTAATCCTTGCCTATGTTAATTTTCTCAATTTCTTTTTCTTTTCTTACTGTTATGGAGAACATTTCTATAAGTTTATAATTTAGGGTGGACAGATTGGTCATTCTTGATCTATCTAGTGTTTTGCCATTACAGATGCAATTTGTTTTTAGCTTTTTAAAAAATAAATAGGGGGCAGCTGGGTGGCATAGTGAATAGAGCATAGGCCCTGGAGTGAGGAGGACCTGAGTTCAAATTTGGCCTCAGAAACTTAACACAAAAACTAGCTGTGTGATCTTGGGCAAGTCATTTAACCCCAATTGCCCTCCCCCTCAAAGCAAACAAATAGATAAATAAATAGGATTTTAATTTTAGTATTATGTTATTCTGAACTTCACAAACACTGCCAAACAAATGTTTCCATATATGAGGAAAAATAGAAAAAGGATTGTTTAGAAAATTGTGAATCTATTAAATATAGCTTTCAAAATAATACATTTAGCACAGTAATTTTAAAGTCATCTTCCCTGTGACTTCTTTTCTTTTCTGTGTATTGAAAAAAAAGTTTGATTCTTTTCTTTCTTTTTTGAAAATCACTATTACTTCCTACCACTTCTTTAGTTCAGTCTTCCAGATTCTCCCTTCACTAGAAAATAAGCTTAGTCGAGTAAAACAGACCCATACATTGTCCATGTCTGAAAACGTGTCTCATTCTGTATATCTAAACACTCCTTCTCTGTCTAGAGTTGCTAAGCATGCTAAAGCATTAATCTTTAAGATTTTCACTAATCACAGTTCTTAAATAAAATTCTCTTTTCTTTCCATTTTGAGGTCTTTTTATATTTTTTATGGTTCTTCTTACTTCACTTTGCATCACTTGATACAAGTCTTCCCAGATTTTCTAGTATTGGTACCTTTTATAAAGTTCAAATAATATTCCATTATTTCCATTTACCGTAATTTGTTCAGTTGATGAGCCCCTACCCCTTGGATTTTACTTCTTGTGAATATTTTTGTACATATACATCTTTTTCCTGTCTTCTTGATCTCTTTGGGTATAAGCCTTTTAGTGTTAGTGCTGGGTCATTATCATAAGTGTACACCAAAAGTCATTCTCCCTCTTCTCCATTCTGTCCTCTTTCTCCTGTTCCCAACTGATAAACAAACCAAAAACAAGACTCTTGTTATAGATAAGTATAGTCAAGCAAAACAAATTCCCATATTGACCATGTTCAGAAATATGTGTTCTATTTCATCCTGAGCCAATCACCAGTTTGTCAGATGGCTAGTAGTGTTTAATCATTGGCACTTTGGAATTGTGTTGGTCATTAAATTGATCAAATATCTTAAGTTTTTCAAAGCTATTTTTCTTTACATTGTTGTATAATTTTTTCTTCATGTTTCTACTGCTTCATTCTATCAGTTTATATGTTTTCTCGGGTTTCTCTGAAATTGTCCCTTTAATTCTTAGTGTATCTGGAGTATTTTGTGTTAGTAGTAGGTGCCATGGTTTAAGGAAGACACTGATAGCCACTTTAGAGGAAAACAACCAGGATGGTGAAGGATCTTGAGTCTATGAATGAATGAATTTGAAAAAGCATTAATTAAGTGCTTACTATGTTCTACATAGTTAAAGGATAGTAATAGGAAAAACAATATAGTCTCTCTTCTCTGAGAGCCAGCATTCTAACTGGGCAAGATAACACAGGCCTAGTGGACTTTAAAATCCAGTTGCAGGGTATCTGATAATGTCTGGAAGTTGTTCATCTTATTTGAAGGCTTGTAGTTGGTGATTACCAACTTCCAAAGTGACTCCATGCCAATCTAGGGTCACTAGGGGAGGATTAAGGGGGAAGGATACCCCTGTTAGTAGTTTTTCTCATCTCTCTAGGCCAAATAAAATCTTGGAGAGGGGGGATTTGGGGTTAGGGCAGGCAAAGGGAAAACTAAGAAGGAAGACTGCTGCCTTCTTGCTTGCTCATGTGAGCATCAGTTGAAGGAAATGGGCATGTTTTACTTGAGAGGACTTAGGTGGATCATAATATGTGTCTTCATGTTCTTAAAATGAGGTTTGTCCTGTGGCAGAGGAATTTTTAGCTTTGTTTTCTTTGTACAGAGGGCACAAGGATTGGAAAGAAGTTACAGACAATCTTGATATCAGGAAAAACTTCCTAACAATGAGCATTGTCTGAAAGAGGAATGGAGTTGCTATTTGCATGATCTCATGTTTTGGGTTTGGTTTTTTTTTGGATGACTATGGTCCAAAAGAGCTACCTCATTTTTTTTTTTTGCTATGTACTACTGTCTGCCTCCAGTATTTTCCAGCAGTATGCAGCTATGCTATAGTATACAAAATTTTTCATTGTTTCCTTAAAGCTTTATATTTATCCATCCAGCATACTCTTTTCACAGCAAAGCAGCTGCTTTGGAGTTGTCCTATTATATGCTTCATATTAGGATCTTACTCAGATACTCACATTTATTTTTGCTCACATTTATTTGACAGTTTCCTACAGTGATGCAAATTGCAACCCATTATGTCTGTTTTGTGTGATGCTTGTTAGAAATGGGGTTCAATCACTCCCTTAAGAAGCTTGAACTGAAATGAGTGAAGGAAGTTTTTATTTACACTCCAGATGCATGGTATCCCATAGAGGTACATGCAAACACACAGAGGCTAAACTGAGCTTTTTATGCATTAGTCCTTCCTGGTCCCTCAGTTCAGAACTGAGATTGGTCCTAGTTCCTCTGGGTTACAATCTTTCTGATCCACCCATCCCATGCTGCACCTTATCATGACCCACCTTCTGGTCAAGGGTCGCATGTGTGGATAATGAGGCTCTAATTCTATGCGGGAAGTGTCAGTTAATATGCATGAAGGCTATTAGGCTTGTGTAGTAGTTAGCTCTCAGTGACTGGGAATAACTCTTGTGTTCAAGCCATGCCTCCAGCTTGGTTCTCTCTAATGTCCTTAAGCTAGGAGGTCCTGACCATCATTCTTGCAAGACAGAATGTGCTTATCTGCTAATATTGTATCCCTTAGCAAACTGCTTGTATAACAATATCTGCGGAAGCAGGGCTCCATATATTACTAGACTATTTTTCTCACATGCTTGTCAATGTATTTGATAAGTTTGCTGTTAGGGTCCTTTCTTGCTTTTTCCTGTCATCATGTGGATTTTAGTGAACTACATAGACTGTATACCTTGTGATTAGTCTTTGATTTTGCCCAACATTTTCCTGATGACGGCTTTTAACCAGTTCTTAGAAGTTCTAGCTTGCTTACAACCTACCTTATACCTCTCCATTAATCTCTGTGATGCTCATTTTTAATTACTCAAAGACTAATATCTCATGCCAGTCAGCCACATTGGTATTTTTAAAATAGGCCTCTGTATCTACCTAAAACCATCAGCAAGCATTATATGTAATGGGAATAAGCTAGATTCATTTCCAGTAAGATTGGGAGTGAAACAATTATGTCCATTATCACCACTGTTACTCAATATGGTACTAGAAATGCTAACTTTAGCAATAAGAGAAGAAAAAGAAATTGAAGGTATTAGAATAGGCAAAGAAGAAACTAAGTTATCACTCTTGGCAGATGATATGATGATATACTTAGAAAACACTCGAGAATCAAGTAAAAAATTACTTCAGATAATAAACAACTTTAGCAAAGTTGCAGGATAGAAAATAAACCCACATAAATCACCTGCTTTTTATACATTACTAACAAAGCCCAACAACAAGAGGTAGAAAGAGAAATTCCACTTAAAATTACTATAGACATCATAAAATATTTGGGAGTCTACCTGCCAATACAAACCCAGGGACTATATGAACACAATCACAAAACACTTTTCATACAAATAAAGTCAGATCTAAATAATTGGAAAAACATTAGTTGCTAGTGGTTGGGCCGAGTTAATATTATAAAAATGATAATTCTACCTAAATTAATTATTCAATGTCATACCAATCAAACTATCAAAAAATTATCTTTTTAGAGTGAGAAAAATAATATCAAAATTCATCTGGAAAAACAAATGGTCCAGAATATCAAAAGAATTAATAAAAAGAAATACAAAAGAAGGTGGCCTAGCCATACCAGATCTTAAATTGTATTATAAAGTAGCAATCATCAAAACCATTTGGTACTGACTAAGAAATAGAGGGGTAGATCAGTGGAATAGGTTAAGTCCACAAGATGCAATAGTCAATGATTATAGCAATCTACTGTTTGATAAATCCAAAGACTCTAGCTTCTGGAATAAGAACTCACTGTTTATCAAAAACTGCTGAGAAGACTAGGAAATATTATGGCAGAAACTGGGCATAGACCAACGTCTGACATCATATACCAGAATGAAGTCCAAATGGGTACACTATCTAGGTGTAAAGACTGATACTATAAAGAAATTAGGGGAACAAGGAATAGTCTGTCTTACAGATTTATGGAGAATGGAGGAATTTATGACCAAACAAGAGATAGAGAACATTATGAAATGCAAAACGGATAATTTTGATAACATTAAATTGAAAAGTTTTTGTACTAACAAAGTCAATGTAAGATTAGGAAGGAAGTGGAAAATTGGGAAATAATTTTTCCCCCCAATTTATTTATTTTTAGTTTTCAACATTCATTTCCTCAAGATTTTGAGTTACAAATTTTTCTCCCTATCTTCCCCTACCCCCACCCCAAAATAGCAAGCCTACTGAATACCCCTTCCCTCAATCTGTTTTCTCTTATACACTCCCCCATTCCTTGCAACTTTCTAGTAGGGCAAGATGGATTTCTATACCCAAGTGCCTGTATATCTTATTTCCCAGTTGCCTGTAAAAAACAATTTTTTTAAGCATTTATTTTTAAAACTTTGAGTTCCATATTTTTTCCCTTCCTCCCTCCTCACCCATCCCCACTGGGAAGATAAGCAATTCTTTTCTTTTTGGGATCTTTTTCAAGAGGTGATCAGTGAATTCTTTCAATTTCTATTTTTCCCTCTAGTTGTAAAATATCAGGGCAATTTTGCTTGATAATTTTTTGAAAGATGGTATCTAGGTTATATTTTTTTATTATGGCTTTCAGGTAGTCCAATAATTTTTAAATTATGTCTCCAGGATCTGTTTTCCACCTCAGTGGTTTTTCCAATGAGATATTTCACATTGCCTTCTATTTTTTCAGTTATTCGGATCTGTTTTGTAGTATCTTGATTTCTCATAAAGTCATTAGCTTCCATTTGCTCCAATCTAATTATTTTTTCTGCTTTTTGGAAGTTAATTGGGCTTAAGTGACTTGCCCAAGGTCGCACAGCTAGTTTTTGTGTTGTGTCTGAGGCCGGATTTGAATTCAGGTCCTCCTGACTCCAGAGCTGGTGCTCTATTCACTGTGCCACCTATTCTCCCCCCCCCCCAATTTAATTTTGAAGGAGTTATTTTCTTCAGTGACTTTTTGAAATTCCTTTTCCATCTGGCAAATTCAGCTTTTTAAGGCATTCTTCTCCTCATTGGCTTTTTGGGCCTCTTTTGCCATTTGAGTTAGTTTATTTTTTAGGGTGTTGTTTTCTTCAGAATTTTTTGGGTCTCCTTTTAGGAGAAGATTGTTGACTTGGTTTTCATGATTTTCTTGCATCATTCTCATTTCTCTTCCCAATTTTTCCTCCACTTCTCTTACTTGATTTTCAGAATCCTTTTTGAGCTCCTCCATGGCCTGTAAGCAGTACATATTTTTCTTGGAAGCTTTTGATTCAGGAGTTCTGGCTTTGTTGTCTTCCTTCTGTTCTATGCTTTCATCCTTTTTGTCCCCTCAAAAGGATTCTATCTTCTGTTTGTGCTTCCTCTGCTTGCTCATTTTGCCAGCCAATTACTATGGAACTCTTTGCTGAGATAGAACTCTCCTTCTGGATTGCAGAGGGCTTTGTCATAAATTTCTGGGGTTTTTGCAGCTGCTGGAAATATTAGGAGGGTACCCTCTCTGCAGCCCCAACAAGCTCTGGCACACTGGCTACACACCCCAGGACCACCACCCAAGACCGCGATCCAGATCCAAGCAGATTAAAGCAAGAGTGATTACCCTCTGAATGGTTGCTTGGTCCCCCTACAATCTGTAGGCCAGGAGCTCCAGAGGCAGCCACATGGCAGCAGCTGCAGCCATTGCAGCTCTGCCACCTCCTGCCCTGGGGGCAGGGGCCAGACCATACTCTTCTGTCCCCCTGTTCCAACAGAGTTCCACACTGACCTTTTACTTTATCTTTGGCATTTATGCATTAAGAAGTCTGGAAAGTGCCACAGCTGCCAGTGATTCACTTTCCTGGAGTCTGCTCTGGCTGCTGCTGGTTGGGGCCACCCTGGGGCCAGAACTATGTGGCACTTGGGATTGTGCTCAGTCATGCCCAGTGTGATACTCCCTTCCTGTCGGCCTGCTGGTCTGCCTTCAGTGGGAGATTTGTTTCTCTCTGTCACTTTGTGGGTTCTGTAGCTCTAAAACTGGTTTAGATTCATTTTTTTTACATGTATTGGAGGTGGTGGGAACTGCAGCCTCACAGAGGTCCTGTTTTTACTCTGCCATCTTGGCTCCACCTCTGGGAAAGAATTTGTACAACCAGTATCTCTGATAAAGACCTCATTTCTAAAATATACAGAGAACTGAATCAAATGTATAAAAATACAAGTCATTCACCAATTGATAAATGATCAAAGGATATGAACAAGCAGTTTTTAGAGGAAGGAATTAAAGCTATCTATAGTCATATGAAAAAATGCTCTAAATCACTGTTGATTAGAGAGATGCAAATCAAAACAGTTCCAAGGTCCCACATCATACCTTTAAGACTGGCTAACATGGCAAAACAGGAAAATGATAAATTCTGGAGAAGATGTGGAAGTTGTAACAGTAATTCATTGTTGGTGGAGTTGTAAACTGATCCAACCATTCTGGACAGCAATTTGGAACCATGCTGAAAGGGCCATAAAACTGTGCATACCCTTTGACCCAGCAATACCACTTCTAGGGCTGTATCCCAAAAAGATCATACAAGTGGGAAAAGGACCCGTATGTACAAAAATATTTATAACAGCTCTTTTTGTGGTACCTAAGAACTGGAAATTGGGGAGATGCCCATCAGTTGGGGAATGACTAAGCAAATTGTGGTATATGAATGTAATGGAATACTATTGTGCTATAAGAAATGATGAACAAGCTTACTTCAGAGCTGGATGATGGGAACAGAACCAGGAGAACATTGTACACAGTAACAGCCACAGTATGTGATGATTGATTTTGATGGATTTAGCCCTTCTTATTAGCTGCCAGGATGTTTCTAAAGGACACATGATGGAAAATTCCATCCACATCCAGAGAAAGAACTATAGAGTCAGATTGCAAAATGAAATAGACTATTTTCTTTTTTGTTTTGTTTTATTTTGTTTTTTTTTCTTTCTCATGGTTTTACCCATTTGTTATAATTTTTCTATGCAACATGACTAATGTGAAAATGTGTTTAATAGGAATGTATGTGTAGAGTCCATATCAGATTGTGAGCCTTCTTGGGGAGGGAGGGAGAGGAAATTTAAAACTTATGTAAGTGAATGGTTAAAACTAAAAATAAATAATTTAATTAACAATGAGCCTCTCTTTCTGGGAGAGGTTTAGAGTTATTAAAGAAACTACAGTTTCCCAAAGGCAATCCTACCTGTTTTACTCCTGTTTAATATGGGCCTATTTTATTCTTTATTTTTTGTTGTCTGTTTCAGATGTAGGATGGCCAGACATGAAAAGTAGTACCTTTTCTGTATCTGGAATTTAAAACTTTTCACAACCTGGCTCCTGTCTTTGCAGATTTCTTATGATTGATTGTCCATTTATCTACATAATACAATTTAGTCAGTAGACATTCTGCAGTCATTTGTTTTTTCCTGTATAGATGATTATTATGAGGCCAAATTCTTTTGAGTAGTTAATGATCTCTTCCACGAGGCATTTTAAAGTTAGAGACTTGTTATAACCAGCATTATACCATAGACAAACAGGATCATTTGGAGGACCTCACTGTCCATCAGAAATTTTGCTTTGGGCTTGATTTTCTCTCTGTCAGTAGTGAACAATTCTGGAGAATACATCTTTCTCCGTTTTAAGCCTTGCCTGATCAAAGGGTCATCAGAAAAGGTTATGTTGTCATATTTTTTCAAGGAATCTTGAATAGTTTTGCTATATTTGTGAGAGACGCCTTGCTGAAAGGGAGCTTTTAAGGCAGAGTTTTGCTCTAGTGAATCAAAGGCTTTAAAATAATCTAATAATACTGTGGGATCTAATCATTTACATGTCTTTGTCAGTTATGTAATAGTAAAGATGCAGTCTTGTAGAATATCTCTTGTGAAGGTCTGTATGAATGTATAGATTTTTCTCATGACATTTTTTTGATTAAATTTTTTTTACTAAAACTTAGGTACACAATAGAGAAAAGAAAAAGAAACATATAAACTGAAAAACAAAATAAGAGAGAAAAAAAGCATGTCATGTGGCAGGAGAACATAAGAGGGGATTCAAAATAAATAGCAACAAATTTTGATTTCAAGAAAACCTATATAATAAATATTTTGCATTGTGTTGAGAGCTGTCCAACTTTTCTTTGCTTCCTTGTAAGTTTTCTTTTGTTCTCTGCTGTGCACTTTTTACTTTGTTCTTTTTTACCCTCTTCTTCCTTCCCCCTAGAAGTCTACAATTAAGCGTGGATTTATTTATATATAGATATTGATAATCATTTAATATTATTTTTGGTCAAAGTCTGAATTTATCAAACAAACTGCTTTCCCTTGCCTTACCAAAAAAAAACGTTTTTTTCCTGTGTCAGCAACTTCAGACACCAGATAAACTGGAGGTGAAATTCTCCTTATCTTGGGAAGAAAACAGACATCCTGAGACTCATAAAATGTAAATGGACCCTATTCCATTTCTTGTTAATTTTCATTTACAACCAAGGAACTTCTTTTCTTATATATGGATAGTAACAAATGGAGATCATAAATTTATGTGTCACGGTCATCCTGAATTGGGATGGTTCTAAAATGTATATAAGTCTTCTGATTCATCTGTTTATCAGTCAGGACTCAGCTCTTGACTCCTTGTAGAAGTCTGCTAGCTTTGGGGCAATAAATGTTGTAATTTTATATTACTATTTGTCTCCTTTAACCAAACTTTTTAATATGTCGACAATATATACATGTACATATATACATATATGTACATATCCATACATGTATAGACATATACTTTCCCAAAAAAAATTCCATTCCTGATTTTTGTTTCTGCATATCTGTTACTTCCTATCCCTCCTGACTCCTCCACTTTACTTTTACCAGCTACCTTGCCCTCCTATTACTTAACCTACTCCTTCTCCAAGGATCCTTCCCTTATCCTCCCATTTAAACACCCTTTAATACCCCCATTTAACCTATTCCCCCACCCTCCCCTCTAGAGACGACTCCCTTGTCCTGTCTCCTCTCCCTAACCCCTTAGTGTTTTATTTGTTTCAGAAATTAAAAGGCTATTATACTCTCCTAGATATATATGTATTATTCCCTGTTGGACCCATTCCTGATGAAAATAGGTTTCCAGAACTACTTGCCGTCCTCCCCCATCTAATTTCTTTGTGTCAGTTCTTCCTTTTGTACCTCATTTGCATGAGATAATTACCCTTTTTAGCCATTTCTAAATGGTTTTACTTTTTAAAGTCATATCACACTCAGGTCAGTCTACTCCAGTCTTTGCTACTAATAACAATCTTAGATGTATATTTTACATTTCACATACATAAAAGGTCTGTCCTTTTTGAGTCCATTGTAATTAATCTTATATTAAACCTTATATTTCTCTTGGCTCTTGTATGTCAAATCTATTAAGATCAGTTTTTTTTTTAATCAAGTCCTGTTAAGTCTGACAGTTCCACAGATCTTGGAACACTATATATGAAAATGCAAAAGAACTGGTATTCTGGCCAAAAATACCATACCCAACAAAGCTAAGCATAATCCTGAATGAGAAAAAAAATGGACATTTAATGAATTGTCAGACTTCATATTTTGTCCAGTTTTATTAAATAATATATGAATATTTTGATTAATTCTGTAAATTAATGTAAGCAACTACTCCATTTTCCAAAAAAGTTTAAAATGGATTTTTCTATATTTGTTTCATACTCCCATGTTTAGAGTACAATTATTTCTTAAAAGTATTCCATGTCTAATAAAACATTAATACTTAATATCTGACCTGCTGAGGAGATAACTGTGAGAGGTAGCAAAGGGTTAAGTTTACACAGGACTGCAAAAACTAATGAAAGAAGGGTACTGATGAGAGTAAGATTAGCAGACCTGACAGTAATTTTTGGGGAGAAGTCAGATTCCTGGTTTCCTTAGAACTTCTAGATAACACAAAAGTAAAATTTAAAAAAGTTGACTCAGCAGGAGGGTTCCACCAGTTAGAAAATAGACAATGGACTTGGGACACTCAGGCCCAGATAAGGACACATCTAGGTTAAACTGGTGAGGGGTCAGTATTCCAGGGTTATTACTTGGCTTGCTTAGGGAACCTCAAGCATTATGTATGTTATCTGACAGGCTCAGTCTAGGATTAGAGACTCATTAGCAATAATGTATGATAATGGAAAAGGAACACCCTAAAGAGAAAGAACCAATCAGTCCTCTGATGGGAGTGTCTGCACCAAACTAATGGCATAAAAATTGCCTGGCTTTTGTGTCCCCCACTCCTCCTTTCACTTCTGGCCAGAGGGGTTCAATTGCTCTGAATTTCTCCTTAATAAACTTCTTTTGATATCCAGATTTTTGGTATCAATTGGGTTCTATGTTTCCAAGTTGGCATTTCCAACAAAACTTAATCCTTTTAAATACAATCATTTTTGATATTTGTGTGAATTTTCTGAAATAGTTTTCTTTTTCTTCATAAGATGCAGGCTCTCTTTGGGAAAAAAAAACTTAATGAAAGAAAGACTTTTTTAGGATAAATTTTCAGATTAAAACTTTAAAGAAGGAGGATGACCATTGTGTATGTAAGAGACAGGAAAAAAATATGTTGGGAAGACTCAGCAAATAAGTGTTGACTGAAAACCTATGGACATAGGAAAAAACATTCAATGTGTTCAGGATACAAAGATGTCTTAAATCAATGCGAAATGGTAAACATTTTAAAAATTTAATCTCAGATATTATATTAACATATACTTTTGGAAATTCAGCTGTGACCAGATTGGCTATGTACTTTTCTATGAAAAGTGCATGAAATGATTCTTTGAGTATTTAACTTTTTAACCACCTTGAATTAGATTTGAAATTTCCTGTATATTAATTTAAAGAACTTGATCATGTGATGCCAACGGTCCTCACTGAAATTATTCCTTTAATAATACTTTTAACAAATTTTAATGATTATCTCAAAAAAGTATTTTTCTGATATGTGTACTGGACATCTGTTATAAGCTCCAGAAATCAGTGACATTAGCAAAGAAATGTTGTGTTAGGCCATATTCATAATTGGAAGAACCACCACAGAAAGAAGTTATTGAAATTATTATGGGGTAAAACAAGTTTAAAGGTAATCCCATATTTTTTTTTTCTTTCAGATTCTGCTTCATTTGTATCTCCAATTGATGATGTCTTCCAGATTAAGCATATGGATATATAGCATCTTTTTTGTGCTGATATGTGTGTTTTATAAGTCTGATGCAAGAAATAGAGACAATCTAATGGAAATGAGTCTTCAGGAATATTGCAGCATTTTCCAGACAGGAAAAACCTCCCTAGTTTATTTTAGTCAAGATGGTTAGTATTTGTTTATAGTACAATTTATGTTTTCATGATACTTTTTTTTTTGCTGTTTAAACAGGCTGTTGTTCAGTAGGAAAGCCTTATCACTACATGAATTAATAGAAAACCTTATAAATGCTACTGTAATGTAATGAAAAACATTTCAAAATTTTATACTGTGATATCTGAAAATCTATATAATAATTTATTTTTATTTTTTAGCATGTTTAAAAAGATTCTTTTCCTGTTCCTGTGTTTAGAGTTGAGTTTCTCATTAATTTTTTTGACCATACTTTATTTTGGCAACACTGTTAATTATGCCTTTATTTCTGTGGAATAGAATTAATGGTATTAATACTATTATTTCATCATTTCAAGGAATACTATCCTTTATATTACTGATGAAGTAATTTCTTATTTCTGTTTAGAGTTTAAATTGACACCTGCCTATAATTGCAAAGTAATAAAAGAATTGGCAAACATTAATTTTAAAAGTAATATATGTAAATAGTCTGGTGTACCAATTTTTTAGAGGGCTGATGACTTCTGTCAAGAGATAAGTTGACTTATATTTTTGGCTATGTGTTCCTTTTTCACTGAAATATGATTCTGAACTCTCATTGTGCCTGTGGGGAAACTTTAGTTTGAATAATGAGCGCCAACAAGACACTGCTAGAATGCTTGGAGTTAGGAGATCTGGGTCTGAATCCTGCCTCAGATACTTAGCTAGCCATACAATCAATAATTGGGTATTTTATTTAATCTCCCCTACCCTCAGTTTCCTCTTCTATAAAAAAAAAATGGGGATAGTATTTTTAACTACACAGGGTTAAAGAATGATATAAATCAGAATAGTTGTTGCTCCTCAAATTGTTATTTTTTTATCTTCTTCATTATTTGTTCCATTGCTTTGGAATATGTTTTTACCAAACCAGAACTGCTTGAGTACAAGCCTGGTCATAAACTTTATATTTGTCCTTCAAGAATCAGCCTAAATCAATAAGTTTTAAATAAGGTTATCACCAGAAGTTTGGCCACAGGACAGTTAATTTTTTTTATCCACAACAGCTTACAAAAGATGATCTTTAGTTAGGTAAAGATTGATTGTGGGTGTAGTGAGTTTTACAATACTAAGCCAAAGATCTTTGAAAAGAAAAATAATGGGTGAAACTTAATTATACATAAAGTATATATAGTATGTTAAAATTTCAAAGTACTTTGTGTATTCTTTGGGTCAACAGGTATAATTTTTGTACTTAGCTATAAGGCTCTGTATTTGGATAATTTCTCCTGGATTTTTAAAATTCGCTTTTAAGAGACAAATAATATTAGAAAATATTTTTATGTTCCTATTTGAGTTTCTCTAGATATTACTGTATTTCTTGAAGAACTGAAAAAAGCAGCTGGACCTCTTCATAGCTATGGGATTTCAGTTGCAAAGGTAAAATAACATTTTTATTATGTGATGACTTATATTTTATACTTTTCTCTTGTCCTATAACTGAGAATCTAAAAGTATTTGATGTTGTTACTGTTTTTCACAATACTCTCTAGAGTACAGAAAAATGCTTTTCTTCATATTTAAGAAAACAGAAGCAAAGACAAATCTGTTCATCATAAGTCCCTTACATAAGCTGTATCTTATGTAAACTGTGTTGTTTCAAATAGCTCTCTCATTGTTTTCCATCTTCAATTAGTTTTGGTTTCATATTGCATTAGTTTTGGTTAATACATTTCATAATGGACATCTATATAAGTAAGGTAATGTGCTTAATTTTTTGAACAAGTATTTATCAAATAACAGCTATGTAAAACACAAATGTGATTGAGGTTGCTAGAACATTTTACTGCTCCATATTTCTCACATCTTCTGTTAAATGAGAGGTTAAAGTCATAAATTTGAAAATATGTAGGATTAGAGGATTATAGATCTAGAGCTGGAAGAGATCTCAGAGACCATCTCTCTCAGTTTTACAGAAGAGTAAAACATATAGGTAAAAACTAGTAGAGATGAAATTTGAACCCAGCTCTTGTGACTCCAGAGCAGAAATTCTTTTTGTCATTTTGTAATTTGCACTCAAATGTAACATAAAAAATTGAGTATAGATCTCTTCTTAGAAATTTTACAGAAAGAGGATGCATAAGTAATAAAAAAAAAGTTTTCTATAGCATGTCCTAAATAAGATTCATAGTCATATAAAATAATTTGGTCTATGTGATAAACATGAAGTGGATAAATAATGCCTGTGATCTATGATTAACTTAAGGAGTTTTCTGAGTGTGCCTCTGTGTGTGTGTGTGTATTTACAATTGTATATTGAATGTCCCAAAACTCTTAGAGAAGTTTATTATAGCTATAAGTAGCTATAATAGCTTAAAACTTCACTAAGACTTTGGGAAACTGTACATGTCCGTGTTGTATACATATATGTATATGTATGTATGTGTATGCATTTCTGCATATAATATAGATAAACAGATACTGGTTCAGAAATTGTGATTCCATTGGTATAAGGAGCTTCTTGGTGAGGAGCATCCTGTACCAGTGCAAGTTAGCACCTTCTCTGAAATGTAGAATTTTAGAAAGTTGCCAAGGTCACCAAGAGGTTAAATGACTTATTTTTGTATGTAAGAGGTGGGACTTGAACCCAGGTCTTCCTGGCTCCAAGACCAACTCTCTTATTCCACAGTACTTCTCATATATATACATATATATTTATATGCACACATATATGTGTATATGTGTATGTTGTATATTTCTATATATGTGTATGTATGTCCATATATGTGTGTATATATATGTAGATATGGAGAGAGACATTGAAATATGACTATCTTAAGTGAAGGCAGGGACTGTAATTCATTGTCTTTATGTCCATATTTTAGTTTGTTTCATCTACCACAAACCTTAGCATTCAAATCTGGACAATTATTTTTACTTGAGAAGCTTAAATTTGGAGTATTTGTTGGTCTTTATGAAGAATGCTTTGGTATTTTAAAAAATTGATTGCAGAAATAATCCTGTACTATTAAATTGTCTCAAATTAATTTCCGAGGTGTCCTTAAAGTAATCCATCTGACCTGAAAGGTATGTTTATACTTGTTTATTTCCCAATCACTCTAACTTCTGAAAAGTTATTATAAAGCTATAGGAAAATGTGTTTCTCTTTAGGTCACTGGGTTTGAGCAGAATCATGTCCTATGGAGGAGCTAGATTACAAGAGTGAAAAGTGTTCTGATATTGAATTCAAAGACAAAGGATTCAGTGCTGACTCCATATACCAACTTAACCTCTCTGGGACTCTTCATCTATAAAATGAGGGAGTTGGACTAGATTGCCTCTAGGGTTCCTTCCAATTCTAAATCTATGACCCTATGACTAAGTGGTCTCAAGGTTCCTTCTGGCTCCAAGTTTTATGACCTTGCGTTTCTGAGGCATTATCATAAGGAGCCTCGTAGCAGCATTTTAAAAAATGGCACTGAGTAGGAGCCTGGAATTTTGCTTTCTGAAGAATCAGTACCTTCATATAAATGACCCAAATGAACTCTCTCTCTCTTTAGCCTAGGAATTCTTTATTACCATAATCTAAACCCTGCCAACCTTTCAACCCTGTTTTGAGTTACTGAGCTCCTGACCTTCTTGGTCCCTGATACAGACTCCTCCAATTTGGCTATTCTTGCACCTAATCTTTAATTGTTTTGTCACCAACCCTACGTCTACCTCAGTCTTTGGCCTGTCACCAGAACCTATAATTCTACTTCCTTTTTTATCTCTATTAGCGTACTTTTCTAAGGTGTTTTACTTTCAAACAAAAAGCTTGTATAACTTTGTAGATAATTTCTGGCTTTAAGGTAACCTGAAGTCCATGTTATTATAATTAGGAAGTGAGAACAATTGTAACTGTGGGAGAGGCAGTCAGGTATCATGGAAAGGCCTGGAGCAAATCACTTGATTTCCTTATGTGTAAAACGAGGGAATTGAACTAAATGGCTTCTAAGTTTCCTGAATCTATGAAGCTGTGATCATGGGATTATGTGATGGAATAGCATTTGTTTATTAAAAAGTGTATTCATGGGGCAGCTAGGTGGTACAGTGAATAGAGCACCGGCCTTAGAGTCAGGAGGACCTGAGTTCAAATTCGGCCTCAGACACTTAACACTTACTAGCCATGTGACCTTGGGCAAGTCACTTAACCCCAACTGCCCACCATAAAGCAAAAAAAAAAAAAAGTGTATTCATAACCAAATAGGGAGAATCAAGGAGGAAAACATTCTACAATAATGGGTTTTCCTTTAGTTTCCAATTCTTTGCCACTATTAAAATCACTGCTATAGATAATTTTGTACATATAGGACTTTTTAGTCATTTTTTCATCTCCTTTGTGCTATAACTAGTAGCGTTAGTGCTTGCTCTAAGGGTATACATAGTTTGGTAATGGTATTTAATAACCATTTTTCCCCCTTTCCTCCATGCAATCCCTTCCAAGCTTAGGGTTTTATTTATAATGAATCCTTCCCTGAATCTACTTTCTCTTTTATTCTTCTCTTTCCTCTTTCCTGGTTCCCTACTGTTTCTCTGGTGAGTTGGTGTAGAAATACATTCAAACTCTTTGTATATCTGTTTGTATGTTTTATCCTCCTTTGACCAGTTCAGATGAAAGTGAGGTTCGAGTGACTTTCTCTCCCCAAACCTTTCCTTCTTTGTATAGATTTCTACTTGTGTACTCTGATTATGTGAGACAAATTCCTACCTCCTTTTACCTTACTTTTCTTTTCTTCTTTTAATGTCAATAGAACATAACAAGACCACATTAAGACCTTATATCTTATTTGACTCCCATTATGACCCTGATGATAGTAACATATTGAAGGCACACTTTTATTATCCCTTTTCCCCAGGGAGGTAAATGGTTCATCTTTATAAAGTCCCTTCTAATTGAATGCTTATATTTAACTTTTTATATTTTCTTTACTCCTATTTTTGTATTTCAAAGTTCTTATTCAACTCTGGTCTTTTTATAAGAAGTGCTTAGAAATTCTCTTTCACTGAAGTTTACTTTTTTCCTCTACAGGATTATATTAATTTTTTTCTGGGTAATATTATTGATCATAGGCCTATTTATTTTATTAGATTTTTCTAGGTCTTAAAGAGATACATATATTAGTGTCCTTCACTATCATAGTTTTAATTTCCATTTCTTTTGATAGCTCATTTAGCTTTTCCTTTTAAGTATTTAATTTCTGTGTGATTTGGTGCATGTAGATTATGTATCAAAATTAAGTAATAGGGTATGGTATCATTCAGCAAAATGTGTTTTCTCTGTTTATTTCTTTGAATCATGTCTACTTATGCTATTATGTTTTCTAAGATCATGATTATTATTCTTGATTTTTAAAATTTAAGCTGAGGCATAATAGCTCCAATCCTTTATTTTAACTTTTTGTAAGTCTTTGTATTTCAAGCATATTTCTTTGTTGGATTTTGCTTTCTAATCCATTCTGTTTATCCCTTCCACATTATGGGTAAGTTCATTCCATCCACTTTCATAATTGTGAAGTTTAATTTTAAGTTTTCTTCCATCTTACTCTCTTGTAGTATTTCCTCTCTATTGCTCCTTTCTCCTTTTTATCATGGGTTCATACCCTTTTTTTTCCCTTATAAATCTATCTTCATAATTCTGTCTTTTGAGTTTAGGATTTGTTTGCTTATGACTAATCCCTTCTTGAATCTATCCTTTAAAAAATTTTCCCTCTTTCTACAAGCCAAAGCAACAAAGTTAAAGGATACAACTCATAGAGACAAACTGAGAATTACTGATTTGTTAGGAAAATAGAAGGAAACAAAGAGCTTGAGTGCCATATTCTAGGAAATTATCTAGGGATTTTGGAGACAGAGGACAGAACTCAAATCAGTAGAATCATAGGACATCATTAAAGAGAAACTCTAACTTTAATTTAACAAAAAATGTATTTGTGAAGTTCCAGAACTTTCATGTCAAAAATAAATTCTTGCAAGCATTGAAGAAGAATTGGTTTACATATCAAAAAACTCACTTCTCCACTGAATAGTGTAAATTCTTTGAGAAAAAGGGTTGTTTCAGTTTTTGTCTTTGTTTCCTTAGTGCTTGGATTGCACATGATAAAAGCACAATAAGTGATTGTTGAGTGAAGAAGCACTAATTCTAATTGTAGTCAGTCTAATATCTCTTCTCTCCCATATTTTACTTTGGAGCCTCTCAAATACTGAACTAGCTCTCGTAATGCATGCATCAACCTCATTATCAATGTGTATATCCCTGGAAAGTACACTACCAAGGTAAGTGAACTTATCCACAGCATTCCAAATTCAATTTGCTGTAAGTGGATGGTGTGGTGGTGGCTGATAGAGCACCTGTATTTTCTTGGTGTTAATTGTTAGCCCAAAATTAGTCCAAGCAGCAGAGAATTGATGCATACTTTGTTGCATCTCAGCTTCAGAGGCTACACTGAGTGCACGATCATCTGCAGACAGAAAATCACACACTGATACTCCACTTTGGTCTTGGCTTATAGCCTTTTCAAGTTGAAGAATTTATTATCAGTGTAGTAACTGACCTTGATGCCATGTTCATCCTCATTGAAAGCATTTGACAGCATAGCTGAAAACATCATGCTAAAAAGCATGGGAGCAAACACACAGCCTTGTTTCACTCCATTGCAGATTGAGAAAGCATGAGACCATCATCAATTATCCAGAACCTAGGCAAGCATGCCATCACGAAATTGGCATACAAAATAAAGGTCTACAGAGCTGTTATTCTGACCTCGTTGTTGTATGCCTGTGAAACCTGGATAGTATACCAGGCACTATGCCAGGAAACTGAATTTCTTCCATTTGAATTGTCTTAGGAAGATTCTGAAGATCACTTGGCAGGATAAGATACCAGACAGTGAGGTCCTTACTAGAACTAAACTGCCAAAGACTCAAACTCTTCTTTAGAGAGCACAAATCCAATGGGCTGACCACGTTGTTCAAATGCAAAACTTACACTTGACAAAAAGACTATTTTATGGAGAACTCACACAAGGCAAGCATTCACATGGTGCTCAGAAGAAGCGATACAAGGACATTTTCCAGGTTTCTCTTAAGAACTTTGGAATTGATTGTGTGACATGGGAGACACTGGGACAGGACTGCTCAGCATTGAGTGCCCACATGAGCTCTATGAACAAAGCAGATTTGAAACAGCTCAAAGGAAATGCAGGATGCACAAATTTAGAAAATCTACCCCAAATGTTCCCATGAACTCTTTGTGCCCAATGGAGAATTTCAGAACTGTATAGGGGCTTTGATATGCCATTGACCAATTGAAATCCCAACAAGGTAATCTAGAATTATTTGCAAATTAAAAATCTTTGACACTGCTGACATGATGTAAAGAGTTGAAAAGTTTAGTGTAACATTTAATTTTTGCCTAGCTTGTATTCTTAGCATCATGGATCTAGATCTGGAAGGGCCTATAGAGGCCATTTAGTCCAACCCTCATTTTAAATAGAAGTAATATGAGTCCCAAAGAGGCTGATTGACTTCCCAAGGTCATAGGTAACAAATGACAGTGCTGATATTTGAACTCAGCTTTTATGATTACAGAGCCATTGCTGCTCACACTGTAACAAGTCACTGAAATAAACCAAACAAACCCAAAGTTGGTAATTTGAAGACAGAATCTCTTGAAAGTGATTTCACTTGAAGGCAAACCCTTTGGAAGACTGAAGGGATAGGGAATGGAAGAGAAGTAATGTACATTTAAATTGTGCCCTATAGAAGAAAGTTAATCAAAGCAGGTAGGAGTTAGAAGAGATGTTAATTTCTAAAGAGTACTCTATCTCAGCCACAGTGGAAAGGGTAGAAAAAAAAAGATTTAAAAATTACATTAGTAAAAGTACAGTCAATCTCAGGGTCTTTTATTGGTATGGGCAGAAGAATTGAGCTTGAAGTGATTATATATTAATGAAATAAGTGAATATGAGCTATAAAATAAAGCAGGCAGTTTGGTACCCTATGCTACTAAAAATGAAAACAAAACAAAATACAAGCCAAACTTACTTGCAATCTTACACGATAGTCTTAATTCACTAATAAAAAAGTCAGTTTCTTATGGGCTTAGAAAATAGCACCTCTATTTTGCTACTTTCAATAAATTCCTCTAAAGATTTGAGATTTGAAATGGTAAATGTATTGTCCATTTTTTAAATGGCACTTGTGAAACCCTTCTTATTCCACTCCATACTGTCATCAAATATTCTTTTGATTTTTGTATAGATATCTCATAAACATTTTCATTATCTGAGAGAATAGATGTATAGGTAGGTTGATGTTTCATGTCACCTTTTTGTGTTATTAATAAGATCTTATATTTTCCATGGCTTTGGTATTTCTTCCTTCTTCACCTATATTGTATTTCAGTCCCTCAATATTTTTGCAATTATTTTGTCTCTAGCACAGATCTCCTCTTTCTATATTTGGTTCAGTCCTTTTGCTTTTCCTATATTTGTTCTCCATAGTTCAGTTTCTACCCTACATCCGGGACTGATAATCACCAAGTGTAGTGTATCTACCGTCTTTGATGGAGAAAACAATTTATTCAAATAGTTTTTACAATTTTTTTCCCTATATTTTCCATTTTTGCATCCATCCTTTGGATGACTTTGCCTAGTTGGATATCTTGCTAACCCATCTTTAAAACTGGTTTTACCTTCCACTCTTCAGGTTTGCTTGATTAGAAGATACTTATAATAATGCACATACTTGTTTGTCATCTTTTGTCATATATTCTAACTCATTATTACTTTTGGAAGCCATCTCTCTCTGTTTGACAAGTGTGGTAGATGTTTATTAAGGTGCTTTGTAGCCCCTGTTTTCTCTTTTGCAGCAGTTATATGTTGATTTAAAGATCTTGATCAAATTATATAGTGCCACTGTCTTTTCTATTATACATTTACTATTTTTTTGCTTACTTTTAAAATTTAAATATTTTTTAAAATCATCATTTCATTTATATACCATATCTTTTTTATTATTATTCTTTTAAATTTTTTACTAATTCTGATCTTACCTCTTGACAATTTCATAGACCACTTATACACGGCTAACTCAGGAGTAATTCTCATGTCAATAGTAAGTATTTTCCTATCTGTTAAAATAAAATTTATTTCATTCTCTTTGGTGTTAGCTGGTATTTGACATATTTTTTCACCTAAGAAAGTGTTCATGATATAGAGGCATAAGGCGTTTGTATAATCCATGGGTCTTTGACTTCTCTCATTTCTTTTTCCTGAGCAATATCTTCTCATATTCACCTTTTCTTGTTTTTTTATTGAAGTGTTCAAGCCTCCCTCATTCCTCCCCCCATCTCCACCAGTGTCAGTGTTTGTTGATTTCACTTGGAAGGCCTTATCAGATTCTTCACAGAATATTTCTACTACTTCATCCTCTGCAATCAGTGTTGGTGGATAGACCATAATTATTTTCATGGTAGATATTTTGCAGCTAATTATCATTAATATTGAAAAATACATGATCAATATCCAATGAAATAATGTTACTTATTGCCCCGGGCATATTATGAAACCCATTCAGCCAACTCCTTTGCCTTTCCAAGAAATAATTGTGAACTATCCTTCCATTTAGCCACAATTTCCTTTAAAAAAAATTTTCATATGTAGTAACAGTATCAAGATTTATATGATTCAGCTCTTCTAGCAATATGTCCATGTAGTCCTAGTCATTGGACAAAAATCTCACATTTAGAGTAGCATCAATTAAACTGAAGTTTACCAGTAGTTCAAAAACTATGTAAACCTCTCTTAGTATATAGTTTAAAAAACAACCAAACTATGTGTTGCAAGTTTATATTTTTATTTGAAACCCTTTTTTATTTCTTATGTGTATATTAGATTGTATTTGTTAATTAATACTAAATTTATAATAAAAGGAAAATTAAAAATTAAAAACAAAATTAAAACTGTACAGCTTTCTTCATCCTTTCTTTTATTTGATTGTGTAGTATCCCTTACTTTGAGTCAGGTTTCCCATACTCTTATCTATTTATTTATAATAGAAATAACATATTATCAGCTTTGTCACTGAAGCAGCAGTGTGACTTTGGCTAAACCAGGTAATCACCTGAATCTTATTTGTAAAATGAGAGAGTTGGGCTAAATAATCCTAAAGATTGCTTTTAATTCTGTTATTCCTAAATGTTAAGAAAACAGAATCTCAAGTATCTTTTCTTTCCACTTCTTGAGGGGCATTTTTAATATTCAATTCATTTTAATAACTGGCATTGGGGACACAAAGACTAAAATGATATGGCCACTTCTTTCCAGAAATTTACATTTTAGTCAGAAGAGGTGGGGAGAACAATGTATATGAAATACATACAAAATAAATATGGGGCGCATTAACAATTGGTGAAATTAGAAAAGGCCTCAGATAGAAAGCACTTGAGCTCAACTTTGAAATGAGCTAGGAGTTCTTAGAGGCAAACTTGAAAGCATGGGGAACAGCCTGTGTGTGCCAAGGTTTCGAGACAGGAGATGTAATATATATTTTTTTAAGAAATAATGATCTTTAATGACATTTCCCTTTGGTATAAGTGAGACCCGTGAATAGATTCAAACAAAATAAGGGTAGGAGAGAGAAATAGAAGAGGAGGAGATAAAGATACAGTCAACTCTCCATTATCCACAACTCCTTAAGAGTATCTTCTATCTCTTCTGTATTCCTCACAATGTCTAGCAACAGGTACTCAATAAATACATTGATTTGAATGATCCCCTCTGAGGCTTATCTGCAGCAAAGTTAAATTCCAGCCTTTTTCCTAGGCTAGGATAAGGTCTGGCTTTTAGTCCTGGCCATTTACTGGCTATGCGGCCTTCAACAATCACCTAACCTTCTCTATGCATCAGTTTTCTCACCTGTAAAATGGAGATAATAATGCCTGTGCTACTTATTTCACAGGCTAGTCATGATGGTAAAATGATATAATAGATGACGTCTTTGAAAAAATAAAAAAGGTGCTAGATGTATAAAGATGAGATAACTTTTGTGCTCAAGCAAGACAAAATCAGAAAATAACTCAGCTGCCAAAACTATAATATTCCCAAACTAAATAAAAATTATTTGGGGATTATCCACTGCTATAGATAACCATTACCCCTCAAATAATGCAGAAATTGAGAGTTGACTGTATAAAAGAACCAAACACGGGATTCACTGTCCAACCCACAGGAGTTGGAGAGGCTACAAGGGGCTACACTTTGACTGTAAAGTAGGACAATGTGCATGCAACGCTGGGGGTGGGGGAGTGTATGTTTACGAAATGTATATACAGACCCCTAGAATAGGGGTCCTGGCCAGGAGGCACTCTGTGTATGTGGCAGAGGGGAGGAATAGGGATAGGACATTCACCTCCCCCCTGGCCAGGAAGTGGGGTTCTGGGATAGGCTCTGAGGATTAAACATCCTCTTTGAAGAAGGGCAAGCAACCACATCTGCCCCTAGTCTCCCAAGCCCAATCTGGGAGTCCCAGGCTAAAGGAGGATTGGGGGACAGGGGAGGGGGAAGGGGGGCAGATGGAGTATCATCATTTCTAGCCCACAGGAAAACTTTGCATAAAATTTATTTAGACTTGGTGCTTGGTCAAAGGCATAAGGTTTAAACACTGGAGGAGGGACAGAATTCTATCCCTTTGAAGAAAAATCCCATTCCACTGGAGTTGTCCCCAAGATTCCTTTCTCTTGTTAGGGGGTCTTGCCCAGGCCCATCTGAGGGCCATGAGGCTGCATGGGCACTCATGATCTGGTGGAGGAGAAGAAAAATTAATCCCTTCTCCAGGTCCTGAATCCTAGGATTCAGGTCACTCACAGATACAACAGAGTGCTGCAACCACAGCATTTCCCCCCAGAAAACTGTTGGAATTGGGACCAGAAAAGTGAAAGGGAGTGTCCTGGAGGCTGGAACAGGGTTGGGGACAGGATCAGGTCAGTTACAACTTCTGTTCCACTGGCTGCTGAAGACATAGCTCACTGCCTGCAGAGATGATGGGGAGGTGATTGTCCATGTGGCAGCTGACTGACACTCTCGAATCAGTGATCCTTTGTCCTAACCATGCCTTCAGGATCAACAAGCAGTAAATGTTTCAGCTGGCCACTCTGCAGACCCTTGAGGACATACTGGCCCGGGGTGGTCGTGCTCTCCCGAACCAGAAAGTCCCCATTGAGCCTCAGCTGTCCTTCGGCCTCCCGCCTACTCAACTTCCCTTGGAACCAGGGCTCCCCTCGGAGCTGCCCAGCCATTGGTGTTGTAGGGGCAGGTGAGGGGACACAAAGAGCATCTTCAAATGGTTTCATGTCAAAGAGGTCACGTGAGACACTGCCATTGGCAATAGGGTTAGAAGGACCACCACCTCCTTGCCGGACTTTTTCCAGGTTCTGGACATTGACATAGGAGGGATCATCAAATAGTTCTCTACCTGGTCCAGGAGTTGGGAGCCGTTTTCATATATCAGGGTCACCACCAGGTAGTTGTCCAACAGGCAAAGTGGCTCCTAGGTGGTTGCAGGTCTGCGTACTGGGTGGGGGTGGACGAGAACCCCCTGGGGCACCTCCATCCCGAAGCCTCATGTCTACCACCCCACCAAAAGGAGGCTCCTTCCCTGGAAAGTCATTGTAGTACTGATGGTCAGATGGCTCCTCTTCTGCCTCATCCCAAGCTGAGCCATCAAAGCCAGCCATCCTGTCTTGGGGGGTGACAAGCTTAGGTGGGTTCCTTGAGGTATTATTTGAAGCGCAGCTCAAAGGCCTGGCCAATGGTGCTGATGACATCCTGTGCTAGTCCTTCTGGACACTCCAGGATGTGTCAGGCTCTCTGATTGACAGGGTCTTTGGCAACATAGGCAATATACTCCGAAGTGTCCGGATCCCCACCTGACGCAAATGAGATTGACCGCATATGGTCATTGGCAATGATCTGTTGACAGTCTGCAGCCATGAGGTTGAGGCTGCTGGTAGAAACAGGGTGATGGGCATGCCAGCAAACTTTAGATTACTCCTCCCCAGTATGGAGCTGAGTGGGCGGCTACAGGGCTTTCTCCTTCGTGCAGCCCCCTTGGCCCCTGGCACAGCCTCACACACCAGACTGCTTCTCTGGTGACCTAGGTTCGAGTACTGAAATTCAAGGCCCGCATCGACTGGAGGACCTCCACACAACCCATGTACAGGACCGCATGGGGTCTCAGCTCCGCGCCGCAGGTCGGTCTCACTCCGGGTCTGGCGGCCTCACCTTCTTCAAGTAGACTCTCCAACTTTCTTCCCCCCCCCCCTCCCCAGATGTAATATTGAATAAATTTAACAGAATAGAAAGTAGACCACTTTGGTACATAAGGGAGTTATGTGAAATTAGTTCGGAAAGATAGGTTGGAAAAAAAAAAAGTTGTGAAAAGCTTTAAATGTCTCATAGGAGTTCATATTTTATCCTAGGGCAGAGATTTTTTTAAACCTTTTTTGTTTGTTTCATTGACCTTTGGCAGTCTGGTAAAGTCCATGAACTCTTTAAAATAATGTTTTTCGTGTATAAAATAAAATACATAGGATTACAAATGAGATCGATTATATTGAAATAGAATTATTAAAATGTTTAACAACTAAATTCACTGACCATAAGAACTTCTGTCCTGGAGAGCAGAATCACCTTGAGTAGAAGAGTTTTGTAGTATTAAAATTTATAGTTATATGGGGACAGATTAAGTAGAGAAGGTAAGTATATGGGGACAGGTAAGCAGAAAAGTTAGATGTGGCAAAGCCAATAAGAAGGTTGTTGCACTAGTGAAGAAAGTCTGGATTATTGTGGATGTGGTGTGAGTGAGAGAATTTGTTAAGGTAGAATATACAGGACTTGGCACCTGATTGAATATGAGATTTGAAGGACTAAAGATGGCTACTAGTTGTAAATCTGAATGACTGAAAGAATGGTGGTACTATTGACAAAGGCAAGGAAATTAGAATGATAATGAGTTTTGTTTTGGACATGTTGAATTTTCAGTGCTTATGGGATGTCCACACCTAGATAGAGTGTATCTAGTAAAAGAAATCATCAGAATGTTAGCAGAGGTGGTCATTAAGTGTGTCACAAGGTCCTTTATAACTGGATATATTGGTTTAAGATTTCCTAAGCATGGGCGGCTAGATGGCGCAGTGAGTCTACTAGAGCACTGGCTCTGGAGTCAGGAGGACCTGAGTTCGGATTCGGCGTCAGACACTTAACATACATACACACACACACACACACACACACACACACACAAACCTAGCCGTGTGACCTTGGGCAAGTTACTTGAGCCCAATTGCCCTCCAAAAAAACAAACAAACGAACAAAAAAAGATTTCCTGAGCATTTTACATGTTACCTTATGTGATCTTCATAGCTACTTTGAGAAAGTAGTGCATTATTATCCCCATTTTACAAAAAAAGGAATTGGAGGTACAGAGAGATTAGGTGACTAACTCATGTCCCTACAACTATTAAGTGTCAAAGATAGGATTTGAACCCAGGTGTCTTTGTATATCTTCCTACTCTTTATCCTGCCTCCCTAAAATAAGATCAATTTGGAGATAAACAACAATGTGGATAATTGTTTTTAATATGCTTATATGTATTTTTACATGTCATAAAATTTAAATATTTCAAACTTTTTCAGGTTAATTGTGCTAAAGAAGAAGCATCAAAATACTGTGGAAAGGAAAATGATTTTACAAAAGCATATTTATTCCGGTAACATCTTTTATATATGACTGATAGTAAAAATTAGAGGAAAAGAAGAAAAACATAAATGTAATTTTTAAGTTTTGAGATGAAAATACATAATTTAATTATATATTACAGTTTTTTAGACAAAAAGAATAATACTGTTCATAAATGTTAGACAATCAGCCAATAGATATTTTTAAGTGCCTACTATGTTCCAAGTACTGTATTAAGTATTGGGGGTACAAATATGAAAAAGAAAAATTGTTCCTGTCCTCAAGAAGCTTACTGTCTAATGAGGGAAGACAACACACAGTAGGAAAGTGAAAAGCAAGGACAGATAGGAGAAGGAAGGGAAAGTACTTGATGTGGAGGCATGATGAAGTCATGTGCAACTGAATGGGAAGTGAAGGGGTTGAAAAGAGAATATGACATGACTTTTTAATATCTAAAGTATAGCATCATTTCTTTTTAGGAACTGATCTTCAATGAATAGTAGCTTTTGGTTCATTTAATGGGTGTGCAATGTCTGACTTTTAAAAAATTGCCATCCATCATGTTTTATACAAATATATATTCTTTAGCAAATTGTTTTGTAGAGAGCAGACATTTAATTTTTTTCAGTTGAACTTAATATTTCATTAACAGTATATGAATGTTTCATATTATATGTTGGTATAAGTTTTCTTCTGAACATAAACATTCTGACATAATTTCCTATCTTAAACCTCTTACTAGTTGGCCTCTATGGTCCCTTCTAGTCATAAATCTATGACCTTATTAAGTAGATTTATTTAAGTTTCTGTATTAATAAAGCACTAGGAATCATTTTACTCATAAAAGTTAAAAATGAGTGTGTTGCAAACCATTTTAATGACTCAAATGTAACATTATATTCTTTAGGATATGATCTATTATTTTCAGAGAACAGAACATTTCTTATTGTTAATGGAATATCCTTTCTAATCCAATGAATATTGCCTTCTGTTTTTTTTTTATAGAATATTGCAAGGGGAGATAGAAAATTTAGATAAAACAAGACAAATGAAACTTGATTAATTTGAAATAGTATTATTGAGTATTGTTTTGGTGTAGATGTAGTTTACCCTTTATAAATGATTTTAAAATTGTAATTTGTATGAAATTATCATTAATAACTAAGTTGAATCAAAAGTAATAAGAAATTCCAAATACAACATGAATTCTGAGAATTTTTTTTTGACAGAGGTAACATATTACTCAGAGAGTTCCCCACCGATACTTTGTTTGACGTGAATGCCATCATAGCTAATGTTCTCTTGTAAGTAGAAGTAAAAATTAATTCGTTTGTTACTTAGTTGCCTTAATTTCACTTAACCTTGATTTTGAGGGGTTTTTTTTTTTTGAGATTTGCAAGTTATTGATTGTAAAATGTGTAGCGCTTGTATTTGTTTTGGGAAGTCGCTTCTAAACTAAAAATGTATTGAGCTAAGTCTTTTTAAAATAGGTTTTTATTATGTCTCATTTTTTTACATCACCATAGTTTTCCTTCTTCACAGAGGTCTCCCACATATAAAAGATATATCCCATAAAACAAATAGTATTTTTAAAAGGCAGATAAAAAGAAAGAGGTAAAAAATCAGCACAACTGATCAATACACTGAAAAAGTCCAAAAGTATGTGCAATGTCCAACATCTGTTGGGCCTCTCACCTCCAGCAAGGACTGAGGATATTCTCTCATATCTCTTCATTTGAGTCATGCTTGACCTGTATAGTTTTGCCAAATTTGTGTGTGTGTGCATGTATGTTTCCATTTGCATTTTTTAGTACTTGTGTACAATTTTCTTGTCTCTGCTTACTTCACTCTACTTTAGTTCATGTAGTTCTTTCTATGCCTTTATTCATCACATTTATCTTTTCTTATAGCTCAGTAATATTCCAGTATATTAATATACCATAATTTTTTTAGCCATTCTCCAATGGGCATTTACTTTGTTTCCATTTCTTTGCTAGTACAAAAATTTCTGCTATAAATATTTTGGTGTACATAGGGGCTTTTTTTTGAGGGGGGAAGGTAGGGCATTTGGGGTTAAGTGACTTGTCCAAGGTCACAGGGCTAGTTTTTTGTGTTAAGCATCTGAAGCCGAATTTGAACTTAGGTCCTCCTGACTCCAGGGCCTGTGCTCTATTTACTGTGTCACCTAGCTCCCCTCATTATCTTTAATAATTTAATTGACTTTATAATTTGTTCTTTTACTCACTTATTTATGATAGTTACTTAATTTCCAATTAAGTTTAATCTTTGCTTCAGCTACTCTTTATTAAATATATTTTTAATTGCATTGTGGTCAGTAAAAGATGCTTTTAATATTTTTGCATTTGCTTGTGAAGTTTTTATACACTAGCATATGATTAGTTTTTGTAAAAGTGCCATTCATAGCTTACAAATTGGCATAATCCTTTTTACTCTCATTCAGTATTCTCCAGAAGTCTATCATGTCTAACTTTTATAAAATTTAATTCAGGTTCTTCATTTATTAAAAAAATGTTTTTGGATAGATTCATCTCAATCTAAGAAGGGTTAATTGATATTCCCCACATTTATAGTTTTATTTTCTCCTTTAACTCATTTAACTTGTCCTCTGTGAATCCAGATACTGACTGGGTCATTTGATATATATATAAATATATATATATATATATATATATATCATATTTGGTATTTTGATTTATTGTTGATTGTGGTTTTCAGCAAAATGTAGTTTCCCTGTATTTTTTTTTGATTGTCTATTTTTGCTTTTGTTACCTCTGTCTTTTTTATTTCAGTTGAAGCACAATAGATTCTGTTCTAACCCCATATTTAACACTGTCTCTGTATCCAGTGTGTTTCTTGCAAATGATATATTGTTGGATTCTGGTTTCCAATCCATTTGGATATCCTCTTCCATTTTATGGATGACTTCATCCTATTCACATTCACAGATAAGACTGTTCTGTATTTCCCTTCATCTTATTTTCTTCTATTTTCCTTCTCTTTTCTTTTTTTCCTCTTTAAGAGTTTGTTTTACCTCTGACTAAGTTTTCCCTTGATGTACTCTCCCCATTCTTTTCACCTCCCCTTCCCTTAACCTCTTTCCTTCCTTTTTCCCTGTTGGCTGAAAGGTATTTCTGTACCCAGCTCTCTGTGTATGTGTATTCTTCCATCCTTTAACCTGTTCAGATGTTAGTTAAGTTCCCACTGTTAAGAATTTAAGTTCCCACTAATTAAGTATTTCCCTCTGCCCCTTCCTGTTTTTCCCTCCTGTTTGTATGAACTTCTCCTGTCATACAACATTTAAATGAGATCATTTTTTCTTTCTTCTTTTCCTTCCCCTCCACGCCTTCATGCCTCCAGTTCCATGTCCCCTCCCTTTCCATTCTTCTTTTTACAATCAACAAGACATAACAGAATAATTCCTAGGCCCTCTTGTTTAATAAAGGGGAGTCTTCCTTTTATAAATCCTAATGAAAGTAAAGTTCTAAGGGGATACATATATCATATGTCCATATAAGACTGTAAACAGTAGTCCCTTATGATTGCTTCCTCATCTTTACCTTTTTATGTAAATATGGCAGATACGGCAGTTTTTTTCTTTTGTAGAATTCTTCTTGCTTGTAAAACTTAAATCTTAACTTTTTTTGGAATATATATTCCAAGCTCTTTACTTTTTTATGATGTTAAATGTTAAATCTTGTGTGATCCTGTTTGTGGCACCCAGTTACTTTTAATTCTTTCTTTCTGGGTGCTAGCAGTATTATTTCCTTGACTGGGAGCTCTGAATTTTGGCTATCATATCACTGGGAATTTTCATTTTGGGATTTCTTTCAGGAGGTGACTCTGGATTCTTGCAATTTCTACTTTTCCAATTCCTGAGAAATCTGTGCAGTTTTCTTTTAACAGTTTCTTGAAGTAGAATGTCTAGGATCCATTTTTGGTCACAGCTTTCAGGAAGTCAATGATTCTCAAATTGTCTCTCTTCAGTCTGCTTTCCAGGTCAGTTGTT
The DNA here is from genome assembly GCF_028583685.1 of Petaurus breviceps papuanus. Taxonomy (NCBI): domain Eukaryota; kingdom Metazoa; phylum Chordata; class Mammalia; order Diprotodontia; family Petauridae; genus Petaurus; species Petaurus breviceps. The sequence continues at coordinate 4,415,553 of NW_027185735.1, forward strand.
TTTCCTGTTAGATACTTCACATTATCTTTTATTTTTAATCAGTCTTTTGACTTTGTTTTAATGTTTCTTTACTTTTCATGGAAAAATTAGCTTGCATTTGAACAATTCTTATTTTTTAGAGAGTTATTTTCTTGGGTAAAGTGTTGTGCCTCGTGCCAAACTATTGATTTTCTTTACATATCTTTCTTCCATAGCTCTTATTTATTTTTGCATTTTTTACCTCTACTGCTCTCATTTGGTTTTGTAAATGATTTTTAGCTCCCCCTTTTTTAAAAAAAACACCTCAAGTTTCTTCTATTCCAATGATTCTTGTTGGACTTGTGTCCCAAGCTGCATTTTTTCTTTGAGTCATTCTTTTCAGGGTTTGTGTCTTGAATTTCCTTGTCTGCCTTTTTATGATGGATTATTGTTTACTAATTCTCCCCATCTGTTCCTTGATTTTGGATTTTATGTGAGGCCTGGGAACTATACATTTTGGGGACAAATGTCTTGGCTGAGTTTCTGTCCTCTTGGATCTTTCTGCTTCTTTCTTAGTGTATTGAGTATTGTATTTTTCCATGATCTCAAGGACAGCTCAGACTAGGTTCCTGCAAGCTTTTTTTTTTGTTTTTAAAGTGATGTGACCTGGAGCAGAGTCTATTCCCTTCTCTTCTAGTTTTAGCTCTGTGATAGTCCTTGATCCACCTTTGGGTCTGAGCAATACCTCTGTCATCTTGTCCCTGTTTGGAAGTTTCAGCAAATTTATATTGGGCTCAGCTACTATTAGCCTGCTTGGGAGGCTTTGCAGGTTCAGAATGACTGAATTACATATTCCCCTTTAGTCTGTCATTCTTGCTCTGGTTATTTTACCTCCCTTGTTATTCCAGGCTTCCGCCTGGTCTTTGCTTCTAGATTCAGAGCTGCACAGTCACTGCTTCTGATGTTATTTCTTGCTCAATACACAGCAAGGATCTGAGACCATTATTATCCTGTCCATGACCTCTAGGTGTAGGTTCTTCCTCAGTCTGCCCTGGATCTATGATCTGGGACTGAGTGACAGAGTTGCTAGATGGCACCCATTGCTATACCTTTTGTTGGTTCCCTGATCCCCTGCTCTGGTGCTTCCTGCACCGGTGCCCAATCTAAATCTTCTTTCAGTCCCTAAGCACTGAAATACTGTGTATGGCCCTGCGTTCCTGGCCAGATCCCAACCCTGTATCTTAATGCCTGTCATAATGACCTAGGATGGATATGACTGGCTATGATTTTTTATTTCCTGATAATATTTTGGTCTAGTAGATTTGTTTGATTGTTGTGGAAGAGGTGTTGTGTTGTAGGGGAGGAGTAGGCCATATTTCTTTCTGCTAATCTGCTATTTGATTCTGCCTCCTGACAACTCCAATTGTTACTTAGTTTTTCTTTACAACCATCTTAAATTGCACCTTTTCCTAGGTCCATCTAACCTGGGCATGTCATTTGCCTTCTCTGAGCCTATATATCTTCATTTGTAATATTAGAGGCTGGATTAAATGACTTTTGAGATTCCTGCCAACCCTAAGCAAAACAAGTTTAATTTTTTTCCACATGAGAATCATTTAAATATGTGCAGATAGTTATCATTTCCTTCTTAAGCTTTCTCTTATCTAGACATCACCAATTCCTTCAACTAATCCTCGTATATCATGATATGCAGTCTTTGCATTAACTTGGTTGTCTTCCTCAAGGTTCACCCCAGTTAGTCAACAATCATTTCTTATGTACCTACTATATGCCAAGCACTGTTGTAAGCACTAAGGATACAGAGAAAAGGAAAAAATAATCCTTATTCTCAATGAGCTCACATTCTAAATGTCATATTTTCATAAATTTGATACCTGTCACTGAACAACACAATAGTTTGAATTTTGTCTGAGTGTAGAGTATAATGAATCTGTTACCTTCTTCCTTTTGGAAGGTACATTAACCTTATCAATGTAACTTCAAATGACATGTAGTTTTTCTAATTCTATGTCACATGATTGACTCATGTTTAGTAAATTAATCAATAAACATTTATGAATCCTAGGCTCTAGTCTCTTATTATGTGACAGTTCCTTCCTCGGTCTTGGAATACAAATACAGAATGAAGAAGTCCTTGTCCCCATAGAGTTTATATTCTCTTGGGGATAGACAACATGTATATAAATGAATGTACTTAATTTCAGGGGGTTGGCAATAGCAGGGGAAGGTGAAAGGTATGATATCTAGACTTTTTTTTAGTTTATGCTGGTCTCTAATCAGGGAAAAAGACTGAAAGTGGAAGCAGCATCTAGAAACTCTTAATTCAGAATGAGATGCTAAGGGCAAAACATGTTCCCAGTGCCGCCATGTGCTTGTAATTGCCATTACTTCTGGAGGCAGGGATGGGGCAGGCTGGGGAGACCCTTTCTGTCTAAGTCTAAGGGAGAGAAAACATTGAGAGAGAAAACAAGTGCAAACGAGAAAGACTATAAAAACCAAAACAGAGTGGAAGCGAAATAAGACTTAGGTGATTCTGTGTTCTTGTCATTTGTTATCATTTCCTTGTCCGTTATATTATTGTTATTAACTTTAGCACTTTAATCATTGCTATTGTTATATTTATTTGTTTATCCTCCTTTTGTTCCCAAAATAGCTTGAATTCTCTTTTGGTCATCCTGTTTTGTGGACTGGTAAAAATCTGTAGTGGATTTGAAGTTTAGAAACACTATTCTAGACTTAATTTATAAACCTGCAATACCTCAATTACTAGAATTAACCTAATCAAACATTTTAAAGGAACTGAGGATAAAATATTATAGTTGTTGATGGATACATGTTACCTGTTGTTAAAAATAACTATTGTCATAGAGGATTGGTAGATTGTCACTATGGTTCCCCCACCCCATTAGGTGAATTAATGTAAGTTTAATCTTTATACCCAAGGGTTTTAAAAAAGATTATCATGTTGAGAATTTTTGTCAGAGATTGAAATAAATCAAAAAACATGAAAGAGAGCATACTCCTAGTTTTAGAAGTGTAAACACTGAGGCCCTCTGGGATCAGTACAGGTCTTTGGATACATTAACTTTTTTCACATTATAGACATACTTTATGTATATAATTTGTACGTATATAATGTATGCTTTTTATTAAATTATTTATGCAATTTTGCTTTTAAAATAGTAGTCACTTTCCCCTTAAACATCTTCCCAAACATTCCAGGAAACAGATGGCAGGGATTGAGGCAAAGGTCAGGGCCCAGTACCAGCAACCTTATACAAAATAGCAGCATCCAAATTACAGACTAAAGGAGGTATGCCAACTCAGCCCGAGAGTGTAGGAGGCAGAAGTTTTGAATTCCAGAAATAAACCTGGAGATATGAATAAATACACACAAACACACACACACCATTTCTTATGTTCCATGCACTTACTTCCTTGCCTGACTTACTTAAGGCTCTGAAAGGACTCTACCCTGAGGCCAGACCCATCTAGACATTGAAAATATTATCTAAAATCTTCCTTTAATGTTTGAAAAACTTCCCCCTGATTATCCTCTCCCCATCTCACTGATTCTGAACCCTCTCATCATTTAGACTTCATATGCTGTCACAGTGCTACCTGATTCCTTATCCCCATATACCTCATTGCATATATCCCCATATACCCCATATGCCTCAAATGCACTCTCCCATCCAGTGTCCCATCCCAGAGCTACCCAACCCTTTCCACTGTGCTCCCTGGAATTCCTGCTCCCTAGGCAACAAGCTAGCTTTCTTAAAATTTTCCCTGCTCTTTTCATCTTCTGGCTTTCACTAAGACCTGGCTTCCTCCTCATGACATGGTCTACCTGGTTGTTCATTCCAACATTGTCTGCTCCTTTACTCATTCCCTCATGTGGGAGTTGTAATAGTCTCTGCCCCCATAACCACTTACTTCTTGTATTCTATAACTTAGCAACCATTTGTTCTTTGAGGTTCACTTAAATATTATCTAGCACCCAATCAAAATTCTTGTAGCTGTTGTTATTATCCTTTCTTTCAGTGCTGGATTACAGTTTTTCTGTAATCTCTAGCTTCTACTCTTGTACTAGGAGACATCAACATACATATTGATACTTCATCAGACACCCTAACCTTACAGTTCCTCAACTTACTCATGTCCCATGATCTCTTCCCCACTTTAGCCACATATAAAGATGGTCAAAACTTTGATCTTTCTGTCACCTGCAAATTCAAGAGTTTCACATTCATGAACTCTGAAATTTCCTTATCTGATCACAAAGCTATTGGTATTTCACTTCTTCTGTCTTCCAAAAAACCTTGTTCTTTGTCAACAGTGTGACCTTTAATCCCTGACCCTTCAGTTCTCTCATGGGACATCACCCCAGCCCTAGCAATACTCTTTCTTTCCCCATATTGACCTCTTGGTAAACCTCTATATCGTCCTCTTTTCTTGAGTTCTTTGTCCTCTTATCATATAGCCAGTCTTGCCCTGCCAAGCCACAGCCTTGGATCACTCCCACCGTATGTTGTCTTCATTCCTATGCAGGTGGAGAAAATCATGAAACTATATTGACTAAAAAATTGTGATAAATCCTTATACATTTTCCTTATTAACTCATTATTACACCTACCCACAGCAACTTTTCCAAACGTTGTCATTCCTTCTTAAACAGCCCTTGTTCCTCTTCCTTCCACCTTCTCAGCTGAGAATTTTGACTCATTTTTATAAAAAATATTGAGACTATTCACTGAGAGCTCTCTTTTTTCCTCTCTTCTTCATCTCACTGCCTTCAGCCACTATTTGATTCACCCCATCTTCCATGAAGATGTGGCCCTTTTGGGGGGATTTTTTTTGGAGGGGGAAGGTAGGGAATTTGGGGTTAAGTGACTTGCTCAAAGTCACACGGCTAGGGTTTTTTTTTTTTTTTTGGTGTTAAGTGTCTGAGGCCGGATTTGAACTCAGGTCCTCCTGACTCCAGGGCTGGTACTCTATTCACTGCACCACCTAGCCACCGCAGATGTGGCCCTTCTTGCCAAGACATCCTATTTCATCCCATCTTCTCCAAGAAATTGCCTCTTCTGTCATCTCCACCCTCTCACTTATTTTTAGTCTCTCCCTGTCTATTGGCTGCTTCCCCATTGTCTACAAACATACACTTGTTCACATTCTCAAAAAATGTTGAGTTGAATTGAACTGATATTGTGGAAGATAATCATGCTATCACATGAATTGTACCTTGTTGTCACTTTAAGAAATAGACTGCTGATGAGGATTATGGATCTAACCAAGTAGATTAATTCTAATTTTTCTTGTTATTAATTAATATTAAAAGTTAAAAGTTTAAACTAAATTTGTTTTGTGATTTTTCAATTGGTTCTCTTTGCCACTATTATGGAATCAAAGGTTTGAGATAAGTTGACTTAATTGTTTTATCTTACTTTTTGTGGAAGGAATGTATGTAAACTAGATTTTTTTTCTTTTACAGTGCACTTCTATTTAATGAAATAAAATACGTTACTTCAGTAGAAGACTTTGAAAATATAGAAAATGCTTTGAAGGGAAAAACAAATATTGCCCTCATATATGTGAGAGCAATTGGAACACCAGGTACTAAGTAAAAACTTTTAATTTTGTTGTGTTACTATATTTGTGTAACTGTGTAGAAGGTAAATAAAATAGGAGATTATGACCATAGTGTCAAACTTGAAAATATATTTTGTTGATCTTGTCTACTTTCTAACTTTGTTATTCTGTGGCATTTAATTAACATTGACTAATTACAGTGGAGTTGCATCTTAAGGTGGAATTGGTCTTGAACATAAGCATGTTGGGGCGGCCAGGTAGCACAATGAGTAAGAGCACCGACTCCAGTGTCGGGACGACCTGGGGATCGAATCCGGGCTCCGACACTTAGCACCACACCCAGAAATAACTAGCCGTGTAACTTTGAGCAAGTTACTTAACCCCGATTGCTTTAAAAAACAAACAAACACAAAAGAAAATCAGCATGTAAAGGAAAAAAAAACCATGTACTATTCACATTACACTCTTTATAGGAAATCTCCAAGTTTAACTGATTTTGGCAAGTGAGTAAGGGAAGTTGGCAATCCATACCCTAACTTCAGTCATGCTCATTCAGTGGAATAGTGGGTATAGAATTATCTGCATTATATTAATTGTTCTTACTCTCCCTCCTCCTCTTTCCCTTTTTTCCTCCCTGGAGTTAAGAAGACCTAAGTCTAAATCCAGCCTCAGACGCTTACTAGCTGTGTGACTTTGGGCAAGTCATTTAACCTCTCTTTGTCCTAGTTTCCTCAACCATGAAATAGGCATAATAGCACCTACCTCTCAAAGTTGTTTTAAGGATCAAATGAGATAATATTTTTAAAGTGCTTAGCACAATGCCTGCCATATATACTTTAAAATGCTTGTTTTTAATGTTTTCTTTCTTTTTTACACTGTGTATAATTGAAGTCAGTTAAATTAATTATGTTATGTAACTCTGCTGCATACATTTTATCCTAGAAATTGTTATTTCCCAGTTGTTTATTTTCCTTATTTTTTCTTTTATGATTATTATTTATTTTTAAAGCAGCTTTGTGAAGTAGAGCAGCATTATTTTGTTGTTTCACAACTCTAGATTATAGAAGTTACATTTTTTTAAAATTGTGTTTCTTTCCTGAATAGAATCATAATGAAATAGTTTGTTGAAAAACTTGATTTTTTCATAAAGCTATCTATTGTGTAATAGATATATAACATTATAAGAATTTGAGCAAGGATTCCACTAACAGTTCCCAGACTTTTTGATCTCAGAATCTTTTTTTTTTTGTCTTTTTGGAGATGAGGAAGGCAGGACAATTGGGGCTAAGTGGCTTGCCCAAGATCACACAGCTAATAAGTGATGTGTCTGAGGCTGGATTTGAACTCAGGTCTGCCTGACTCCAGGGCTGGTGTTCTATTCACTGCACCACCTAGCTGCCCCACATCCTTTTACCCTCAAAAATTGTAGAGGAGCTCAAAGAGTTTTTGTTTATGTAGGGATTATCTATTGCTTTTTTCATATTAGAAATTAAAATGGATAATATTTTCATATATTTATTAGATAAAGTAAAAATAATGAAACATTCTATATTAACTTGAAAATAACTATATTTTCCAAAACAAAAAATAGTAAGAAAAGTGAGATTATTTTATTTACATTTAATATCTTATTTTTCCCCAATTACACATAGAAACAACTGTCAGCATTCATTTTAAAAATTGAGCTCCAAATGTTCTCCCTCCCTCCTCAAACCTTCATTGAGAAGGCAAGCAATTTGATATAGGTTATACATGTGTAGTCATGCAAAACATATTTCCATATTAGTCATGTTGTAAAAGAAAACATAGACCAAAAGAAAAACCTAGAAAAATAAACAAAGTAAAAAAGTATGCTTCGATTTATATTCAGACTCTATCAGTTCTTTCTCTGGGAATGGATAGCATCTTTCATCATAAGTCTTTTAGAGTTATCTTGGATCATTGTATTGATGAGAATAGCTACATCATTCACAATTGATTTCTTACAGTATTGCTATTACTGTGTATCATGCTGTAGCAGCAAGCACCCCAAGCGTCCTCAGGGTTTGCAGCTACCACAGGTTCTTGGATCTGCTTTGTTAAAGGAAAGCAACTCAAAATGGGTTAACAAGCTTACTTTAATCAGTCAGATGTATATCATTTACCTAGTTCAGGGGAAAAAGATCAGCACCCCGAACTTCAGAACATACAGACAGAATTATCAAGACAGAAACATCAAGTAGACAGATTTCTAAACTGTCCAACCATTACATCCATACCCAGTCAACATCTGGGTTTCCACATTCTGGGTTTTTCAAAGCTGGGGGACTCTCAACATCGGCTTCCCAGAATTCAGATCAAATCACAGAACACTTCTCAAAGTGAGTCCCAAAACAAAGCTACACATCAGTGCTTATATAGCCTTCTCCTGGCTCAGAGAATGTAACAACCCTTTTGACCTACTGGCCAATCAAAAAGTATCTTCTGAAAAACAAGCCTCCCTCCCCAGGCTTCTGGTGCACTTTAGCCTAGGGGCAGGGAAGATCTTTAAAATTTACATTCGCATTACACATGCTCTTCTAGTTCTACTTGTTTTACTTTCCATCAGTTCATGTAAGTGTTTCCAGGTTTTTCTAATTGCATCTACCTCATCATTTCTTATATCACTATAGTGTTCAATCACAGTCTTATACTACAGATGTTTAGGCATTCCTCAATTGATAGGCATCCTTTCTGTTTCCAATTCTTTGCCACCAGAAAAGAGCTGCTATAAATATGTGCATAATTCCAAATTGCTGTACAGAATGGTTGAATCATTTCACACCTCCACCAACAGTGCATCAGTGTCTCAGTTTTCCCACATTCCCTCTAACATTTGTCATTCTCCCTTTCTGTCCTATTAACTAATCTAATAGGTATAAGGTAGTACCTTAGAATTGTTTTAATTTCCATTTTTCCAATCAATAGTGATCTAGAACATTTTTTTTATGTGGCTATAGATAGCTTTGATTACTTCATCTGAAAACTGACTGCTCATTTTTTTGACCATTTTTCCAGTTGGGTAATGGTTACTTTTATACATTTCATTCATTTCTCAATATCTTTGAGAGATGAAGCCTTTATCAGAGAAACTTACTTCAAAAATTTTTTCACACTTGTAATGGGAATGTAAATTTTTAATATCTTCCCTGCCCCTAGGCTAAAGTGCACCTGGAGCCTGGAGTGGGAGGTTTGTTTTTCAGTAGATCTTTTTTGATTGGCCAGTGGGTCAATAAGGTTGTTACATTCTCTGAGCCAGGAGAAGGCTATATATATAAGCCCTGATGTGAGGCTTTGTTTTGGGGCTCACTTTGAGAAGTGTTCTTGTGATTTGATCTGGATTCTGGGAAGCCGTTGTTGAGACCCCCTCCCCCCCTCGCCTTTGAAAAACCCAGATGTTGAAACCCAGATGTTGATTTGGTATGGATGTAATGGTTGGACAGTTTGAAAACCTGTCTACTTGATAATTCTGTCTGTATATTCTGAAGTTTGGGGTGCTGACCTTTTTCCCCTGAACTAGGTAAACGATACATATCTAACTGATTAAAGTAAGCTTATTAACCCATTTTGAGTTGCTTTCCTTTAACAAAGCAGATCTAAGAACCTGTGGTGGCAGCAAACCCTAGGGACGCTTGGGGTGCTTGCTGCTACAACACTTGATTGCTATTTTCCTCTATCCTATTCCTCTAAATTTTTGTATTTTCCTCTGTCCTATTTCACCCCCCCCCTTTATTCTATTCTATCTATCTTTTCACCCTGTCCCTCCTCAAGTGTTTTGCTTCTGACTACTGCCTCCTTCAGTCCACCCTCCTTTCTATGAGCATCCTCCTCCTCCCCCTTCTCTTATTCCCCTTCCCCTTCTACTTTTTTGTAGGGGAAGATAGATTTCTATACCCAATTGAGTGTGTATGTTATTACCTCTTTGAGCCATTTCCAGTGAGAGTAAGCTTCAACCATTTCCCACTACCTCCTTTACCTTCCCTCTACTGTAAAAACTCTTATCTTGCCTCTTAATGTCAGATAACTTACCTTATCCTACATTTCCCTTTCTCCCAGCGCATGCTTCTTTCTTACCCCCAAATTTTATTTTTCTTAGATATCTTCCCATAATATTCAACTCAAACCTGTGCCCTCTCTCTATATATACTCCTACTTGCTCTAATAACGAGAAAGTTCTTATGAGTTACAAGTATCATCTTCACATGTAGGGATGTAAACAATTTAACCTTATTAAGTCCCTTATGGTTTCCCTATCCTGTTTACCTATTTGTGCTTCTCTGGAATCTTTTATTTGGAAGTCAAATTTTCTATTTAGCTCTGGTATTTTCATCAGCAGTGCTTGAAAGTCCTCTATTTCATTGAATGTCCATTTTCCCCTGAAGCATTAAAATCAGTTTTGCTGGGTAGGTGATTCTTAATTGTAATACTAGCTCCTTTATCCCTCAGAATATCATATTCCAAGCCTTCTGATCCTTCAATATAGAAACTTCTATGTCTTATGTTATCCTGACTGTAATTCCACCATACTTGAATTGTTTCTTTCTGGCTGCTTGTACTATTTTGTCCTTGTCCTTGGAACTGTGGAATTTGATTGTAATATTCCTGTGATTTTTCATTTTGGGATCTCTTTTGGGAGGTGATCAGTGGATTCTTTCTATTTCTATTTTACTCTCCAGTTCTAGACTATCAGGGCACTTTTCCTTGATGATCTCTTGAAAATGGTGTCTAGGCTCTTTTTTTTTTGTTTATGACTTTCAGCACATCCAATAATTTAAAAAGTTATTTCTCTTGGATCTGTTTTCCAAGTCAGTTGTATTTCTAAGGTATTTCACATTGTCTTCTATTTTTTTCATTATTTTGATTTTGTTTTTATTGTTGATGTCTTGTAGAGTCATTAAAAGAACACCAAACCCAAGGGAAAAAGCATGGTGTCTAGCTGGGGCCACTTCTGACCACCCAAAATTCTGTTAGGGCAGAGGCCTAAGCTGGTGAATTGTGAATTGTCTGCTGTGTGAAGAGCCTGAGACTTTTTGAGATCTAGTTCCTAATGAAACTATAGTTAGAGGGGAGGAATTCAGAAAGTGAGTAATAAGGAAAACTGGAAAGAGGGACTGGAGGTTAGATTGAAAGTACCAAAGATTTCTGGAAGAAAAATTCTCACAGACTTTGAAATGAATAGATAAATCAGCAGGAAAACCAGTAATGGGAAAATATGGCCTCCACATCTAGAACAAAATCGGGCATATATGCATAAATACTGCAAAATGAAGGTTTATACAGAGGATTTTGTGGAATTTGAGGACAGCATAGAACCACAACATACTGTTCCTGAATGGGTTAAAAGAGAAATGGGAATTACAAGTGTAGAATTTATGGTCTACACAGCAGAAAAAAAGAGCAGAAAAGAAAAACTTGAATCTGCAATGGCAAGCTACACCAATGAAACAAAGGAGAGAGCAATAAATTGGGAATGTAAATAAATAGAAATGTAGGACAACCTAGAAGAAGAGAAGCAAAAAACAAAACATTAAAAGAAATCATACTCTATGCTCAAAATAATCAAAATATACAGATCTCAAAGACAGAATGCATAGGGACAACTGTAGGGATCCTAGGTGTCACAGAAGAACACGACAAAACAAAAAACCCTTAAGACAATAATGAAAGAAACAATAGAAGAGAAGAACTTAGAACTTCTGAACATAGAAAATGAAATTTCAGTTGAGAAATTCACAGATTGCCTGCAGAAAAAAATTCCAAGGCTGTAAACTCCAAGAGGAATAGTACTTAAATTCAACAATTCAATTCAGAAATAGCAAGTTCTGCAAGGTATTTGGAGAAGGACCTTCAAATAAAAAGGAAAGGATATTTGAATAATTCAAGACTATTCAGCACTCCCTAGAAAAAGGCAGAGGGAACAGAACAACATGCTCTGAAGAGCATTGAAGCTCAGGATGTAGCCCAAGGTGACCTATTCTGAAAATGTAAATAGGACAACAGATGGGGGTTAAGTAATAAAAAGGAGTTTGAAACATTTTTAGAAAGAAAATCAGAAGAGTTCAAAAAGTCTGCTTCTCTTGAGAAGAGGAAGTGGTAGAAACCTGGGGGTACCTGGCACCTGGAGGAGTGGGAGAACATGAGCATGGAGAGGAGATTTTTAGGTGAATGTAGGAAATAATTCAGCAAGACAGCAGGTAGATCTGTGGCACAGAGGAGAAGAGAGAGAGTCCCTACCTTTGGGCAGTGTCCTCTCTGACATGTGGCAGTAATTATCATGGTCTGAGAGGGAGGCACAATAGAAAAGGGAATCCATAGGGTAAATAAACTCTACAAGGCATTGGCAGAAAGCACCTAGAGGGCAGAGCCTAGAATGGACACCTGGGAAGCTTTGGTGGCATGAAAACTGCAGAAAAAAAAGAAAGACCAGAATATTATAGGGGTCATGAATCAGAGATTATAGATCTAGAATAAACTGAAAGAAAAGATGGATAATGAAAAGAGTGAGAGAAACTTTTTTTGGGAAAGAGACATATAAATTAAGTGAAAAAAACTACTAAGACTAGCTGAAAAAGGGTAAGAGGAAGGGGAATTTATGTCATTGAGAACAAGAAAAGAGAGAAGAAATATATAACTGGATAGGGGCAAAAGAAGGAACAAATAGACAAAATACTAAAGGGAAAGAAGTAATGAATAAGAAGAAGGAATCAGAGGGAGGGGAAAGGAGTCAGTGGGAACAGGACCATGTTAAAAAAATGATTCAAGTAAATTTATTGAAGGGAGATAATACTGTGTTTACAGTAGAAGAGAGGAGCAATCAAAACTTAAAACCCTAACTTTAGAAATAGTGAAAAAAATATAAACTTTACTTATATAACTTTAAATATAAGTGGAATAACAACCCAATAAAATGAAAAAAGGGTAACAGATTGGATAGGAAAACAAAACCCTGCAATCTGTTGCTTACAAGAAATACCCTTTCATGGAGGTGAGGTGTCCACAAGTATTACTTACTGCACATGCTTTTATAATTTTTCCTCTCTAAAAAAATACCAGATGTCATATGGAACAGATGTCAGAGGGAGAGGGATCCATGGGCTACCTTTGAGATGTAAAAAAAAAACACAACTTGCATCACATTTACATAGTCCCAACAAAGCTTGACATTGGTCATGTCTTGAAATGTATGTTTCATTCTGTGAATGAATGATGAAGGAATTCTAGTGAATTCATCACCCCTTTCTCTGCAGGAGTAGAATAGCTTATTTCATTATTAGTCATTAGTCTTCTGGAGTTGTGGAGTTGAACATCTGGTCAAAGTTCTTAATTCTTTCAGATATGTTTTTCTCCAGTTCTACTGACTTCACTCTGCATCAATTCATAAATGTCTTCTTAGATTTCTCTCAATTTATCCATTTCATATTTGTCCTTTTCATATTTCTTATGGCACAGTAATCTCTAAAATGAGCCGAAGAAGGAAATGGTGAACCACTCTAATATCTTTACCAAGAAAACCCTAAATGGGGTCACAAAGAGTTAAATAAGACTGAACCAACTAAACAACAATTATATTAATAGACTTCTATTTGTTCATCTACTCCCCAGTTATTGACATCCTCTTAATTCTTTTCTATACCAAAGAGAGTTGCTGTAAATATTCTTGTGCACATGGACCGTTTTCCTCTTTCTTTGATCTTTTTAGGGTATTGGGATTTTAGTGGTAATATTTCTGGGTAAAAGATGTACTTGTCTGGGTAATAGATCTAGAACTGGAAGGAACCCTTTGCTTTGAATTTAACTCTCACAAATAGGAAAGAAGAAACTGTTGGGGGTAGAAATGAGAGGAGAGGAGTTTGTGATAGAGTAAAAGAAAAGTTGAGCACAGTTTGACATACACCTTAGATTTTGGGAAAGCAAATTTCAGAAAGTTCAGAAGAATAGGTGGAGTCCTAGAAACTAAACTTGTATAGGGGAGTCCAAAATAGGATGGGAACCTATCATGAAGTTCTGAAGATACAAAAAGAAAATGTTGTGATGAAGAGGAAAAAGGGGAGTTATATGAAAAATCTGCTATGGATATACAACCAACTTAGAATTTTAAAGAGGATATATGGAGAATGGAAACAAGAGTAATAGATGACTACAAAACCATTGTACGGTTGTCCAAATATTTTGTTAGAAGTGCTAAATTTCAGGATGAGCTGAGGTTGTTGTGGAAAGCTAAAGACAACAAAAAAAGGTTTTTAAAGCTATTTCAGGCAGAAGAAGAAAATGAAAGAAAAGTTGTGATGGTTTCTCTAGGTGAATTGAATGATATATAAAAGATCATAAAGGGTCATAGGAGTAATCTAGTCCCAACTCTATCATTTTATAAGTGAGAGAACTGAGTCTTAGGTTATGTTACTAATTCAGTGTCACAGGTAGCAAGTGACAGAGATTCTATGTTTAAGTGTGGACATAAAGACAGCTCCCTTTTAGTTCGGGTATATTGTTAGGACAAAATGAGACACTCCTAGGTAATTCAGCAGTTAACAAAAAGAGTTTTATTTAGAACTAGAATAGAAAGGACAAGGTGGCTCAGCGAGTAAGAGCACCGGCCCCAGTGTCGGGATGACCTGGGGATCAAATCTGGGCTCAGATAGTTAGCACCACACCCAGAAATAACTGGCTGTGTAACCTTGAGCAAGTTACTTAACCCCGATTACTTTAAAAAAAAAGAATAGAAAGGACATTCAACAAGGGTACACTAGTACTTAACTTGGATAAAAGTGACTCCTTTGTGTCCTTATGGAAGCAAATCTAGTCAGCCAGACAGGTTGTACTAATTCATATAGCCTCAGAATGACCACTTTTCTACCGGATCTGACTCAGGCAGTTTTTCTATAGCTTAGGTTTGATACTGGAGCAGAGTGACACTCATAGGTCATTCAATAACTACCAAAAAAAGATATTTGCTTAACTATAGCAAGAGAAGGATATTCAACAAGCATAGGCATAGAGGGCACTTGAATCAATTCATTAAACAATGTCACCTCAAGATGCTTGAATTACCTGTAGTGATGTACTAGTAAATTGTTAGAATAACTCTAGAGAGTTCCTTGTGTCTGTTTTCAGTTGGGTGATGAGAAAATAATTGCAGTCTGAGCCCTTCATCCTCTGAGGTATTTGTGTCTCACAAGGAATGTTTCAATATCTTTTAGGGAAAAAATATACTAACCTGTATGGGAGGAGTTAAAATATTGTTCCTACCACCATCCCTTGGTGGTGAAGGGCCTTAAGATCTTCTCCAGGACTGTCCACTACTTTAATAGTCATTATTAATGGTCAACCTTGACTTCTAGTATTCAAGAAGCCTGATACTGACATCATTAAAAAGAGAAAGAGAAAAGCTAAAGCAGAAACATAGGAAACCAATCTTGTGGTTTCCTGAAGGAGTAACTGAATCTAGGAGTCATAAGGACTGAGTTCTAGATTTAAACATCCAGGTCTATATGTAGGTGATACCTAATCTTTGCAGTTTATAGTGAATCTCTCCATGTAAAAAAGTCACTATGTGTCGGAACAGGACCAGGAATAGCAGGGCTATAGAAAAGGGCATAACACTAACTGCATAGCCACTGATCTTCATCATGAGCTAGATTGTTCTTTACTGCCACTCACTTAGTTTTCCTTGGTCCACCCACCATAACCTCCCTCTCCCTGAGAGCTGTATGGGAGGGTGAGGGGAAATAAAAATTTTGCCCCATGGGAAGTCTCTAAGGGACCACCTCCCTTATTTTGTGAGAGCTGGGTAAACACTTTAAAAAAATCTCCCTCTTATTGCCAGTTAAGAAAGTCCTTCTCAGCAATACAACCCCATGGCCTTCCAAGCCCTCCTGGGGAAGTGTTGTACAATGATCTCTGGTTACTTGCAGTAATGTGGAGTAGTCGGTCATTTCTGGATTGTAGTGAGCATTGGTTTACAGTGGTTCTGCTTTTTGTCATTGCATCTACCCACTCTTTTGCCACTAGGATTCTGGGAGTTTCTTCACTTCATTGCAGACCACAGAATTGAGAGCAATTGGTAGAAGTTGCAGAGACAAACTTCCTAACATCCCAAAGTGCAGTGTTGTAGAAATGATTCACTTTCTTGCATAGGTTGAACTAAATAGTCACTGCAAATAGTCACTCTTCCAATTCTGAAATTCTGTGATTTTCTGCCTCTTAAGTCCCATGCTTTTTATACCATATGACCTTTCATTGTAGGACAACTAGGTGGTGCAGTGGATAGAGTGTTGGGCCTGGAGACAAGAAGACCTGAATTCAGATTTGACTTTAAACATGTTACCTGTGTGACCCTGGTCAAGTCACTTAACCCTGTTTGCCTCAGTTTTCTCATCTGTAAAATGAGCTGGAGAAGAAAATGGCAACCACTCTAGTATCTTTTCCAAGAAAACTCCAAATGGAGTCATGGATAGTCAGACATGACTGAAATGAATGAAGAACACTAAAATCTTTCATTGTCAGTTTAAATCATTGTTTCTCTTATCAGAAAATAGCTAACATTTTGTCAATAACTTGGATTAAGTATAGATGGGGTACTAGTAGAATTTAAGGTGACATAAATCTGGATGAGATATTAGATAATAGACTGGATCTGAATCAAGAACCAAAAAAATATTGTTTGGCTACAACAGTGGGCTACACATAATAGAAATAAGTCAAACATACTATGTTTTGCTCAAAAAATTTAACTTCATGAGTGTAGGATTAGAGAGACATGCTTTGAAAATGAACTCTAATGGAAAAAATCTTAGGGTTTTAATAAGGTGTAAGCTCAACATGATTCAGTAGTGAATGTCAGTTAAAAAAATCCACCTTTTTCAGCTTTTTAAAGAGAGAAATACTACCCAAATGAGAAAAATGACAATAGCTCTTTTGTCCTTTGCCCTGATCAAACCACATTTTGAACATTTTCTTCAGTTACAGACTCTTACCTCTTAGGAATAACTTTTTTTTCTTTAGCATCTGCACTTTTATTTGAACTGGTTCGAAGTCAGTGTATAGGTAAAGCTTCTTCCCTCCTCCAAGTACTGGCACCAGTCTCAGAACTTGCAGGGAGACTGTAAAGTCTTCATTCACATCTATTTGGGGGGTAGAGAGGAAATTTAGGGGACCATTCGTTATAACTGACAATTTTTTAAAAAAAAGAACAAGTATTAAGGCAGAAGATACAAAAAGGTTTTTATTTTTAAAATAAAGGATTATATAATTTACATGTAAAGCAATACTAGTACCTCCCCCTCCCCCCAATCTGAATTTTTGTTACGTAGCTCCTTTGCTCTAGCGGAGGATGGCCTTCACAGAGGCTTGTAACTCTGTAACACTGCATTATATAATACTTGGAGTGACTATTAAAAAAAACAACAACAAAGCAAACATACAATCAGAAGCCTAAAGACGCACTGTAAGACTTTGGGGATGTTTGCTTCCAACTTACTTAGACTGCTTATCAACTTTACTGTTCCAGTTTTTAAATCCTGAGTCAAGAACCAAAAAGACCCCAAAAAACCAAAAACCCACCATGCCAATGTCATATTTTTTTGGGGAAATTATCATGGCACACCCTTTGACAAAAAAGAAAAAAAATTACAAAACCATAAACAGTCCATTTTAGAAGCATTTATGGTGGACAGTGGAGGGCCCGGATTCATCATACTCTTGCTGATCCACATTTACTGGGAGGTACAAAGAGATGCCAGGTTGGAGCCTCAAATCCAGACAGAGTATTTACACCCAGGTGGGGCAATGATCTTGATTTTTTTTTTTGGCTTTTTGGAGGGGGGGAAGGTTTGGGGTTAAGTGACTTGCCCAAGGTCACATGGCTAGTTTTGTGTTAAATATCTGAGGCCGGATTTGAACTCAGGTCCTCCTGACTCCAGGGTTGGTGCTCCATTCATCACACCACCTAGCCTCCCCAATGATCTTGATTTTTGTTGTGCTCAGAGCTAGGGCTGTAATTTCCTTCTGCATCCTGTCAGCAATGCCCGGGTACACGGTGGTACCACCAGATACTATGGTATTGGCATACATATCCTTACAGATATCAACATCACACTTCCTGATTGAGTTGAAGGTAGTTTCGTGGATTCTACAGAATTCCATACCTAAGAAAGATGTTTGGAAGAGAGCTTCTGGGCACTGGAACCTCTCATTGTCAATGATAATAACCTGATCATCAAGGAGCTCATAGCTCTTTTGCAGAGAGGAGCTAGATGCAGCAGTAGCCATCTGCTGTTCACAGTATGGGGCAACATAACAGCTTATCCTTGATGTCACGCATGATTTCTATCCCAGCTGTGGAAGTAAAACTGTACGCTCTCTCTGTCAGGATCTCCATCAGATCATGGTCAGGCAGATCCAGACAGAGGATGGCGTGGGGAAGGGCATAACCTTCATAGATAGGAACAATGTAGGTCATACCATTACCAGAGTCCATCACAATACCAGTGATATGACCAGAGGCATGCAGGGACAGCACAGCATGTACATGGCTGGGGTGTTGAAGGCCTCAAACATAATCTGAGTCATCTTTTCTTTGTTGGATTTAGGGTTCACAGGGGCTTCTGTGAGTAGCACAGGGTGCTCTTCAGGGGCCACACAGAGCTCACTGTAGAAAGTATGATGCCATATCTTCTTCATGTCATCCCAGTTGTTGAAAATACTTACTCTTGCTCTGGGCCTCATCTCCCATGTCTTTCTGGCCCATACCCACCATCACACAATGGAAGGAAGATAGCCTGAGGGTCATCATCTCTTGCAAAACCAGCTTTGCACATTACAGAGTCATGGTCAACAATAAGAACAACAATATCATCATCCATGGTAAACTTTGAAGTGGCAGGTTTAAAGCCTTAAGAGAGAGAAGAGGTGGTGCCTCACCTGGAGGCCGGGAGAGGCAAGTGCATGCTGGGTGGCAGAACTCACAGCTCCTTTTAGGAAGAGCTTTGACTAACTTATTTGATGTTTATCACCCTAGGATCATTGAATAAATTTGTCTTTCAAAAGAATGTTGTGCAATCTTAAGATATAGCTGGGGGAAAACAATTTACACGGTAACATTGTAAAGACAGACAACTTTGAAAGAAAGGTTAGGAATTCTGATCAATACAATGAGCAGTCACAATTCTAGAGGACTTGTGATGAAACATTTTCCAGTAGAGAGGTGATGGGCTCAGAGTGCAGACTGAGACTTTATTTTTGCATATGTATTTTTGTAGAAGTTGTTTTGCTTGTCTATATATGTTTATAATAAGAGTTTTGTTTTTCTTGCTTACTCATTGAGGGTGGGAAGAAGGTAAGAGGGAGAGAAGGTGGATCTTTGTAAAAAAATTTTTTTTAATTTAAAAAGATACACATGAGATATATATTGTTGGTGGACTAACAATGTCTGCATTTTTCTTTTCTAAGCCATTAAAAAAATAATTAGTGAATTAGCAAACATTATTACTAGTTCACTTTGTGCCAAGCACTGTGCAAATCTCCAGGTATAGAAAGAAGTGAAGACAATCCCTACCCTCAAGAAGTGTATATTGGAATTGGGGAGACAACATAGCATATGTGTGTGTACACATATATGCATGTACATACACATACACACACGTGCCCAGAGATATTTCTGCAATTGAGGATGTGGAAGAATGTGCAAATGCATTTCAGTTCATTTCCCAAGAACAGGATGGCATTGCATTGAGTTTGTTTAGTTTTCAAGAAGTGGCTTATGTAATCCTCTGGAACGGCTAGTAAAGAAGGGTGAAATGTGGACCCCAGCATAGGGGAGTAGCACTAAAAACCAAAAGAGCACTGATAGCTCCCAGACCAACATTTAACCTGACATAGTGGGGCTAAGTTTAAGCCCCAGCCATGTCAACACCTGCAGCAGCACTTGGTCTGGCACAGGGGCAGTGGCAGCAGTAGTGCTTATATGCTGCAATAAGAGGAGCAAAGCTTAGGCCTCAACAGTGGCATCTCTTACAGAAGCGTGCATCTTGGAATACTGGAACAGAGCTCAGACTCCAGCAATGGCAGTACGTAGCACAAGGGTGGCAGCATCCATGCATAGGAGGGAAAGAAATAGTCAAGCTACAGTAGTCACAGCATTCAAGGATGGTATGGTGGATGTAGTGGGCCAAGCTCAATTCAAGGATAGTATTCAGGAAGGAAGAAAGGAAGGAAGGAAGGAAGGAAGGAAGGAAGGAAGGAAGGAAGGAAGGAAGGT
>NW_027185735.1:4435492-4478621 GCF_028583685.1 Petaurus breviceps papuanus
AAGTGTCTGAGGCTGGATTTGAACTCAGGTCCTCCTGACTCCAGTACCGGTGCTCTGTTCACTGTGCCACCTAGCCTCTCCTGTGTTCTCTTTCTTACCCAAGAAGGCCCTCTGCTCCTTTACAATCACACACTTTCACAAGCCTCTCCACCCTGGACCTGCCACCAGGGTTCCCTGCTCCCTTTAGACTGGAAGTGCTTTTCTTTTCCTTGGAAGAACTGGGTATGACCATTGGAGTTGACAAATAGTGCCTAGTCCTGTGCCAAGTACTAGCATAAGGGTCAGGGGTGTGTGCTATATTTTCTTTCTGACCCATTGTGCAGTGCCCTTATTGTCGCTGAACTGAAAGCTCCCAAATTAGTTGCTGCTGCAATGGCCTCCAAGACCTGCAGTTGTTGCTGCTGTGTGCATTCCTACTAGTTCTTGCTGCAGTATCACAGACCTATGCTTTTTGTTGATTGTGCTGCTCCAGAATTCAATTTAAATTATTATTTTAAAGTTGTTTGGACAGGAATGTTGGAGAGCTGGGCTATAGTGCTTCCACCACTCTGCCATCTTGGCTCACCCAACATTTAACCTTTAATAGCTTCAAACTGCAACAAGAGTTTAAATATTTTATACTTTATCCTGGCAGGAATTCGGAGTCCCTGGGGGTTCTGAGTAAGGTAGTGACATGGTGAGAATGAGCTTAAGGAAAATTAATTGTGGTACAGCATCTGCTTGAACAGAGGGAAGGAGGCACAGTTGAAGTGTAAAGCCCATAAGTATTTGTTAGTGAGTATAGTGCATGCATGCATGGACCAGAAGTTTTTTTTTTCTAGAAATTTTTGTCAAATAGTGAATCTTTCTCCCAGTAACTGGAATCTTTGGGTTTATCAAATACTATTCTCCTGTGTTTGTTTTCTTCTGTTGTATACCTAATCTGTTCCACCTGTCAACATCTCTTTTTTAAATCAGAACTAAATAACTTTAATTATTAATGCTTTGTAGTGCAGTTTGAAATCTGGTACTTATAGCCCCCGCCCCACTTTTAAAAGTTGAGATTCTTGGGGTTTTTGACCTTTTATTCATCTCATGAATTTTGGTGTATTTTTTAGTATCATTTTGGTTTTATTTTTTCTGTCTATAAAAATTATTATTTTGGTAGCTTGGT
The DNA here is from genome assembly GCF_028583685.1 of Petaurus breviceps papuanus. Taxonomy (NCBI): domain Eukaryota; kingdom Metazoa; phylum Chordata; class Mammalia; order Diprotodontia; family Petauridae; genus Petaurus; species Petaurus breviceps. The sequence continues at coordinate 4,436,646 of NW_027185735.1, forward strand.
GTGTCACTGATTGAATAAATTAAGTTATGCAGTATCACCATTTTTGTCATACTGCCTCAATCTACCTATGAACAAGTGGTATTTCTTGAATTATTGAAGTGTGTCTTTATGTCTTCAAAGAATATTTTATAATTCAACTCATATAGTTTCTGGGTAAAATTTAAAAGTACATTTCTAGGTATATTATAGCTTTTAAAAGTATTTTGAATAAAATTTCTTTTTGTAACTATTCCTCCTGGATTTCTTGGTTATATGTTTTTGTGGTATAGTTGTTCAGTTTTATCTGACTCTTTGGACCATATGGACCATAACATGTCAGGTTCTTTTATCTTTTAGCGTCTTTTGAAGTCTGTTCAACTTCATGTTGTTTCCATGATATTATCTATCCTTTTCTATCCTCTTTCCTTTTTGCCTTCAATGTATCCCCAAATCAGGGTCTTTTCCAAAGTCTCATCTTCTCATTATGTGGCCAAAGTATTTAAGCCTTAGCTTCAGTATGTGACTTTAGAGTGAATATAGCCTGAATTAATTTATTTGAATATTGACTGATTTGACCTCCTTAAATGGGGATAACTTATGTGGATTTATCTTATGTCTTTCCACCTTGTTGTATTTATTATTTCAGTTAATTTTTATTTGACTCCCTAAGTCCATGATTATATGATCTAAAAAAATAGAAATAGATTGCTTTCTCTTTGTTGGTGCTTATTGTCTCAGTTTCTTCTCCTCCTCTATCATCATCATCATCATCATCATTTTTGTCTTCTTTTTCTTCTCCTTTTCCTCCTCCTCCTTCATCTTCATCATCTTCTTCTTGTTCTCCTTCTCTATCTCTATCTCTTTCTTTATCTTCTCCTCCTCCTCTTCCTCTCTTCTCCTCCTTCTCTTCTTTCTCCTCTTCCTCCTCCCCCTCTTTCCTCCTCCTCTTTGTCCTTTTCTTTCTCTCCATCCTTCTCTTTTCCTCTTTTATGTTAAATAAACATATAATAGAAATCCTTGCTTGACCCCCAATTATATCGTAAAGACTTCTAAGTTTTCTCCATTACATATAGAATTTGTTCTTGGATTTAGGTAAATATTGTATCAAGGAAAGATCTATTTATTCCTATGATTTGTGGCATTTTAATAGAAAAGAGTATTAGATTTTGTCAAAAATCTTTTTAGTATCTATTAATATAATCATCCATTTAAAATTTACATTGTTAATGTGGTTTTATATTTTATATTTATACTTTTTATTTCTATTATTTATTATTTGTATTTATTGTAATTTATATTTTTATATTTATGGTTTTCATTGTGTTGAATCCTGTATTCCTGGTATAAACCCATTCTCACCATAGTATATGATCTAGCTAATATGTTGTTGTAGTATATTTCCTAATTATTTAGTTTTTTTTGTGTTAATATTCAGTGGGGATTATTGTCTATAGTTTTCTTTCTCTGCTTTATCTCTTCCTTATTTAGTTATAAGGACGATATATGTAACATAGAAAAAGATTAGAAGGTTGCTTTATTTTCTTATTACTGTTAATAGTTGTTCATGTAGTATTAGACTATTTGAATGTTTGATAGAATTCACTTTTGAAGCCTTCTGGTTCTTAACTTTTTTCCTTTGGGCATTTATTTATGACTTAACCCAATTTCTTTCTGATATTGAGTTAAATAGTCTATCTCTTCTTTTGTTAATTTGAGTATTTTATGTTTCTAAGTATCTACTTTAAGTCATCAGTTTTCATAATCTTTTTCCAGCATATATTTAGGCAAAATTGTTTCTAATAATTTTTATTTCCACTTCAAATTGTTTTAAGTTCTCCTTTTTATATGAATAAATATCAAACCATAATGTGGTTTTCCTTTCTTTTTAAATTAATTGAATTGAATAGCTATTATTTTGTTAGTTTAAAAAAAACTTCTTAGGCTTCAGACACTCAACACCCACACAAATAAAAAACTAGCCGTGTAACCTTGGGCAAGTTACTTAACTCCAATTGCCCTCCAAAAGGCAAAAAAACCAAAAACCAAAAAACAAACCTTCTTTGTGATATAGTGCTGTAATTGGCTTGCTAGTGTTTTGTTCAAATTTTTTGCATTGATATTCATTAGGGAAATTGGTCTATAATTTACTTTCTGTTTTAGCTCTTCCTGGTTTAGATATCAGCATCATATTTGTGTCATAAAAGGAATTTGGTAGGCTTCTTTCATCATTTTTTTCTAAATAGTTTATATTAGTATTAGAATTAATTGTTCTTTAAATAATTGGTAAGAATTCACTTGTGAGCCCATCTGGCCTTGGATAGTTTTTCTTAAAGAGTTCATTAATGGCTAGTTCAATTTCTTTTTCTAAGAGAGGGTTACTTAGGCATTTTATTTCCTCAGCTGTTATGCTGGGTTACTTTATATTTTTGTAAACATTCATCAATTTTGCTCAGATTATCAGATTTATTGGCATAGAATCAGGCAAAATATTTCCTATAATTTTTGATACTGGATCTTTGGTTTTCTTCTTCCTTTTTTTTTTAAATAAAGTTGACCAATGGCTTATCTATTTTATTTTTTTCTCATAAAACCAACTTCTAATATATTTATTAGCTCAATAGTTGTTTTTAGTTTGATTGATCTTGCCTTTGGTTTTCAGGATTTCAAATTTGATTTTCAATTAGGGATTTTTAAATTTGTTTTAGTTTTTTTAGATTCATGGTCAGTTTATTGATCTGTTCTTTGTCTATTTGGTTGATGTAAAAATTTAGAGAAATGAAGTTTTCCCTTAAGTAAGGCTCTGTCTGTATCCCATAAATTTTGATATGTTTCTCATTGTTGTTCTCTTTGATGCAGTTATTTATTGTTTTGTGATTTATTTTTTGACCTACTTATTCTTTAAAACTAGATGATTTGGTTTCCAGTTAATTTTTAATCTATCTTTGTTGAATGTCATTTTTGTTGTATTATGATATGAAAAGGCTAAATTTAATATTCTTGCCTTTCTACATTTGATTTTAGCATTTTTATGTCCTAATACATGGTCAGTTTTTGTGTAGGTGCCATGTGCTGCTGAGAAAAAGGTATATTCTTTTCTGTTCCTCATTCAGTTTTCTCCAAAGGTTTGTCATATCTAACTTTTCTAATATTTTATTCCTTTCTGGCCACTTACAGTATTTTTTACTTGACATGATAATTATGAAATCTGACTGTAATGTTCCTTGGAGTTTTTATTTTAGGATCTTTCTTGAGGTGATAGGTAGACTCTTGCAATACCTCTGTTGTCTTCTGGTTCCAGGATATCAGGGCAGTTTTCTTTGATGATTTCTTGAAAAATGCTGTCCAGGTCCCCCTTTTGATTATGATTTTCAAGCAGTCCAATGATTCTGACATTACCTCTCTTGGATCTATTTTTCTCAGTTGTTTTTGTAATGAGAAATTTTCCATATTCTGTTTTTTCATTCTTTTGATTTTGTTTATTCTTTATATCTTATATAATCACTAGCTTTCATTTGTCTGATTCTAAGTTTTAAAGAATTGTTTTCCTCAGTTATGTTTTATACCTCCTTTTCCCCTTTAGACAATTGTATTTTTTAAGGAATTGTTTTCTTCAGTGAGTTTTTTTACACTTCTTTTGCCATGTTTTGTTGTTCCTTTACTAAGCTGTTGACTCTTTTTTCATGATTTTGTGGCATGACTCATTTCTTTCCCCATTTTTGCTTCTGTATCTCTTACTTGATTTTTAAGCTCCTTTTTGAACTCTTCTCTGAGTTCTTTCTAGGCTTGAGACCAATTCACATTTTCTTTGAGACTTTACTCACAGTTGTTTTGACACTGTCTTCTGAGATTGTGTCTTGATCTTTCTTACCACCTTAATAAATGTCTATGGTCAGATTCTTCTTTTTTTGAGGGGGCGGAGGGCTCATCTTTTCTGGCCTTTCCCCTTACTTTTAAATTTGCACTCTGCTCCTGGGATTTTAGGAGTGCTCTCTCAAGTTTCTTGTACCAGGGCCTCCAGGTCCTGGTTGTTTGCCTGGTGCTGTAATTGATGTTGCCCTGAGGCCCAAGGTAGAGGTTCCTATCTGGTGCTGTGCTGAGTAGGTGGGGTGGGGAGTGACTACTGCTCCTGGAAGCTGTAGTAGGAGTAGGAGTCTGGTGCTGAGCCAGGGTGTCCTGTGTTGGTGACTGCTTGTTCAGCTGGCTTTGCTGGGTTATGTGGGGAATCCCTGCATTGGTGTTTATCTCTTTGCCAAGAGCTATGCTAAAGCACTTGGCAGTTAAGCTGCTGGATGCTGTCTGTTTGTCCCAGGTCATACTGAAGCATCTAGCAGTTTTTGGAGCTGGCAGTCTGCCTGTTCTTCTGCTTTTTCTGTGACATGTGGGAGGTCCAGGTGTTGGGGTTTGTCTGCTCTACCACACTGGGGCTCAGGACCTCCTGCTGGTTTGCTGAGGCAGAGCTTGCTTGCTGCTGGCTTGCTGGGACTCTTCTTGTCCTGGATTGCATTCCCCTTTTGCTCAAGTGAGACAGACCTTCCCTGGAAACCTTCCAAGTTTCTTGGGCTAAAAAGTTGTTTCATCCCATCTTTTTGGTTTTTTTGCTCTTCTAGGATTCTTTTGGGGGCACTGTTTTATGATTGTTTAGCAGTGGATATGGCAGAGTTATGGTGATTTCCTGCTTACTTTGACACTTTTCTCCCACAAGCCTTTTTTCTTTTTTTTTTAATTTCTTTTCTTCTTTGTATATATAAACTAACTTTCCCTTTTTCCTCATTTTTTTCAGAACATAGAGCAGTAATGGAAACTTCTTTTGTATACGGTACTGCTTATCAATTTGTGTTAACTACTGAAACTGCCCTTTTGGAAGGAATTGGGTATGTGTTGAGGTACCAGTCCAAAATGTTAAACATTTATTAACTTATTTAAAATCAGTTATGATAACTGAAAATAAGTATTGTAAAGGCAGCCTAGGTGTCTTCTTTTGAGATTAACATATGAAGGGAATTTGGAATCATTTTCTTTTCTAATGACTGCTGTGTTGGAATACATAAAACAGTTAAATAACATAATGGCTATAACAAATAAAAGTTCTCCTGTCCCATTGGAGAAAGCATTTTTGGCAAGACAATTTTCTGCCTGGATAATCAAGACAATAATCTAAGCATCCACTTAAAGCTTACTGAAATATTTAATCTAACTGGCCTAACCAGGGTTACTGGAGACTAACAGAATAACTCAGTCACTATGAAAGTCTTTAAAAAGTTGTTAAATTACTGTTCTATCATAATAATCTTATTCTGTATTTATAATTTACATAGAATGTTTTATTATTAATGTTTATTTTCTAGTCTAGCTTGTTATTTTTCTGATAAGAAAATAATGTGTAAAATAAAAGTACCTCACATTCATATAGTGATTTATAGTTTGCAGAGTGATCTTCTTGCAATATCTTATGAAGTAGATAACAAAAGCATTATATTATTATTCCCATTTTATACATGTGAGAATTGAGGCTCACAGAAGCTATGACTTTTCTAAAATAATATGGTTCTTAAGTATCAAACTGGGTTTTCTGATTACAAGTCCAGTTTTTTTTCATATATTACAACTTGGGACCTTTTAATTCTTCTCTTTTGAAAATTAATATTACTCAGATTTCAGTTTGAAAGGAAACAATTTCTATAAGTTTTTAAGTGTCAGAAATTATTAGAATAGGATCTAGAAACTTAAAAAAAGAGCTAGGGGGGGTGAAGGGAAATAAGCCCAGGACCACATACTAAGTAAAAATCAATGTTGATGGAAATTAGGGCTAGTCACCTCATTTTTTAGGGGGAGGGAGGGTTGGCTGGGGAAATTTAAAAACTAGAAACATGAAACATACTGAAAAAATATAAACCAGTACAACAGTTACATATTGTGACCAGTTAAGGAAAAGATAATAAGTGAGAGGACAAAGATAGGCAAAGAGATACTAAGAACAGGAAGGGGACAGAGAAAGAACCAGTCTGAGAGAGAGAGAGAGCTAGCATTTCCCTATCCCATGTCTCCCTCCCTCATTCTTCCCCTCCTCCCCCTCCCCCGCCCCCGCAGTCTGGCCTGTCACTTGGTTCAAATATCTATTAAATATTGTAATAGCAGAATAAGTTAATTTTGGGTTTAGTTCAATAGAGGATCCTGAAACCCTGTGAGGAATTCTTTTTGATATCTTTATTTCAAGGAATGCTTTTCTGTCTTTGAACTATATTGTTTTTATACTCAAGTGAACTATAAAACTTGAAAGAAAGCAATAGATGTAATGAATGAAAAGTCCAAGAGACATAATTTCCAAGTAATTAACAATCAATTATTAATTGTGGTTAGCAAATAATTAATAAAAATGTAGGTCAGTGGCACTCTCAAAAGCCAAAGAGAAAACTTGGAGGCTGCTGAATGTTTAAATACCCTTGGAAGAGCGAGTATTCCCAACAGGCAGAAATAAACTCTAATTGGTTAACAGTTAATGAAAAAATGAATATTATAATGAGAGGTGGGTTTATTCTAATGAGGGGCTGGGGTACTTGAATTTGATTATGTCACTCTTATGTCTGACAGACTCATATCTAAGTTGACCACCCCTTCGTGGGGCAATCTACACACAAAAAAATCTATTCACCCAGTCATACCTGAGTAGAATAATGGTAGGGTTATGGTAATAATTCTACTTAGAAAATATGGCCATTATCCTTTAATCAGAACTAAGTTTTCCCACTTGACTGGGATCCTGCCCATGACTGACCCCAATCTCATCATCAACCCTGTCCTTCCGAGGCTGCCTTGATGCAAAAATAAATCCTGCCTAAATGAGGAAATAGAAAGGGGGAAAAAAACCAAAACCCTGCATCCACTCATATTAGTAATTGATTATTAATAATTATTTCTCTCATAGTTGCCAAATTCTAACACATTTAAGATATACACACATCTCCTCATAGTATCAGATTGGTTTTTCTGTCAAAACAATGAGTTTTGAGTTTAAGATAAGATTAGAAACTTATTTGTACTCCATTACATACTTTTATTTAGTATATTTCAATGAAAATATTACTGTATATTTGAAAATCATTTGACTATTTGACTAGAAAGTGATACTCTTCCATTAAAATAAAAATCTCTTGTGTTACATTGCTAGACTTAGTTTAGAAACTGTCTTGAAAGATTTCATTTGCAAATTGGTGGAGAAAAAATAATATTATTCATAAAATATTCTTAAAAATGTTAGTTAATTAAAGTTTATTTCCATTTCTGGTAAAGAATACTATAACTTGGGGCGGACAGGTAGCACAGTGAGTAAGAGCACCGGCTCCCGTGTCAGGCTGACCTGGGGATCGACACTTAGACACTTAGCACCCACCCAGAAACACCTGGCCATGTAACCTTGAGCAAGTTACTTAACCCCAATTGTTCAGGGGTGGCCAGGTGGCTCAGCGAGTAAGAGCACCGGCTCCAGTGTCGGGATGACCTGGGGATCAAATCTGGGCCCAGATAGCACCACACCCAGAAATAACTGGCCGTGTAACTTTGAGCAAGTTACTTAACCCCGATTGCTTAAAAAAAAATACTATAACTTAAAAAAACACAAACCTTATGTTACCTTTATTTTTATATAGAATTTTTTGTCTTTAAGAAAATCTGTTGTGATCATAGTCAGTACATGGAAGACATGAAGGCATAAAAGTACCTATACCATTAGGTATTTCCTATCCTTCACACATGCATGCATGCGCAGACACACACATACATGTACATTGAATGTTAAGACAGTAAATATTTTTATCTATCTGTCTTTCATTATTAGGACTGAAAACTCTGATATAATATCTGGAAGGCTTTTCTTCTTTCACTGTAAACTTGTCTTAGACTTGGCTCAGAAGTGCCAAAAGACTGTATTAGAACAACCATTGACTATATTAAACATTCATCGATTTCTCAAGCTGATGGATACACCTTTGTTGGTACGTATTAATGATAAATCACAAGTACGAAATCAGAATATTTTTATTTCGTGCATGTGAGTCTAACCTAGATGAATTTCTTTTTCAGAGCTAGGCATGTTTCTTTTATGTTAGGATATTAGAGAGAACTTATTTTAAAAGTTGAGGAAACAGGCTGCTAGTTGGCGCAGTGGGTAGATCGCTGGCCCTGGAGTTGGGAGGACCTGAGTTCAGATCCAGCATCAGACACTTGACACATACACACAAAAACTAGCCATGTGACCTTGGGCAACTCACTTAACCCCAACTGCCCTATCCTCACCCCTCCAAAAAGCAAAAAAAAAAAAAAGTGGATTAAAGAATATATTATTGCGTTTGGTGGGGGCAGAGTCAAGATGGCAGAGTAGAAACAGGACCTCCCATGGGCTTCTGGCTCCCACCACCTCCAATCCATGTAAAAGGGACCTCTGAACAAACTTTGGAGCTACAGAATCCACAAAATGACACAGAGAAGCTAACCTTCTGCTGAGGACAGCCTGGCAGGCTAGCAGGAATTGGCCAGCGCAGTGCACTGGGAGCCAAGCCAAGCCAAGCCCCACACTGAGGTTTTAGCCCCAAGGGGGGTCTGAACAGCCAGTTGGAGGGACTCCAGATCACTAGCAGCAGTTCAGAATTATCAACACATAGATGCTAAGGACAAAGTGAGAGGTCACTGCAGTGTGGACTTTGGGACCCAGCAGATGGGAGTGTGTTGGCTTTTGCCCCCAGGGCAAGAAGCCGCTGGAGGGCTGCGGTGCAGCTGCTGCCACATGGCAGCTTCAGCTCCTGGTCTGCAGAGTGTAAGGGGACCAAGCGACCAGTTTGAGGGGTAATCACTCTTGCTTTAGCCTGCTTGGATCTGGATTGCAATCCAAGGTGGAGGTCCTGGGGTGTGTGACCAGCTTGCCAGAGTGTGTGGAGGTTTCAGAGAGGGCACCCAACTAATACCTTCAGCAGCTGAGAAAACTCCAGCTCCCCTGTCTGGTGGCAGAGTCCTACTGTGGCAAAAATCCCAAAAGCCAAGTAATTGAATGGCAAAATGAGCAGGCAAAGGAAGCAAACCAAGAAAAGCAATCTAACATTAGACTGCTGTTTTGGGGACAAAAAGGATCAAAGCATGGAACAGGAGGAAGACAGTGAAGTCAGAATTCCTGCACCAAAAGCTTCTAAGAAAAATATGAGCTGGTTACAGGCCATAGAGGACCTTAAGAAGCAGATAAGAGAAGTGGAGGAAAAATTGGGAAGAGAAATGAGAACGATGCAAGAAAATTATTAAATGAGAGTCAACAGCTTGAGTGAGGAAATTAACACATTAAAAAATAGACTAACTCAAATGGCAAAAGAGGCTCAAAAAGGCAATGAGAAAAATACCTTAAAAAGCCATATTTGCCAGATGGAAAAAGAATCTCAAAAGCTCAATGAGGAGAATCATTCCTTCAGAATTAGATTGGAGCAAATAGAAGCTAATGACTTTATGAGAAATCAAGGTGCTGTTAAACAGATCCAAACAAATGAAAGAATAGAAGGCAATGTGAAATATCTCATTGGAAAAACCATTGAGCTGGAAAATAGACCCAGGAGAGATAATTTAAAAATTATTGGACTACTGAAAGCTATGATCAAAGTAAGAACCTAGAAATCATCCTCCAAGGAATTCTCAAGGAAAACTGCCCTGATGTTTTAGAACCAGAGGAAAAAATAGAGGTTGAAAGAATCCACCAATCACCTCCTGAAAAAGATCCCAAAAAGAAAACTCCTAGAAATATTATAGCCAGGTTCTGGAATTCCCAGATTAAGGAGAGAATATTACAAGCAGCCAGGAAGAAACAATTTGAATATTGTGGAAACACAATCAGAATAACTCAGGATCTGGCAGCTTCTACACTGAGGGATCGAAGGGCTTGGAATATGATATTCTGCAGGGCAAAGGAGCTGGGATTAAAACCAAGCATCACCTACCCAGCAAAACTGAGTATCATGTTTCAGGGGAAAATATGGTCATTCAGTGGAATAGAGGACTTTCAAGCATTCTTGCTGAAAAAACCAGAGTTGAATAGAAAATCTGACATTCAGATACAAGAAGCAAGAGAAGCATGAGAAGGTAAACAGGGAAAAGAAATCATAAGGAACTTATCAAAGTTGAGCTATTAACATTGCTACATGCAAAAACAATTATTATGGGGCGGCCAAGTAGCACAGCGAGTAAGAGCACCGGCTCCAGTGTTGAGAAGACCTGGAGGTCGAATCCTGGGCTCAGACACTTAGCACTCACCCAGAAACACCTGGCCTTGTAACCTTGAGCAAGTTACTTAACCCCAATTGCTTAGGGGAGACCAGGTGGCTCAGCGAGTAAGAGCATCGGCTCCAGTTTCGGGATGACCTGGATCAAATCCAGGCTCAGATACGCTCAGATACTCAGCACCACACCCAGAAATAACTGGCCGGGTAACCTTGAGCAAGTTACTTAACCCCGATTGCTTTAAATAAAAAAAAAAAACAATTATTGTAACTGATGAAACTTTTCTCAGTATGAAAATAGTTGAAGGGAATATAAATATATGTGTGTGTGTGTGTGTGTCTATATAGGAGGGTATATGGGAGTATGAATATATATGTGAATGTGTGACTATATGTTTACAGGTATACATAGATAGAGGGCACAGGGCCAATTTAATAGGAAGGGATGATACTTAAAATGTGAAATTAAGAGGTGAAAGGAGATGGGGAGAGACAGAATGGGGTAAACTATTTCATATAGAAGAGGCAAGTGAAAATGGTTACAATGGAGGGGAAGAATAGGAAGGCAAATGGGAATGGGTCAACCTTATTCTCATTGAATTTGGCTCAGGGAGGGAATCAAATACACACTAAATAGGGTATCTCACCCCACAGGAGAGTAGGGGGGAAAGGGATGAGAGGGGGGATGATGGAAGGGAGGGCAGGCTGGGGGGGAGGGAAGTTGGAAGCATCCACTTTTGAAAAGGGGCAGGATCAAAGTAGAGACTAGAACAAGTGGGAGTTGGGATAGGAGGGAGGGAAATATAGTCAGTCTTTTACAATATATCTACTATGGTAATGTTTTGCATTAGCTACACATGTACAACCTATACTGAATTGCTTATCTTCCCGGTAAGGGTGAGTGACAAGGGAGGAAGGGAATGAATCTGGAATTCAAAGTTTTGAAATCAAATGTTAATGTGTATATACATACATATATATATATATATATATATATATATATATATATATACTATTATTAATACTATTTTACATGTAATTGGGAAATAAGGTATATAGGCACTGGGGCATAGAGATCCTCCATGCTTTACTGGAAAAGTCGAAGAGGGTATGGGACAAGATATGGGAGAGAGCACATTGGAGGAGGGGATATCAAGTGGGGATGCTATTTTGGGGCAGTGGTGTAATGGCAATGTAAATTTAAAGATCTTCCCTGCCCCTAGGCTAAAGTGCACCTGGAGCCTGGGGTGGGAGGCTTGTTTTTCAGTAGATACTTCTTGATTGGCCAGTGGCTCAATAAGGTTGTTACATTCTCTGAGCCAGGAGAAGGCTATATAAGCCCTGATGTGTAGCTTTGTTTTGGGGCTCACTTTGAGAAGTGTTCTGTGATTTGATCAGATGAAACTCTGGAAAGCCGTTGTCCAGAGCCCCCCGGCTTTGAAACCCAGATGTTGTTTGGTATGGATGTAATGGTTGGACAGTTTGGAAATCTGTCTACTTGATCTGTTTTTGTCTTAATAATTCTGTCTGTATAATCTGAAGTTCGGGGTGCTGACCTTTTTCCCCTGAACTAGGTGAATGATACATATCTGACTGATTAAAGTAAGCTTGTTAACCCATTTTGAGTTGCTTTCCTTTAACAAAGCAGATCCAAGAACCTGTATTGGCAGCAAACCCTGAGGATGCTTGGGGTGCTTGCTGCTACAAGTGGGTAGGGGAAAAATTGGGAGAAAATTTGTAACTCAAAATCTGGTGGAAATGAATGATGTAAATCAGAAATTAATAAAGCATTTGAAAAATGAAAAAATCTACAAAAAAAGAATATATTATTCATACCACTTCTCAAGGAATCTTATTATCATAGCCTAGAAGATATTACTGAACTCTGTATGTTCTTGAACATAAATATAATGCATGATTATGTACCAGGGGAAATATATCCTGTGGGACTGCTATTTTGGGGCGCTGGGTAGGGGAAAAATGGGAGAAAATTTGTAACTCAAAATCTGGCAGAAATGAATGATGTAAATCTGAAATTAATAAAGCATTTGGAAGAAAAAAAATCTGGTGGAAATGAATGATGTAAATCAGAAGTTAATAAAGCATTTGAAAAATGAAAGAAAAAAGAACTTAAATACAAAGTTAGAAGGAAAAATAGCATGTCATGTGCATAGCAAAACTTAAGAGAGGATTCAAAATATATAACAATACATTTTCATTTCAAAAAAGCCTATATGATAAATAATACTCGTGTTGAAAATTGTCCGTCTTTGCTTCCTTGTGAGTTTTCTTTTGTTCTCTGCTGTGTACTTTTAAACTTTATTCTTTTTTCCCCTTCTCATACTTCCCCCCAAGAAGGCCACAATAAAGTTTAGATATGTTTCTCCATAGCTATAGATATATACATATGTACATACATATATAGACATGTAATTTCCCAAACCTATTCTACTACTGATCTTTATAAAAATTATTTTTGGGGGGCTTTTTTGGAGGGGGAAGGGCAGGGCAGTTGGGGTTAAGTGACTTGCCCAAGGTAACATAGCTAGTAAATGTTAAGTGTCTAAGGTCAAATATGAACTCAGGTCCTCCTGACTCCAGGGCCAGTGCTCTATTCACTGTGCCACCTAGCCGCCCTTCTACTACTGATTTTTTTTTTTTTTATGTATGTGTATATCTCTTGTTTCCTATCCTTCCTGTCTCCTCGACTTTACTTTTACTTACTACCTTGCCCTCCTATTACTTGCCTACCCCCTTCCAAAGAACCCTCCCCATCCTCCCATTCCCATAAATCTAAACACCCTTCCATACCCCTGTTTACCTATTCCCTCAACTTCCCTTCTAAAGATCCCTCCCTTGTCCAATCCCCTCTGCCTATGCCCCTAACATTTTATTTCTTCTGAATTTAGTTAAATATATATGTATTGTTCCCTCTTAAACCCATTCCTGATGAAAGTACATTACCAGAACTATCAGCCCTCCTCCCCTAATTCCTGTGTATCAATTCTTCTTCTTGCATCTCATTTATATAAAATAATTACATTTTTTAGCTGTTTCTAAATGGTTTTACTTTTTAAATTCATATCATACTCAAGTTTACTCCAACCTTTCTTATGAACTACCCAATTATTAATAAGAAGCTTACACATACATTTTACATATATAAAAAGTAAACAGACTATTCTTATGAATCCCTTATAATCAGTCTTTGTTATGTACCTTATTTTTCTATTGGTTCTTATATGTCAAATCATCTATTAAGTTTAGGATTTTTTTTTAACAAAGTCTTGAAGTCAGAGAGTTTCTCAAATGTCCATTTTTTTTCATTCAAAATAATACTTAACTTTTAAGGGTATGACATTTTTGACTGGAGCCCTAATTCTTTTCTCTTTGATATGTTGTTTTCCAAGACCTGCGGTTCTTTAATGTCTCTGCTGCTAGATCTTGTGTAATTCTAATTATGGCATCATTAAGTTTAAATTGTTTTAATCTTGATGCTTTTGATAACTTTTTCTTGAGCTGGGGGTTTTGGAATCCATGATATTCCTATGAATTTTTCTCATAGGATGTCTTTTGAGTGGTGATCAATGGATTTTTTCTATTTCTACTTTCCGCCCATTGTTCTAATGCTTCAGGACAGTTTTCTTTAATTATTTTTTGCATTATTGTATCAAGATTCTTTTTTTGATCATAACTTTCAGTTAGTCCAATTATTTTTAAGTTTTCTCTTTTTGATCTAGGTGTCATTTTCTTTCTTGAGATTCTGGATTTCCTTTTCTAATTGGTTGACTTTCCTTCCATACCCTTCTTGTTTTTCTTGTATTATTCTTAGTTCCTATTAACCAATCTAATAGGTATGAGTCTGTACCTCAGAATTGTTTTAATTTGCATTTCTGTAATCAATAGTGAGAGCATTTTTTTTCATATGGTTATAGATAGCTTTGATTACTTTATCTGAAAAGTGATGATATCTTTTGATCATTTATCAATTGGGAAATGGCTCTTTTATGTGAGATAATTTACCCCATTCTACCTCTCCCTTTCTCTTTCTCCCAGTACATTCCTCTCACTCCCTACTTTTATATTTTTACATATTATTCCTCCGTATTCAATTCACTTCTGTATCCTCTCTGTATATATACTTCTTCTAACTAATAATGAAAAAGGTCTTATGAGTTACAAAAATTATGATTTCCCTCTCGTTTCCCTTTTTATGTTTCTCTTGAGTCTTATATTTGAAAGTGAAATTTTCTATTCAAGTCATGTCATTTTCTATTCAACTCATCAAGAATTCTTGAAAGTCCTCTGTCTCAAAGTATGCCCATTTTTTTCCCCTGAAGGATTATACTCAGTTTTGCTTGATAGGTGATTCTTGGTTGTAATCCTAGCTCCTTTGCCCACCCACTGCAAGACAGTTACACTGACTCTCTCTGTTCCTTATGTGCAACATTCCATTTTCTTTCACCATGGCTTTACACTATCCCCTAGGCCTAGAATTTATTCTCTCCTTGCTTCAACCTCATAGAATTTTTCCCTTCCTCCCTTCTGTCAACCAATCAACAAGTCAAGTGTTTGCTAAGTGCCTAAGATTTATTGGGTACTGTACTGGACCCTGGAGATATAAAAACAAAGATTAGAATTATCCCTGTGCACATAGAGCTTACATTTTAATGGGAAAGACAAGTACATATAAAACATAGGCAGCATAAATATAAGATTATATACTTTATATAAATATAAAATTATATTTTAAAATATAATTAATATATTTTAATATATTAATAAATTAAAATTAATAAATAAAATTATATACTCCATATATGTATATACATACATATACATGTATATGTAGATAGAGATAGCTATTAGATATAAGGTAGTTTGAGAAGAACATTCTATGGAATGCTTACTGCATGAAGCCTTTCCTGATTGCCCAGAATAATAGTTTTTTCCCTTGCTGACTACGTTGTATTTATAGTTATGTATGCTGTATAAATTTACATACATATGCACATATGTGTATATGTGTATGAGCATGTATACATACATATATGGGCATGTGTGAACAAACACACATGTCTCCCTGGTTATAATATAAATTCCCTGAGAGTAGGCAGTTTTTGTTTTTTTAATATTTGTATTGCCAGCCCTTATCACAGTTCTTGGCAAGTAATAAGCTATTAAAATATACTTGTTGATTGATTATTGCTATAACTATAATACCTTTAAGCCCATGACAGTCTAGTGTTTTACTCACTGTCCCTGAGTCACTGTTCAAGGTGGTGGGGGAGTTGGAACACTCATTGCTCTACATTGCTACTCCAGACTTTCTCTTGCCTATCCTCTAATATCCTCTCTTCCTTTAAAGTTTATTCAGTCCATATTTACCACCAATTTTTCTGGCAACCAAAATTTTGTTAGCCATTTTCTGCTGACCTCTAAGACATTCTTTTTCTGTCTATTATGAGTTTAGTTACTAACTAAATTTTTCTCTTTTCCCTAAACCTTGCCTCTGTAGTAGGGGACTCTAGTGTACATGTTTATACTCCCTTAAACACCCTTATGTTCCAGATCCTTAAATTGCTCTTTTCCCATGAAAAAATCCAATTTCTCCACCACTTCAAGTACACACAGAGATAGATATACTTTTGAGCTTATGATCACTTACAAGTGCTCTACCTTCTTGTTTATAGATTCTGACATTCCCTTGTCTGGTCATAGTGGTCCCAGTGGTCATTCTGCCTCCCATTTGCCTTTTACCCCCAAATGATTTATTTTGTCTTCACCATGATTTCTAATCCCTTGGCGCCTCATTTCCTCTCCTGGACTATCACCCCTACATTGGTCATACTTTTCTCCCTTCCTCATCTTGACCCCTTAGTGAATCATTTTATCTGTACACTGTTTTCTTCCCTTGAATCCCATGCCAATTATTCTGTCACTGGTTGCTCTTCCAAGCCTCAGGATTGAATTTTTCCCACCTTTGTTCCTACTCATGTAATGTTGAATATACCTGTAGAAAATCATGGAGCCATGCTAACTGCATCATTGCAAACTTGCTCTAAATAACCTCAACTGTGCCCTCACTACAGCAAGGTAATCTTTTTGTACTTGCCTAACTGACTTATTATAATACTCACCATTGTGGCTTGTTCAGACATTTTCATCAATATATTTCTTTTTGACTAATAACTTTTTTTGGGGGGGAAATTTTGAATTGAATAGCTATTCTCTGAAGCCTAAGCTCTCTTTGAAGAAATATATAAATATCTATTTAATACTTACAGCAACATTTTTGTACATATGTTTTTAGAAAATTCATATATTTATTATTTTAAGTTAAATCACATTGGGAACATCAGGCTAAGATAGTCATAGAAAAATTTCCGTTAAAGTTATATTTGATTCATAGATTCTTATCTTTCATAGTGGATAATAATTTTATTAATGCTTAAAATTATGTAAGAATAGCAAATTTATTTATTGTGTTCATTTATTTTAAATAAAAATGTAAAAATATTATAGAACAATAATGTACAATAACTACAATTTGCTCTTTCTTTTTTCTTATAAAGACTGAAATTACTGAAGATCCTGAAAAAGTTTCAACTATTCATCTCCAACTTGGTTTACCACTGATTTTTATTATTAGTCAACAAACCACCTATGAAGCTGATAAGAAAACCGCAGAAATAGTTGCTTGGCGCCTCTTGGGAAAAGCAGGAGTCATATTATTGTTAAAGTATTGTAAAATTTGATTACTTTAAATCAGAATGTTTTCATATATATATATATATATATATATATATAAATTTAAAATATTTTTTAAAATGGTAATCCTCATTACTTATATATTAATTCAGAACTATAATAAGTAGAGATAAACCAACAGCTATCTCTATAAACTCTCTGTACTATTTAGGTAAAGACCTAATTTTAAAAATATGGATATTCCATCTGCTACAAAACACTTCAAAAAAGTTTTATGAGGATATTTGTGTCATTTGTTAGCAATCTTTCTTATAGTAATTAGGCATTGCTTACAGAGGCATTAATTAGACTTACTGTTTGTTAATCTAGGGATAATTGCTCTTTGTGTGAAATAATTTAAAGATTAATTTCCATTTTGAAACAGGGGCTCCTCAGATTTGAACATTCCTGCTCATGTGAATGTGATCTTCAAAAGAGCAGAAGAGGTTAGTGTTTATTATTCTGAAATTTTATTTATTATTATGGGTAATAGAAAAATGTATTCAAGCTCATTAATCTTGTTTTATAGGTCAGTTAAATTCTCCTTTTTAATTAAAAAAATTACAAATATGTAATTTAAGTCATCTCATATCAACAGAGAATCTGTTACAAAGTTTGATTTGTTAGTAGGGCTTTCAGGAAGTCTCATTGTATTGTGTAGGTGACCCTGAGTTCTCTTAAGACAACAATGGTAGATTGTTGTTTCCTCATTACAACAATTAATATACTTGACTAAACTTCTCTATCTAATAAGTTGTTTTAATTAGTGCAAATACCATTTCCTTTCACCCATTTCCCATTTTTTATCAGTAATTCAAAAGTAGGTCAAGTTGCAGTTGCTTTTATTATGTACCATATGTTTTTCTTCATTTTATAACCTTATATCTTTTTGATCTTAGATTTGCAATACAGAGATAGCTAATTCTAGAATGACTCAATCAGTAGTGGTTCATTTCCTGTCTTCTTAAACATGATCACTTTCATTCTGGAGGATGCTTTTTGCTGCTCATCATGCCCAGTGCCTTCCAATTGTTTTCTCAGTTTTGTGCTAACCCTTTTATTTTTTCCTCAACAGCTCTTTATCACAATCCTTAAAGCAGTGAAAAAACTTTTCTTTTTCAAAAACTTTTCTTTTTTTATGCTTTATTAACTTCTGATTTACATCATTCATTTCTGCCAGATTTTGAGCTACAAATTTTCTCCCTGTTTTTCCCCTACCCACCGCCCCAAAATAGCAGTCCCACAGGATATCCCCTCCTCCAATCTGCTCTCTCCCATATTTTCTCCCATACCCCTTTAGACTTTTCCAGTGGATCTCTATGCCTCAGTTCCTGTATATTTAATTCCCAATTACATGTAAGATGGTATTAATAATAGTATATATGTATATACAAACACACACACATATATATATATATATTTGAATATTTGATTTTAAAACTTTCAATTCCAGATTCATTCCCTTCCTTCCTTGTCACCCACCCTTACTGGGAAGATAAGCAGTTCAGTATAGGTTGTACTTGTGTGGCTAATGCAAAACAATAACATAGTAGATATATTGTAAAAGACTGACTATATTTCCCTCCCTCCTATCCCACCGCCCACTTGTTCTATTCTCTACTTTGATCCCATCCCTTTTCAAAAGTGGGTGCTTCCAACTTCCCTCCCCCCCCGCCTGCCCTCCCTTCCATCCTCCCCCCTCTCATCCCCTTCCCCCCCCCATTCTCCTGGAGGGTGAGATCCCCTATTTAGGGTGTATTTCACTCCCTCCTCAAGCCAGATTCAATGGGAATAAGGTTGACCCATTCCCTTTTGCCTTCCTATTCTTCCCCTCCATTGTAGCCATTTTCCCTTGCCTCTTCTGTATGAGATAGTTTACCCCAATCTGTTTCTCCCCATCTCCTCTCATTATATTCCTCTCACCTCTTAATTTCACATTTTAAGTATCATCCCTTCCTGTTAAATTGGTCCTGTGCCCTCTATCTATGTATGCCTTTAAACATATATACGCACATTCACATATGTATTCATATGCCCATATACCCTCATATATATATATATATATATATATATATATATATATATATATATATATTTCTAATCCCTTCAACTACTGAGAAAAGTTTCATAAGTTACTATTATTGTTTTTCTATGTAGGAATGTTAATAGTTCAACTTTGATAAGTTCCTTATGATTTCTTTTCCCTGTTTAACTTCTCATGCTTCTCTTGCTTCTTGTATCTGAATGTCAAATTTTCTATTCAACTCTGTTTTTTTCAGCAAGAATACTTGAAAGTCCTCTATTCCACTGAATGACCATATTTGCCCCTGAAACATGATACTCAGTTTTGCTGGGTAGGTGACTCTTGGTTTTAATCCCAGCTCCTTTGCCCTCTGGAATATCACATTCCAAGCCCTTCGATCCCTCAGTGTAGAAGCTGCCAGATCCTGGGTTATCCTGATTGTGTTTCCACAATATTCAAATTGTTTCTTCCTGGCTGCTTGTAATATTCTCTCCTTAATCTGGGAATTCCAGAACCTGGCTATAATATTCCTAGGAGTTTTCTTTTTGGGATCTTTTTCAGGAGGTGATCAGTTCATTCTTTCAACATCTATTTTGCCCTCTGGTACTAAAACAATAGGGCAGTTTTCTTTGGGAACTTCCTGGAGGATGATTTCTAGGTTCTTACTTTGATCATGGCTTTCAGGTAGTCCAATAATTTTTAAATTATCTCTCCTGGATCTATTTTCCAGGTCAGTGGTTTTTCCCATGAGATATTTCACCTTTCCTTCTATTCTTTCATTTGTTTGGATCTGTTTAACAGCATCTTGATTTCTCATAAAGTCATTAGCTTCCATTTGCTCTAATCTAATTCTGAAGCAATGATTCTCCTCATTGAGCTTTTGAGATTCTTTTTCCAGGTGGCAAATTCAACTTTTTAAGGCATTCTTCTCCTCATTGCCTTTTTGAACCTCCTCTGCCATTTGAGTCAGTCTGTTTTTTAAGGTATTATTTTCCTCAGTCAGACTGTTTACTCTCATTTCATAATTTTCTTGCATTGTTCCCATTTCTCTTCCCAATTTTTCCTTCACTTCTCTTATCTGCTTCTTAAGGTCCTCTATGGCCTGTAACCAGCTTGTATTTTCCTTTGAAGAACAGGAATTTTGGTACAGGAATTCTGACTTCACTGTTTTCCTCCTGGTCCATTCTTTGCTCCTTTATATTCCCAAAATAGGATTGTAATGTTGGAATCTTCTGTCTGCTTTGTTTCTTTTGCCTGCTCATTTTGCCACTCAATTACTTGACTTTTGGGCTTTTTGCCACAGTAGGACTCTGCCACCAGACAGGGGAGCTTTCGTCCCAAAAGCTGGGGTTTTCTCAGCTGCTGGAGGTATTAGATGGGTGCCCTCTCTGAGGTCTCCACACACTCTGGCAAGCTGGACACACACCCCAGGACCTCCACCCTACACTGCAATCCAGATCCAAGCAGGTTAAAGCAAGAGCGATTACCCCTCAGACTGGTGCTTGGTCCCCCTACACTCTGCAGGCCAGGAGCTGAAGCTGCCACGAGGCACTGGCTTGTTGTGCTGGGTGTCTCAGCGGCTTCTCGCCCTGGGGGGTAAAAGCCATGCACTCCCACTTAACTGGGTCCCAAAGTCCAGACTGCACTGCCCTCTCACTTTGTCCTTTGCATCTATGTGTTGATAAATCTGGAAATGGCCACAGCTGCTGCTGATCTGGAGTCCCTCTGGCAGGCTGCTGATCAGGCCCGCCCTGGGGCTAAAGCCTCAGTGTGGGGCTGGGCTGGGCTCCCAGAACCTTGCACTGGATTCCTGCTGACCTGCAGGGCTGTTTTCAGCAGGAGGTTAGCTTCTCTGTGTCATTTTGTGGGTTCTGCAGCTCCAAAGTTTGTTTAGAGTCCCCTTTTACATGGATTGGGGAAGGTGGAAGCCGGAGCTGCGGGAAGGTCGTGCTTCTACTCTGCCATTTTGGCTCTGCCCCCAAAAAACTTTTCTTAACTTCTCAAACTATATCCCTTAAAATGTCCCCATTCCTCTTAGCAGAGGCTTATACTCCCCTGAAAATTTTGAAACCATTTGTTGAAAGCTTCCTCTCAGCCGCAATTCCACATTCCAAATCATATTAGCATCATATTTCACCTTTTCCTCCTTTGTTCTAGCCTTGTAGGATGAGGTAGCCTTTTTCTGCTTGTGTCTTTGATGTCAGCCCCTCCTTTCTCTAATGATTTCCCTCCCTCCATTCCTCTTCCCACTGTCCCCTGCAATCATCACTTCGAATTTTTATTTTCTCTTTGTCTGTTGGCTCATTCCCTACTGTCTTCAAATATGCCCAAATACTTTGCCCATTATTTAAAAGCAGACAAACTTGACTCTCTTCTCTCAGAGTCAATTCCTGTTTTTAAAAAATTCAATCTATTTATTTTAAATATTCTTTTTTTAAAATTTTGATTTCCAAATTTTCATCTTCTCACTCCTCCCTCACCCATTGAGAAGGCAACATCTCAGTTATATATGTGAAATCACGTAAAACATTTCCATCAAATAAACTAACGTTACCAAAAAAGAAAAGAAAAAGAAAAAAACATTAAAAGGTGCAAAATATATGCTTCATTCTGCATTCAAAATTCACCAGTTCTCTCTCTGAAGGTAGATAGCATTTTTCATCATTAATCCTTTGGAATTGTCTTGGATCATTGTTTTGATCAGAGTAGCTAAGTTTTTCACAATTGGTCATCCTTATGATATTGCTATTACTGTATGTAGTGTTCTCCTGGTTGTGCTTACTTCACTTTGCATCAATTATTCTCCCCAGGTTTTTCTTTGTTTTTTTTTCCTCTTGATAATGTTTTACTTTTCCCAATTACATGTAAAGACAACTTTTATCATTTATTTTAATAAATTTTTAAGTTCCATATTTTCTCCTTCCCTACCTTATCCACCCCTTCCCTAAGACATTCGATTCCTGTTTTTTAAAAAAGCTATCCACACTTTTTGCCTCAAAACTCCTCACTTCCTCATCGCTTTTCAACCCCTTACAATCTGGATTTTGACTTCATAACTCAACCAGACCTCTCTTCTCTTCCTTAATTTCTAAATCCAATGGCTTTTTCTTAATCCTCATCCTTCTTGATCTCTCTGCCCATTGTGGCACTCTTGACCCTCCCTTTCTCCTACCTATTTTCCCTTCCCTGAAGTGGTATCCCTAATACAATTCATTTTCCTGGTTCTCTTATCTTTTTTTTTCTGTTCTTTCTCATTGTCCTTTGCTTGATCATTATCCATATCCTGACCCCTTACTTTTGGTATAATCCTAAGGATTTCTCTTCTTTTCTTTCTTTGAATCCTCTCACTAATTTCATCAGCTCCCATAGGTTCAATTATAATTTCCTTGCATATAACTCCCTAGTCTCTCTCCTGAACTTCAGTCCTACAACCTTAACTGCCTATTGAAAATTTAGAACTGGATGTCCCTTAGGCATTTCAAACTCTCTGTAGTCAAAGTTGAAAATACTCTTTCCGCAAAATCCCATCCTTCTTCCTAGCTTCTCCATTTTTCGTGAAGCTACCACACTTTTCTTCTATGACCTACTTCAGTAGAAAAAGTTCCCTTTAGATGCCATCAATTGGAGAATGGCTGAACAAGTTGTGGTATATGATTGTGATGGATGCTATTGTGCTATAAGAAATGACTTACAGGCTGATTTCAGAAAAACACTGGAAAGAATTATACAAAGAGACCACTGTACATAATAACTGCAGTATTGTATGATGATCAACTGTGAATGACTTAGCTGTTCTCAGCAATACAATCATCCAAGCCAATTCCAAAGGATTCATGATGAAAAATATTATTCACATCCAGAGAAAAAGCTGATGGAGTGTGAATGTATATGGAAGCAGTTTTTTTTTTCACTTTATTTTTTTTTTAAGTCTGTGTCTTCTTT
The DNA here is from genome assembly GCF_028583685.1 of Petaurus breviceps papuanus. Classification (NCBI taxonomy): domain Eukaryota; kingdom Metazoa; phylum Chordata; class Mammalia; order Diprotodontia; family Petauridae; genus Petaurus; species Petaurus breviceps. Next base: position 4,459,584 of record NW_027185735.1, read on the forward strand.
CACAACATGACTGAGATGGAAATACATTTTACATGACTGCATGTGTACAACTTTTGTCAAATTGCTTACCATCTCAGAAAGAGAGTTGAAGAATGAAGGGAGAAAATTTGGAACTCAAAACTTAAAGTTCCCATATCAGTAAAATCACAAGTCCAGTCTCTAATTCTCTGTATTCATATGGCATTCCCCAGTTGATGGACATCTGATTTTTTTCCAGGTTTTCCAAGAGTCTTCCTTGACTCTTTACTGGATTCTCAAACTCTTTATATCCAATAAATCACCACATCTTCACAATTTTACCTCAGTATTTCTTACCCCTATCACACCAATCTGACTCAGGTCTAAATCACTTCTTACTTATTGCAGTAGCCTCCTAATTGAGCTCTCTGCCTCACTATTCTCCTTCTTCTGGTCTATCTTTCAAGTAGTTAATGAAATGATATTCCTAAACCAGAGTTCTATTCATATCATGCTATGGTTAGGAAACTCCAGTGGCTCATTATACCTCTAGGGTAAAATAAAAATTATTTTATTTGGCTGTTAGAACCCTTCACAATATGACTACAATCTACTTTAAAATTTTTCTTTTTTATGAATATAGACATTATAATAAACAAAGGACTGCATATAACACTGTGAAGTTCCATAACATTTTATACAGCTTATTTTTAAAGGGAATATTAAGTTCATCATGATAGTAACAAAGCTTCCCTACTTCTCTTTTCTTTTCTGTACTTCTTTTCTTTTTTTGTGGAGACTTTTCATTACTCATCAGATTCTAACCCCCCTCTCCCAATATAAGCCTTCCCTTATAACGAGTAAGTATGGTCAAGCAAAACAAATAAATATGTTGGCAGTGTCTTTTTTGGAATCTCTCATCTATCACCTCTTTGCCAGAAGATGGGAAGCATGCTTCATCATCAATCTTTTTAAGTCTCAATTGATAACTGCATTGTTCAGAGCTCCTGAAGTCTTTCACAGTTATTTTTACTTTACATTATTATGGTCATCATGTAAATTTTTATTTTATTCATTTCACTCTGCCTTAGTTCATATAAACCTTCCTATTGAGATTGCTCTCAGTATCTTATATTCATTATGTCTTATGGATCAATAATATTGCATTACATTCATATGAGAGGCAGTATGGTGTAGTGGATGAGCCCAGAAAGGCTGAGTTTCAGTGACTCCTCTGATGCATACTGGCTATAAATTTCTGAGAAGGTGTTGATCTGCTTTGGTAGATTTTTCCTATATTAGTGAAATCACAATTCTAGTCTCTATCTATATTTAAGTGGCAAATTATTCAGGCATTCCTCAATTGATGGGCATCCACTTATTTCCAGTTCTTTGCTGTAACTAAAAGTGCTACTACACATATTTTTGTTGTATAAAATACTTTGTATGTGCAGGTGATTCCCAAATCTACATATCCTGGTCTCCTAAACTCCAATCGTGCATATTAGACATTTTAAGCTAGACAGCCCCGTGGACATCACAAACTCATCATATCCAAAACAGAACTTATTTTCTTTACACCCCAAGCCCTATCCTCTTCTCAACTTGCCTATTACTATCACCAACATCCTGCTAGTTATACAAATTCATAACCTTGATGTCCTTCTCAATACTTTGCTCTTCCCAAATATCTAGCTAGTTGCCAAATCTTGTTTTGACATTAACAACATTTCTTGCATTTGACTCCATTTGACACTAACTCACATGTACAGCACCTTAGTTCAGGTACTCATTACTTCTCTTCTACTCTATTCAATCTCTTTATTATTGGTCTCCCTGCCTCAAATCTTTCCCCACTCCAATCCATCCTCCACATAGCTGCCAGTGATTTTCCTAAAGCAGAGGTCAGATGACATACTCTTTGTGCTCACTGAACATCAGTGGCTCCCTGTTCTCTCTAGGATTAAGTATAACGTATCCTCTTCGTGGGGGAATTTAAAGCTCTTCAAAATCTGGCCCCTCCTATATTTTTCTTCCATATACTCTATGATCTAGCCATATCGGCCTACTTGTTCTTCTTGATACACAGTTCTCCATTTGTCATCTCTGTGCCTTTGCCCTGACTGTCCTCCATGTCTGGAATACTCTGCTTCCTCACCTTTACTTGATTCCAAAAAACACCCACAAAAAAACAAAAGCCAAAATTAAAATGTCCATCATGGTTTTGAAACCCAAATACTCCTAAATACAAGCTCTAGGACCACTGCTTGTCAAAAGCTTTCAACTGTTCAGGTAATTCTTTATTGGTGGTTGACCATTCTCAGAATAGATTGGGATGCCTAGTTTATTCCATATACTCAACTTGTCTTGGCCTTTTTCTCTTGTATGCTCTAATACTACAATTATTTAATTTCTTACATTCTTGCTGTCAAATCTGTCATGATAAATTCTAGCCATATTTTCTACCCCCAGCACAGACTTCACTACATGAATGGGTGCTATATTCAGTAATTGAGAGCAGTTTCCAAGGTGGAATTGGAGGAGGTTTATCATAAATAGTCTTAGAGTAGACAACTTGTAAACGTTCTTCGAGTCTCAGCATCAGCACCATTGGTTTATAGTTGTGACATAATATATGATAATCATGAAAAATTTCAATCTTTTATATGCATTAAACTCACAAGAAGATTTTCTTAAAGTTCTCCAATTCTGTTTTCCTCTTATCTTTCTAAGTTTCCTAGATAACCTTAGAGTTTTTTTTAGCTGCTTTGTTTTTCTTTTTAACAAAGTGGGTAAATTTGTTCTTCTTAAAAATTTTGCAGTGGGGGTGGAACCAAGATGGTGGAATAAAGGTAGGGACTTGCCTGAGCTCTCCCCCAAATCCCTCCAAATACCTGTAAAAAATGACCCTAAACAAATTATAGATCAGCAGAACCCACAAAAAGACAGAGTGAAACAAATTCCCAGCCCAAGTCAACCTGGAATGTTGACAGAAAAGGTCTGTTGCATTAGGCTGAGAGAGGAGCACAGTCCAATGCTGAATCACTGGCAGCTTTGTAGCTTTCCAGATTTCTCAGACCACAAATACCAAAGACAAATTAGAAGATCAATAGGAAAGGTCCATTGGACCTGGGTGAGACAGGAACATAGTCCAGCCCCGGTCCTAGCAAACTGGGAGCAGGCCTTGGAAGTAACTGAATCAGTAGTTGTGACAGCTGCTTCTGGAGCTCTCAGCCCACATATGTTAAATGGATTGAATAACTAGCCAGAAGAAGATTACAGGGGTCTCTTTGCTAGCACTGAGGCAGGACTCTGTTGCTTTGTCCATACTTGGATCTGGATCACAGTCCTGGGTGGCAGTCCTAGGGCAAGGAGGGGCACTTTATGAGAAATCAAGATGCTGTTAAACAGATCCAAATAAAAGAAAGAATAGAAGGCAATGTGAAATATCTCATTGGAAAAACAACAGACCTGGAAAATAGATCCAGGAAAGAGAATTTAAAAATTATTGGACTACCTGAAAGCCATGATAAAAAAAAAAAAGAGCCTAGACATCATCTTTCAAGAAATTATCAAGGAAAGCAGCCCTGATGTCTAGAACCAGAGGGTAAAATAGAAATTGAAAGAATCCACCAATTACCTCCTGAAAGAGATCCTAAAAGGAAAACTTTCAGGAATATTATAGCCAAATCCTAGAGTTCCCAGGTCAAGGAGAAAATAGTTTAAGCAGCTAGAAAGAAAGAATTCAAGTATGGTGGAGCCACAATCAGAACAAGATTTAGCAGCTCCTAAATTGAAGGATCAGAGGGCTTGGAATATTATATTCCGGAGGGCAAAGGAACTAGGATTAAAACCAAGAATTACCTACCTATCAGAACTGAGTATAGTCCATGAGGGGGGAAAATTGACATTCAGTGAGACAGAGGAATTTCATGCATTCTTGAGAAAAGACAAGCTAAATAGAAAATTTTACTTCAAATATATAACTCAAGAGAAACATGAAAAGATAACAGGAAAGAGAAATTATAAAGGACTTATTAAACAGTTTATAATCCTGCATGGAAAGATGATAATTGTAACTCATAAGACCTTTCTTATTATTAGAGTAGTTGGAAGGAATACACACACACACACACACACACACACACACACACACACACACACATAGACAGAGGGCACAGGGTGAGTTGAATATGAAGGGATGATATCTAAAAAATAAAATTAGGGGTGAGAGAGGAATGTGTTAGGAGAAAGGGAAAGGAAGGATGGGGTAAATTATCTCACATAAAAGAGGCAAGGAGAAGCTTTTATAGTGGAGGGGGAAAGAGGGAAGATGAGAGGGAATGAGTGAACCTTACTCTCATCAGAATTGGCTTAAAGAGGGAATAACATGCACACTCAATTGGGTATGGAAGTCTATCTTACCCTACAGGAAAGTAGGGGGAAGGGGATAAGAGGAGTTGAGAGACAGGAGAGCAGATTAGGGGAGGGGGTAATCAAAAGTAAACACTTTTGAAGAGGGATAGGGTGAAAGGAGAAAATAGAGTAAATGGGGGAGGCAGGGTAGGAATAGAGGGAAATATAGTTAGTCTTTTACAACATGAATTGTTTTGCATGACTATACATGTATAACCTATTTCAAATTTCTTCCCTTCTCAATGGAGCGACTGAGGAGGGAAGGAGAGAATTTGGAACTTAGAGTTCTAAAAACAAATATTAAAAATTGTTTTTACATGTAACTGGGGGAAAATTAAATACTAAATAAATACAAAAAATTTTGCATAAAGTTTTTGTTAATAACAAATCTTGTATTAGAACCTAGGTCATTACATTTCTAGTTCAATAATATTCCTCTTAAAATTATTTCTTCTCAGTGAACAAAAATTTGTTTTCTCTTCCTTTTCCCTCTACCCCACCTTACTTCCTACTTTAGAAAAGTAACATTGTAACAAATGTTCATAGTCTAGCAAAATAAATTCCTGAACTGGCCATGCTAAAAAAAATGTGTCAATCTGTACTCTTTCTGTCAGAAGAGGTGGTTAGCAAAATCATACAAGTGGGAGGAGGACTCATATTTACAAAAATATTTATAGCAGCTCTTTTTGTTGTGGCAAAGTATTGGAAATCAAGGTGATTGGGGAATGGCTAAACAAGTTGTGATATATAAATGTAATGGAATACTATTGTGCTATAAAAATGTGGAGCAGACAAAATTAATAATAACCTGGAGAGGCTTATATGAACTGATGCTGAGTAAGGGGAGCAGAACCAGGAGAACATTGTACACAATTACAGACACACTGTGTCTGTGATGACTGACTTTAATAGACTGAACTCTTCTCAGCAATGCAAAGCTATAAGACAACTCCAAAAGACTCATGATGGAAAAGACAATCCACATCCAGAGAAAGAATTATGGAGTCTGAATGCAGATTGAAGCAAACTACTTGCTCTTTCTCTTTTTTGTTTTGTGTCTTCTTTTTTGCTGTTCATTCCATTGCTTGTAATTCTTCTTTACAGCTTGACTAATGTTTGGTGTGAAGGTATATGGAGAGCCTGTATCAGATTGCATACTGCCATGGTTGGGGGGGGGGGGAAGGGGGGAAGAAAATTTGAACCTCAAAAGCTTGTGGAACTGAATGTTGTAAACCAAAAGTAAATAATTTTTTTTAAAAAAAGAATTTCAAAATTGTTTGACTTTACTGTGTTGTTACTGTATGCATTTTTCTCCTGGTTCTTCTCACCTCATTAGTTCGTTCAAAAATTCTAAGGTTTCTCTGTTTCTTTCATCATTTCTTAGAGCACGATAATATCCTATCATATCCATATACCTTAATTTAACCATCCCTAAATTGATGTGCATCTTCACAGTTACCACTTCTTTGCCATCAGAAAATAATCTGCATATAAATTTTTTTATACATATGGCCTCCTTTCATTGATCTTTTTGGGATGTGGACTTAGTTGCTAGCTATAAGTACTCAATTTTTGGCCAAAAGCCTATCATTTCTTTATTATATAAAGTAGAATCCAGAAATAAATCTTTTTTTTCAGAAACCATTAAAAATAAATCAGCTCCTTCCGAAACATACATTTTTATGTCTTTAGTAATGAAAAAACACTACTTTTTTGTCTTGGTTTTTGGCCAGGGTCATCTTCATCAGTTTCTTATAATGTTTTCCAAATTCTTTCTGGCAGTATCATTTATCCCTATGTGAAATGCCAAAAGGGGATAGTGATTGCTGAATTGGAAATCCCTTAGAATATAGCAAAGCCTGGCAAATATTTAATTTAGTACCCCCTCAGCAGGTAGTTACCAATCACTAGTAATTATTTTTTTCCTCTGATATTTATTTGATGATACCTCTCCTGTAAAGCCACAAATTATTCCTTTGAGGGTCTATATACTATTCTAGGTGCTTGGGATACAAATACAGAAGCAAAACAATCTCTACCCTCTAGGAGAATACATCCAACAAGAGGCTATGGCATGTTCAGAGATGGTAATGCCCCAACTAATGTTTCTACAGTAGTACAGTTTAGATGAGGAACACGTTTCACCCCACTTCCTTTCAGGAGAGTGGGTGGAATTGATTCTCTATGACCATGCTCAGCTCTTACTTCTGGGACTTCAATTTAGGGCATGACCTCTTGAGGTCTCTACTTCCTCTTTCTTGACTTTGGGTAGAGAAAATCCATAGCCCTCTGATTCAAGTCAGTTTATATGCTTGGAGATAAGGAGGTTAGTTGATGAGTTTTAATATAGGACAAAAATTTCTAGTTCCTCTATGGATTTCTTTATTTTCAAAGCTTGAAATTTATAAATAAAATTCATATGGTGTTCTGAGCTCTCTGGTAATCATTTGATTGCCAAACCAGAACGATGGTCTCCTAAACAGTTGAATTTGGTATAATCATTTATTCATAGGTCTTTCCCTCCCCCAAAACACATTTATAGTAAAAATGCCAACCATGCTGCCTGTTGTGTAGCAGGTGAAAAAGAAATGTCTGAGGAAGCAAAGGTTCAAGCTCTCAAGCATTTTGATTTGTTAAGCAGTGCCAATTGTCTAACAAATTGGGAACTGGTTTCTTCTTCAGCTAAGGGCTGGACCCTGAATACAGAGGGAGACAGACTTTTAAAACTGATTAAAAACAATTAAATAAGGACAATTAATAAGGAAATAATATAATATTAGGTAATCTGATTTCTAATTGGAAGAAAGATTAGGGACTTTCCAAGTTGGTAGGAGAGTAAACAGGTGCAGTTCTCTGAAATCAGAAAAGGAGATGTTCCACTCCCCACAGTGTCTGGAAACAGTCAAAGAAATATGGAAACAATTACTCATTGATCAGTATGGGGAAAATTTTCAGATAAGATATGAATTGCTTGAGATTTACAATTGTGAGAAAATACTTTGCATCCATTTTTTGGATCTTACTGAATTTCTTGTCAGCATAACCTTCCTAGGTCCTTAGTTCTCCAATTAGCAGGTAGAGGTGGTCCAATTTCCCAACCATGCAGGGCTAGGTTCAAATAATGCAATAAGGTAAGATTTTCTCCCAGTTTCCACAATTGAATAAGGTTTTTTCATGGGAGAGAATTTGAACTAGACCTATAAATGAATAGAAAGGGAGCTGAACTAGCTCCAGAATTGAGTCACAAGATAGAGACAGTGTGATTCACTCAGTTCCCACAATTAACCTCTTGGTATCCTCATCCCCTCACATCTCTCACTTGTAAGCAACAGTGAAACAGAAGGGAGAAGCAGTAGAGTAAATTCACTGTCTTAAAGATTCCTCTGACTAGGTTTAATTTAGTCACTTCCTGCTTGATTCTCTCAATAAGCTAAGAGGCGAGTCATGGAAGGGAAAATACTTCAGCTATTACCAGACTTAGAGTCAGTATCCTAAAAGGCATCCTTTATCTGTTATGACTCTTCTTAAATGTCACTTGTAAAATAAATACAAGGGATTTTTTTTAGGTAGAGGGAGCATTAACAACTGGGCAGAACCAGGGAAGTCATCTTGAGGAATAGACATAGATTGTATGGTCTTTGGATGAAACAGCAAAATTCTTATCTTTTACTTCCTGGAAACTTACCCTTATCCTCTTATTCAGAGGTTCCCAAATTTATTCGGCCTACCACCCCTTTTAAAGAAAAAAATTTGCTCAATATCCCTCTGAAAATCTACTTGCTTCTTTAACCCTCTAACTTTTTAAAAATCTGCATAATTTCAAAAATATATAAAATATTTTTTGAAAAATGATGCATCTTAAATTTAATAATTTATTGTATATTTGTGGGGTTTTCCTGCATTGAAATTTTGATGATGCAATATTGCATCATGTAACCAATAGTATTGTAAACAAGTTAGTACAGGCACATATTCCTGCTGATGCATGCTGGACTTCCGAACATGTGTGACATGCTTGCCTGCCAACACTCACTTGATAAGACCCGATGGTGGACTTGAACATTGATTGGTTATAACTTGCATTTTGTGCATTTATTTGGAAAATAATCTAATCACTACAACTTTAACTCTGTTACACAATGGATGAAACATATGTGAAAGGTTTTTCAAAATTCTCTTCTTTCCTTATTCCACTGCCCCCTTATTTTTATTCAACACCTCCCAGTCACACCCAAGGCTACTACTGCCCCCCAGATCATTCCATTGCCCCCCAGGGCATGGTATTTTTCACTTTGGGAACCTATGTTCTTATTGGTTATATCCTATGTGATATAGTGCAATGTATATTTGTTGTTGTTCTGTCGTTTTCCAATTGTGTCTGGCTCTTTGGGAACTCATTTGGGGTTCTTTTGCCAAAGATACTGGAGTGCTTGGCCATTTCTTTCTCTAGCTCATTTTACAAATGTGGAAATTGAGGCAAATAGGATTATGTGACTTGCTCAGGGTCACACAGCTAGGAAGTGTTTGAGGTCAGATTTGAATACAGGAAGATGAGTCTTCCTGACTCCAGATCTGGCAATATGTCCTCTGTGTCACCATATTGCTTGTTTATAGAACAATGATAGTATTACAGAGCTAGGATCTTCATAATTTTTCCTGGCATAAGACTATTTTGTTCACCTGGCTTTGGCTATCAGTGAGCATCCCTACCCAAGTTAATCTGTTTTCAGTCTTTTTTAGTCCTCCTGGCTGTCTTGTCAACAAATTTGATAAAGAGATCATTTATATGTTCATAAAAAGTGGTGATTAATGGAGCAGTGCTAGCCTGGAGGTTTGCCTTTAATGGAATAGCCAATTTTGTCCTTAGTTTCTTCTGTGAAACTGTTTAATCAGTGACTTGAATGCATTTAAAAAATATTTTTTGTGAAACAGATTCTATTTGATCTTTTTTTGGTAATTTTTAAAAATTAGTTTGTAGACAGTAAAAGTTTTGGACTAAATAGGGAAAATAGGTAGTTTTTTACTTTGCTATATGTTTAGTGGCCACATGCCACCTATATGGCATGAATTTAAAGGAACTCTTAATTATATGAATGTTTTAATATTTTCAGGGAATACCACTCGACCTCTTGGTTTTACATGATGTTAACTCAATAGTATCTCTGGTGGAAAATAATATATCTGTCCAAAATAATGAACCAGTTAAGGAATATGAAGAAGGTGAAATGGAGACTCTCAATCTAGGTAATACTTGTCATGATTTTTTTCTATCATACTAAAATTTGCTTTGAATCCTATTTATTAAGTTTCTGTTATGAAATATATTCATATTTAGTTCTGTGTACTACTTAAAGAAATCTGCTTTGAAAAAGTAAGACTTTTAAAAGCCAATAGTTATGAAATTACTATACTTTTCACTATAATATTGGTTAGTAACATCCAGGCTCAGGATCCATGTTGATTGCCTTGTCCATTAATTTAAATAAGCATAATTTCTTTTTGACTTTTGGTTTCTTCCACAGTCTAGAAACTTCTACCTATTTGTTGGCAAAGATTTCCACATACTAAAATGCCCTAATATTTTATTTTAATCTTTTAAATAATAATATCTCATGTATATTATACATTGCTTTAAGTTTATAAAGAGCTTTTCATACATTATCTCAGGTGATTTGCACTGCTAATCTAGGTACTATTATCATCTCTCTTTTACTGATAAGGAAACTGAAGCTAAGAGAGTTGCCCAGGGTCACACAGCTAGGAAATATCTGAGGTGGGATTTTAACTCAGTTGTTCCTGACTTTTAAAAAATTTTTTTAAAATATTTTTTCTTATTTATCGTTTAATTTTCCCCAGTTACATGTAAAAACAATTTTTAGCATTTGTTTTTAAAATTTTGAGTTCCAAATTCTCTCCCTTCCTCCCCCCCCACCCCCACCCCCACCTCATTGAGAAGGCAAGCAATTATATATAGGTTACATATGTGTAGTAAAGCAAAACACATCCATAACAGTCATGTTGTGAAAGAAAACATAGGCCAAAAAACTCAAGAAAAATAAAGTAAAAGAAAACTATGTTTCAGTCTTTATTCAGACACATTCAGTTCTTTCTCTGGGGATGGATACCATTTTTTATCCTAAGTCCTTGAGAGTTGTCATGGATCATTGTCTTGCCGATAATAGCTAAGTCATTCATGGCTGATAATCTTACAATATTGCTGTTACTTTGTACCCAGTACACTTCACTTTGCATCAACGCATGAAAGTCTTTCCAGCTTTTTTTTTGAGAGCATCCTGCTCATAATTACATATCCCAACTTGTTCAGCAATGCACAATTGTTGGGCATCCCCTCAATTTAGTTTTAAAAAATTAATTTATATGTTTATTTTTATTTTAATTTATTTTTAGTTTAGTTTACATTTCCACAAGATTTTGAGTTAAAAACTTTTTTCCTGTCTTTCCCCTACCCACCACCCCAAAACAGCAATCCCACTGTATACTCCCTCCCCCAATCTGCTCTCTCCTGTATCCTCCCAAATCCCCCTCTGACTTTCTAGTTGGGCAAAATGGATCTCCATATCCTAGTGCCTATATATCTTATTCCCCAGTTGAATTAAAAAAATAATGATAATGTATTTTTTTAAACATTTGATTTTAAAACTTTGAATTCCAGATCCTTTCCCTTCCTCCCTCATCACTCACCCTTACTGGGAAGATAAGCAATCCAATACAGGTAATACATGTATAGCTATGCAAGACATTTCCATAGTGGATATTTTGTGAAAGACTGACTGTATTTCCCTCCATCCTATCCTGCCCCCCACTTGTTCTATTCTCTATTTTGACCCTGTCCCTTTTCAAAAGTGTGTGCTTCTAACTACCCACCCCCCCAACTATCCTGCCCTCCCCTCCCCTCCATCATTTCCCCCTCTCATCCCCTTTACCCCTACTCTCCTGTAGGGTGAGATACCTTATTTAGTGTGTATGTCATTCCCTCCCTAAGCCAAAATCAATTACAGTAAGGTTGACCCATTCCCTTTTGCCTTCCTGTTCTTCCCCTCCATTGTAACAGTTTTCCCTTGACTCTTCTATATTGAGATAGTTCACCCCATTCTGTCTCTCCTCATATCCTCTCATTATATTCCTCTCTCCCCTCTTAATTTCACCTTTTAAGTATCATCCCTTCCTATTCGATTGATCCTGGGTCCTCTGTCTATGTATACCTGTACACATATATACACACTCTCACATATGTATTCATATGCATATATGCCCTCCTATATATAGATGTATACATGTATGTATGCATATATATACATGTATATATACATTTATATTCCCTTCAACTATTCTCATACTGACAAAAGTTTCATAAGTTACAATTATCATTTTTCCATGTAAGAATGTAAATAGTTCAACTTTGATAAGCTCCTTATGATTTCTTTTCCCTGTTTACCTTCTCATGCTTCTCTTGCTTCTTGTATCTGAATGTCAAATTTTCTATTCAACTCTGTTTTTTTCAGCAAGAATACTTGAAAGTCCCCTATTTCGTTGAATGGACATATTTTCCCCTGAAACATGATACTCAGTTTTGCTGGGTAGGTGATTCTTGGTTTTAATCCCAGCTCCTTTGATCTCCAGAATATCATATTCCAAGCCCTTCGATCCCTCAGTGTAGAAGCTGCCAGATCCTGAGTTATCCTGATTGTGTTTCCACAATATTCATATTGTTTCTTCCTGGCTGCTTGTAATATTCTCTCCTTGATTTGAGAATTTCAGAACCTGGCTATAATATTTCTAGGAGTTTTCTTTTGGGGATCTTTTTCAGGAGGTGATCGGTGGATTCTTTCAACCTCTATTTTTCCATCTGGTTCTAAAACATAAGTTTTCCTTGAGAATTTCTTGGAGGATGATTTCTAGGTTCTTTCTTTGATCATGGCTTTCAGGTAGTCCAATAATTTTTAAATTATCTCTCCTGGATCTCTTTTCCAGGTCAGTGGTTTTTCCCATGATATATTTCATATTGCCTTCTATTCTTTCATTTGTTTGGATCTGTTTAACAGCATCTTGATTTCTCATAAAGTCATTAGCTTCCATCTGGTCCAATCTAATTCTGAAGGAATGATTCTCCTCAGTGAGCTTTTGAGATTCTTTTTCCATGTGGCAAATTTGGCTTTTTAAGGCATTCTTCTCCTCATTGGCTTTTTGAGCCTCTTTTGCCATTTAAGTTAGCCTATTTTTTAAGTTGTTACTTTCTTCAGTCAGGTTGTTGACTCTTATTTTATAATTTTTCGCATCATTCTTGTTTCACTTCCCATTTTTTTCCTTCCCTTCTCTTATTTGGTGTTCAAAATCCTTTTTAAGCTCCTCTATGGCCTGTAATCACTTTATATTTTTCTTGGGAGCTTTTGATGCAGGAGTTCTGACTTCATTGTCTTCCTCCTGTTCCATGCTTTGATTTTTTTTGTCCCCCAAAAAGTAATCTAAAGTTGTATTGCTGTGCTTGCTTTGCTTCCTTTGCTTGCTCATGTTTCCTCTCAGTTACTTGACTTTTGAACTTTTTGCCACAGTAGAACTCTACTTGAAGAGAGGAGAGCTTTGTCCCAATTTGATAGGGTGTTCACAGTTGCTGGAGCTATTAGTTGGCTGCCCTCTCTGAAGCCTCCACAGGCTCTGGCACCTGGTCACACACCCCAGGACCTCCACCCAAGACAGCAATCCAGATCCAAGCAGGTTAAAGCAAGAATGATTATCCCTCAGAATGGTTGCTTGGTTCCCCTACAATCTGCAGGCCAGGAGCACTGAAGCAGCCATGTTGCAGCGGCTGCATGGGCCGCCACACCTCAACCACTTCGCCCTCTGGAGGGCAGAGGCCAGACCACACTCCTGGACCCTGTGTTCCCAAAGTCCACAGTGACCTCTCACTTTGTCTTTGGCATTTATGGGTTGATAATTCTGGAAACTGCCACGGCTGCTGGTGATCCACTCTCCTGAAGTCCCTCCAGCTGCGGCTGGTCAGGGCCTCCTTAGGGCTAAAACCACAGGCTCACATGGGGCTTGGCTCTGCTTCCAGTGAGCTGCAATGAACCCTTCCTGCTGACCTGCCAGGCTGCCTTCAGCGGGAGATTTTTTTCTCTCTGTCACTTTGTGGGTTCTGTAGCTCTAAAGTTTGTTTCAAGTCATATTTTATAGGTATTTGAGGTGGTTATGGGGAGAGCTCATTGAGTTTTCTTTTTTCTATGTCTCCATCTTGGCTCCACCCCATACCCTCAATTTCTAATTCTTTTTCTTAAATAAATTTATTTTTAGTTTTCAACATTCACAAGATTTTGAGTTCCAAATTTTCTCCCCATCTCTCCCTTCCCCCCACCCCAAGATGGTATATAATCTGATATAGGCTCTACATATACATTCAATTAAAACTGTTTTCACATTAGTCATGTTGTAAAGAAGAACCAGAACCAATGGGAGAAACTCCTAGAAAGAAGAAAAAAAAAGAAGAAAGAGAAAATATTATGCTTTATTGCCATTCAGATTCACTTCTTTTTCTGGATATTGGAAGCATTTTCCATCATGAGTCTTAGATCCTTTCATTGCTAAGAAGAGATAAGTCTATCAAAGTTAGTCATTACACAATGTTGCTGTTATTGTGTGTGATGTTCTCCTGGTTCTGCTCATTTTACTCAGCATCAGTTCATGCAAGTCTTTCCAGGTGATTCTTAAGTCTGCCTGCTCATCATTTCTTATGGAAGACTAGTATTCCATCACATTCATATACCACAACTTGTTCAGCCATTCCCCAATTGATTGGCATCCCCTCAATTTCCAATTCTCTATATATGTTAGAAATGAGGCCTTTATCAGAGATACTGGCTGTAAAAATTCATTTTATCTATATCTTGTTGAGTACTCTGGTTATGTTAGACTGGTTCTAAACAAGTCTCCTAGGTTTAGGATATGAGAGAAATGAAACAATCAAGACACAGGTCAATTCAAAGAATACAAAGTTTTTACTTAATAACCTATGTAAAAGATATAAAAGCAATCCAAGGATAAAAATTTCAAGGTTCAAGTCATATACAGACAGGACTTGGGTTTGATATAACTCCCCTTGCCACTCATGATCTCTATAGGTATGTTCTGGAAAGGAAAGGTCAAGTCTTCACAGAAGGAAAATTACATTAAAACTGAGTGGAAGTGTACTATCAACTTCAGAGGTCTTATATATTTTGTGGGGGGAGCATGGGGAATACCACATCAGCAGAGTAACCTTACTCTGAGTTGCCAGCTGTATTCCCCAGCTCTATCTCATTGCCTCGTGTGGCTAAATGAGACAACACGGAACTGGGTTAGGATGAACAAGAAGAGGCTTAAGTTGAACAAGCTGAATTATGCCATAAGGTCTGCAGACTTCATCCATTTTAGGGAGTATAGTTTTACATTTTATAGTAGCATACCTATTGTCCAGACTATAGATTTGTCTGGTGGAATGGATCTAATATAAAGAGACTGTGCCAAGAATTGAACAAAAGAAAAAGAATGATTTAGATTGCCTTTGTAAACTGCAGAGTTCTTTTAATGATCCCATGTTTCTCCTTGAAACAAAAGCCCATTTTTTAAATACCAGTTGGCTTTT
Organism: Petaurus breviceps papuanus; assembly: GCF_028583685.1. NCBI lineage: Eukaryota > Metazoa > Chordata > Mammalia > Diprotodontia > Petauridae > Petaurus > Petaurus breviceps. The sequence goes on from NW_027185735.1 coordinate 4,474,594, forward strand.
GGTTTTGTTGTATGTTTGTGAGTCATGAAATACTACAGTCTCCAAAGAAGTGAAACTGAGAATCATCCAAAAGGCAGTAGAGAGTCGCATAGTGGACATGAATAAGCTGCAACTCATTATTAACAACAATGGCAGTGAAAAGGTGGTGTAAATGATGGTATCAAAGAAATGTATACATAAAAAGGGGGAAAGGCTGCATTTCTTAGGAGAGCAAAGAATAGTTGATAGAAGACCCCCAGTGTCCACTGATGTCCTTATGATATCAGGAGAAAATGAGAAAGGCCCTGGACACATAGGATGATTTCCCTCTGGTGAATTTATGGAAAGACTTAGACAAGAGTCACATATGATGAGCAGGTATGGCAGGTTGGATTCAATATTGTTGTATAGAACAACCATACTGATGAGATTACAGGTCCATTTGGTTATTAATGTGGCCTTATTAACAACAAAGTAGCATTGTAAATAGGTTAAGGTAAAAGTTAAAGTACTATTGCTGTATTCCACATACTACCATTAAAACTAATCTCAATTTCCGGATCATGGATAGGCTTATGTAAATTGAGGATCTAGACCCTTGAAGTGTCTGAATTATCACATATTTTACTTTAGATCAGTATGAATTTGCAAGTTTTTACTATATTATTAAGCTTTTATATATTTGCTTTTAAGATTAACTTTAGATCTTTTTCGTTTTACATACTATTTCATTCTTTTAAAACATTATAGGTGTTCAAGATGATCAAGTGGTTGAAACAGTTTACAGAGACAGGAAGAGAAACTTACCTTTGGAACTGATAATAGAACTAACTGAGGAAACATTTCACAGCATAATAATGAATACTTCTAGCAGCATAGTATTATTTTATGCTAATTGTAAGTATACCGTTCAAAATAAAAATTTTATTTCAAATTTTAATATTGAAAGTACTTTTATTTAATATTTTGAATGTAGCTAGAAATAAAACAGAATAGGCTTCATATTTTCATATTATTTTTTGGAATGTTTAATTTTGTTTTCACACCTGTCCAGTTAAGCCTTATGTTTTTCAAAAAGTTAAAATCAGTTATAAAATAGGACAAATTATCTAAGAAATCTGGGAAATATTTTTATAATTTTGTTAATATATTTTTGTGTTAGAGTACAGTATGATTGATAAATAAGATGAGTTGTAGATTTGAGAGAATTTTATTTAAATTTTGAGAAATAAAGTAATTCATCTATTTTCTACTATCAAGGAAAATTTGAAATACTCAGTATTTATTTGCCTTAACTATTAGAATTTTCCAAAAAGCATTAGAATTTTTAAGCACATTTATGCAATTTAAGAAGGAATAATTTGGTTGAATAACAGTACTTTAACATGTTTTTAAAATCCATTGGTGATAACAAGATAACCCTTATAATAAAATGTAATATACCTTTATACCATTATAAACAAAGCAGTAACTGTTCAAATACCATATCTATATTGTTATTATATGTGTATCTATATACATATAAATACACATACTTTTTTCCTGTCTATATTGTTGTTATATGTGTATCTTTATACATATACATACACATGCTTTTTTTTTTCATGTGCAGGGGAAGCAGTGTCCTTGGCATTTTTGCAATCCTATGTTGATGTAGCAACTAAATTGAAAGGTATAGTACTATGGTATAATAATTTTTAATATTTCTACACATTTTAATAGAAAGCTCAAGACAAACCTAAGTACACTATGATTGTATCCCCATAACCAAATTGATGGTAGTAAAAATCTTTTACAAAGATGCTATTCAAAATCATTTCAGTTATATAAACATGGCTTGCTAATAAGTAGGTACTTCAGTGTAACTGTCAACTACTCTATTTTAAGGACCCTGTTTTTCAATTTCTTTGTACCCCCAGTGCTTAGCACAGTGACAAGTTGGATCACGAAGAGGAAGAGAGTTGAGATGAAGGGGACATTTGGTAATGATAGAGCAGGGACTCTAGAAGGCCCCCATAATGGTAATGTAAATGGGAAGATTTTTCCAATCCATTAATAGGCCCATGTAAATCACATGAAAGCCTAAATTGCATGAGTTTGAGTCACATGAAGCCTGTGGTGGGAGGAGCTGAATGGGTAGAACAGGAAGGGTAGAGTAGACCCCAGAGGAAGTTAGTCAGAGTAGTTAGAGCTGAGGGAGAGAGAGGAAGAAGGCAGAAAGCTGTGAGTGTTTGTTTGTGGGAAGGCCCTAGCAGGGGAAAGGCTTGAGGATAGTGGTGCCCCCTGCACTGTAATTGTGTATAGATTTCTTTGTTGCTATAATGGATTTGGCTTTCTGGTGTCGGGATTCAGCTTTCTGGTATTTGAATAAATGTTTTTATTCTGTCTTCCATGTGGAGAGTCCATTATATTTTGTGATACAGAATTACACTGGCATATTCATAGCCCCTGCAGGTTCTGTGAATATGATATTGGTGCTACATTTGGTGACCAGGATGAGATTGTGAAATATCAGACCTCTATTTGGAGGCAGAAGACTTTTAGAGAGAGAAATGGACATCCCAGGATGGGAGGATTTACCTTATTCCTCCCTAGCAAGAAAATGAACTAAAAGCACAGAGCTCTATGAAAACTGGGAATTAAGGGGCAGCCAGGTGGCGCAGTGAGTAAGAGCACTGGCCCCAGCGTTGGGAGATCTGGGATTGGTTCCAGACTCAGATACTTAACACCCACACAAAATAACTGGCTATGTAACCTTGAGCAAGTTGTTTAACTCCAATTGCTTAGGGGTGGCCAGGTGGTGCAGTGAGTAGGAGCGCCGGCCCTAGCGTTGGGAGGCCTGGGATCAGTTCTGGACTCAGATACTTGGCACCTACACAAAAAAATAACTGGCTGTGTAACCTTGAGCAAGTTTTTTTAACCCTAATTGCTTTAAAAAACAAAACAAAACTGGGAATCAAGGCTACAGAAGGGAGAACCTAGAGATCTGGTAAGATGTTTGCAAGGAATACTAATAGAACTGGGGAAAGAACTGGCAGGGGTGTGTAGGAGAGGATGGACCTTGATAACAAGTTATTGCCTTATGTAAAAAAGCTGAGAGAGGCTGCTGGGAGAAAAGGTTCAGATGAAAAAGAAATTATTTGATTTGCATGAGAGGCTTTCTATGCCACAGCATTCGAACTTTCCTTTAAAAGAACAAGCCAGTCAGATAGCAGAAGAGAGGGCTGTTTTGGTTTTGGTTCAGGAAAAAGAAGAAAAAAATTAACAAAAGGAATGTCCATGCAGTCCTTGTATGGGCTGGGCCACAATCATTGCCAGAAGAATGCATAGGAGGAAAATGAAACAAAGTTAGATGGGGAGGCTTTTACAAGTGCAGACATTAGCCCCATACTAAGAAGAAAACAGGAGAACCAGAGAAGCCACACCATGTTTAGGGATGTAATTGAAGATTTTACTCAGCAGGAGGTCACTGATATATTAAATAGATTCACCCAAAAGGATGGGAGAATAGTTAGTGTCTTAGATGGTGAGAATCAATGATGAAGGGGTCAGAGGAGTATTGATAGATAACGTAGATTGTTTGAAATTTATAGGCATCAGTCAGATTCCTTTTGTACAGAAAGCTTTTAGGGATCACCATATGCAAGGAGGTAGCAGTACAACTAATCTTTCAGCTTTAGCTGCAGAAGGGTGCAGCAGACAGTATCCAACTGACTGTATGTGGTCTAGTGGAGATAGACCCTAGTGTTTACTTAAAGACTGTATGAGAAAGTTAAAGGAAGAGGTAATGAAGAATGCAATTATTATGGGAGACACAAATGCATATCATGATCCCCCTTAGCAGTTTCTCATAGAAGTATCATAGTGAAGACAGCTCCTCTTGCTTGCTCCTCTCCCTCCCTCCTTTTCCTCTACTATAATGAGTTTTTGTGTCTTTTCATGTTAGAATCCTATACTTAACTGATTATGTTAATCCTCCTTGAGCCAAAACTAATTAGAGTGAAATTCACATAATGTTCATCTCCCTCCCTTCTTTCCCTCTACTATAG
>NW_027185735.1:4478631-4560742 GCF_028583685.1 Petaurus breviceps papuanus
TCTATCTATCTATCTATCTATCTATCTATCTATCTATCTATCTATCTATATCCCTTTTAAATGTCATGATAATTATATAATTCTCTGTATTGACAAATTTCAGCTTCCCATATAGGGATGTAAAAAGTTTGCTCTTACTGAATCATAAATTATGTGCATGTGGGTGTGTACAGGTGTGCGTGTATGTTGTATGTGTGTTTTCCTTGTTTACCTTTTTATGTCTCCCTTAAGTCTTGTATTTGGAAATCAAATTTTCCATTGAGCTCTGACTTTTTCATCAGGAAGAACTGGAAGTTCCTTATTTCATTGAATGATCATCTCCTTGCCTGAAAGATTATGTTCAGTTTTGCTGGATAGTTGATCCTTGGTTGCAGTCCAAGCACTTTTGCCTTATGAAATATTGAAATATCGTATTCCAGTCCCTTTGATCTTTTAGTGTAGAAGCTGCTAGGTCCTGTGTGATCCTGACTGTAGTTACATGATATTTGAATTGTTTCTTTCTGGCTGCTTACAGTATTTTCTCCTTGACCTGATAATTATGGAATTTGGCTACAATATTTCTTGGAGTTTTCAACTTGGGATCTCTTTCAGGAGGTGTCTGGTGAATTTTCTTTTTAATTTTTCAAATGATTTATTAACTTCTGATATACATCATTCATTTCTGCCAGCTTTTGAGTTACAATTTTCTCTCCGTTTTTACCCTACCCATCACCCCAAAATAGCAGTCCCACAGGATATCCACTCCTCCAATCTGCTCTCTCCCATATTTTCTCCCATACCTCTTTCGACTTTTTTAGTAGGGCATGGTGGCTCTCTATGCCCCAGTACCTATATATCTTATTTCCCAATTATGTGTAAAATAGGATTAATAAGAGTATATATATGTGTGTGTGTGTGTGTGTGTGTGTGTGTGTGTGTGTGTGGATAGATAGATAGATAGATAGATATTTAAACATTTGATTTTAAAACTTTGAATTCCAGATTCATTCCCTTCCTCCCTTGTCACCCACCCTTACTGGGAAGATAATCAGTTCAGTATAGGTTATACATGTGTAGCTAATGCAAAATATTAACGTAGTAGATATATTGTAAAAGACTGACTATATTTCCCTCTCTCTTGTCCCACCTCCCAGTTGTTCTATTCTCTACTTTGATCCTGTACTTTTTCAAAAGTGGGTGCTTCCAACTTCCCTCCTCCCCCAGCCTGCCCTCCCTTCCATCATCCTGCCTCTCATCCCCTTCCCCCCTACTCTCCTGTAGGGTGAGAAACTTTATTTAGTGTGTATTTCATTTCCTCCCCAAGCCAAATTTAATGAGAATAAGGTTAACCCATTCCCTTTTGCCTTCCTATTCTTCCCCTCCATTTGTAACCATTTTTCCTTGCCTCTTCTTTATGAGATAGTTTACCCCATTTTGTCTCTCCCTATCTCCTCTCATTATATTCCTCTCTCACCTCTTAATTTCACCTTTTAAATATCATCACTTCCTACTAAATTGGTCCTGTGCCCTCTACCTATGTATACCTATAAACATATGTACACACATTCACATATGTATTCATATGCCCATATACCATCATATATAGACAGATATATATTTCTATTCCCTTCAACTATTTTCATACTGAGAAAAGTTTCATCAGTTACAATTATTGTTTTTCCACGTAGGAATGTTAATAGTTCAACTTTGATAAGTTCCTTATGATTTCTTTTCCCTGTTTACCCTCCCATGCTTCTCTTGCTTCTTGTATCTGAATGTCAAATTTTCTATTCAACTCTGGTTTTTCATCAAGAATGCTCGAAAGTCCTCTATTCCACTGAATGACCATATTTTCCCCTGAAACATGATACTCAGTTTTGCTGGGTAGATGATTTTTTATTTTAATCTCAGCTCCTTTGACCTCAGGAATATCACATTCCAAGCCCTTCAATCCCTGAGTGTAGAAGCTGCCAGATCCTGGGTTATCCTGATTGTATTTCCACAATATTCAAATTGTTTTTTCCTGGCTGCTTATTATATTCCCTCCTTGATCTGGGAATTTTGGAACCAGGCTATAATATTCCTAGGAGTTTTCTTTTTGGGATCTTTTTCAGGAGGTGATCAGTGCATTCTTTCAACCTCTATTTTGCCCTCTGGTTCTAAAACATCAGGGCAGGTTTCCTTGAGAATTTCTTGGAGGATGATTTCTATGTTCTTTCTTTGATATGGCTTTTGGTAGTCCAATAATTTTTAAATTATCTCTCCTGGATCTATTTTCCAGGTCAGTGGTTTTTCCAATGAGATATTTCACATTGCCTTCTATTCTTTCAATTTTTGGATCTGTTTAACAGCATCTTGATTTCTCATCAAGTCATTATCTTCCATTTGCTCCAATCTAATTCTGAAGGAATGATTCTCCTCAGTGAGCTTTTGAGATTCTTTTTCCATCTGGCAGATTTGGCTTTTTAAGGCATTCTTCTCCTCATTGCCTTTTTGAGCCTCTTTTTCCATTTGAGTTTGTTTTTTAAGGTGTTATTTTCCTCAGTCAGGCTGTTGACTCTCATTTCTTAATTTTCTTGCATTGTTCTCATTTCTCTTCCCAATTTTTCCTCCACTTCTCTTATCTGCTTCTTAAGGTCCTCTATGGCCTGTGCACCAGCTCGTATTTTTCTTTGAAGCTTTTGGTGCAGGAGTTGTGACTTCACTGTCTTCCTCCTGTTCCATGCTTTGATCCTTTTTGTCCCCCAAATAGGAGTCTAATGTTGGGTTCTTCTCTTTGCTTCGTTTTCTTTGCCTGGTCACGTTGCCATTCAATCACTTGACTTTTGGGCTTTTTGCCACAGTAGGACTCTGCTACCAGACAGGGGAGCTTCTGTACCAAACTCTGGGGTTTTCTCAGCTGCCAGAGGTATTAGTTGGGTGCCCTCTCTGAAGCCTCCACACACTCTGGCAAGCTTGACACACACCCCAGGACCTCCACCTTGGATTGCAATCCAGATCCAAGAAGGTTAAAGCAAGAGCAATAACCTTTCAGACTGATTGCTTGGTCCCCCTACACTCTGCAGGCCAAGAGCTGAAGCTGCCACAGCTGCAGCTGCACAGCTGCGGCTCCTCAGCAGCTTCTTGCCCCAGGGGCAAAAGCCGACGCACTCCAACTACTGGGTCCCAAAGTCCACAGTGCACTGACCTCTCACTTTGTCTTTAGCATCTATGTGTTGATAATTCTGGAAACAGCCACAGCTGCTGGTGATCTGGAGTCCCTCCCACTCTCCCAGAGCACTGTGCTGATCAATTCTGCCAGCCTGCTGGGCTGTCCTCAGCAGGAGGTTAGCTTCTCTGTGTCATATTGTGAGTTCTGTAGCTCCAAATTTTGTTCAGAGTCCCCTGTTACATGAATTGGGGAAGGTGGAAGCCAGAGCCGTGGGGAGGACCTGCTTCTACTCCACCATCTTGATTCCACCCCCCGTGAAGTTTTTTTTGATAACTATTTTACCCTCTGATTCTAGGAACTCAGGACAGTTTTCTCGATAATTTCTTGTAAGATTTTGTCTAGACTGCTTTTTTCAATATGGCTTTCTAATAGACCAATTATTCTTATATAATCTCTCCTGGATCTGTTCTCCAAGTCAGTTGTTTTTCCAAGGAGATATTTTATATTTTCTTCTAATTTTTCATTCTTTAGGTTTTGTTTGACTGCTTCTTGGTGCATTATATAGTCATTAGATTTGATTTGATTGATTCTAAGTTTTAATGAATTTTTTCCCTCAGTTTGTTTTTGAAGCTCCTTTTCTGTATCTTCAGATTTCATTTATAGGGAGATATTGTCTCCAGTTAGATTTTGAACTTCTCTTCCCAGTTCATAAATTTTACTTTTTAAGGAATTGTTTTCTTCAGTGAGATTTTTTTTTCCATTTTGGCAATTGTAACCTTAAAAGAATTGGTCAGTTTATCTTCTACCTCTCTAATTTGGCTTTTAAAATCCTTCTTGAGCTCTTCCAAGAATGCTTTTTGGATTTGAGGCCAGTTCATATTTTCTTCTGTAGTCTCAGGTATCGGTTTAGAGTCCATGGTGTTGCCTTCTAAAAGTGGTTCTTTTCGCTCTCTATGATAGGATTCAATCATGTTTGGTTTGGTTTATCTGATTTGCTTTTTCCCATTGTGATTGCCTATTTCCTGGCTTTTAAAGTGGATTTCTGCTTCTGGGGTACAAAGGGCTCTGATCAGGGCTTCGCAAGCTGGGACCTAGGGGCCTGGTTGTTGACTTTGTGTGCTGTAGCCTCTGGGTGTCTAGACTGATGCCAAGGCCTGGAGTCTCAGTGTTTCCCCTGGGTGACCCTGAGGCTCACAGAGTAACACATGGGAGAGGGGTGGTCAGGCCACTTCAAGTTTCTGCCTCTATGCCCCTGGGCTAGAGCTCAGGCAGGATTAGCAACTGGTAGCCTGCTGCACTTGTGTCTGCAGATTTCCTTGATTGTGTTAAGGCACACCTGGGCTTCTGGTATTAGTGCTTGCTGGCTCCTCCCCCCTGGGCCTTGGATCTTCTGCTCATCAGCTGAGATGGGGCTCCTCTTCAGGCTTGGCACAGCTTCAGTCACACCCTTCCTCTAAGACTCCCAAGCCTAGTGCTGCTTCCACTATTTCAGGATTTTACATTGGGGCAATAATCTCTGGGTTTTCAGGGTAAGGGAAAGGGATTAGAGCAGCTAGCATTTACTTTGCCATCTTGGCTCCCAGAAGTTCAGGTAGATGATTTTTAAACATCCAGGCTGTGGGTTGATAGCCCCAGGAAAAGCTGCTGTCACTGCCACGGGCTCTGTGTTTGTCTCTTTCCCAGATCCAACATATCCTCCACCCCTACCCCCTCACCCTACCCCGTGAAAGGTCTGTTAATCACCCCTGTGGTGGGCGAATCTGCTCATCACTCACTGGGGTTCGCTCTGTCTCTGTTGTGGTCTGGTCTTGGGTCAGTGCTTGTACAGCCCCTGTGTGCTCCATGCTCCCTCTGCCCAGTCCCACATGTTCACTTTCCTGGACTGGGAAACTGCCACGCTTTGTCTCTCAATGGATTCTGTCACTCTAAAATCCATTCAGATTCACTTTTTAGACATTACTGACAGAATTCCCAGAGGAATTCAGGTGAGTTCCTGCTTTCACTCTGTCATCTTCAACCTTTTGTTCTCTAACCATCTTACTAAGAAGGAACATTTTGCATCACCCAATTCATAAAAAGTATGTGATCTTGGTTATCTGTTTGGTAGCAACTAGAGCCCAGAAACAAGTGGGCAACTTACTTTTTTTCGAAAGTAGAGTAGGAATGGCTGCCTCTAGGATCTTACAAGGTCTCCTATGGAGAGCAGAGCTAGGCATGATGTTCATGGTATTAAAACCAAGTAGAGCAGCTGGGCCCAAAGAATCAAGAGTTGGAAATTCTGAGCTTTCTGTAAAGGAAGGCTTTAGTAGTAATTTTTTTACTCTGCCTTCCAATTCTCCAATCAGAGGAGAGAGGCAAGGGATTCCTACTGAGGATATGGTGAATATCCAAGCTGAAGCAATATTTATGATAATGAAATTATCCTGGGGGAAAGCATGATGGCGTGGAGTCAAAACCAAGCAGAGCATCTTATAAGAAAGTTCCCTTTCCTTTGGTTGTCTCCCCTGTGAAACCCCCTTGGAAATGAAGGTGACCTGTTGTGAGACCCCTGGCATCATACCGTGTTTCCCCGATAATAAGACACTGTCTTATTATTTTTTTGGACAGAAAAACACCAGAGGGCTTATTTTAATGAACATTGACAGCAATTTTAATAAACAGGTAAATGTGAACAAAAAAATGTACCTTTATTCAATAAGCAAATCACTGGGGAAGAACAGGATGACGCGCTCACTGCTGCAGCTCTGATTGGATGCAGCTCAGAGTGCGGCATGCATTTCACCCGTGGGGGGGACAGTGCATACAGAGGGTACAGTAATGTAGCGTGTAGCACAGGGGATCACCTTCACTACAGTAGCAATCTCAATAGGGCTTATTTTCGGGGGAGGGCTTATTTTAGAGGAATCTTACACAGTAAGGGGAGGGCTTATTTTCAGGATAGGTCTTATTATCAGGGAAACACGGTAGTAGTCTAAATGCCACTGTTCAGCAGCCACTTATATCCACACATGGTAGGGATTTGGGGCAATTCCATGGGCTTGGTTTGTCAATACTGACTGACAACTGAATTTGCTCAAACGTTGTCCCTATCTTCCATGCTAATTTCACTGATTGAGCTGCCCAGTGTATCAGGGGAGGCACATAACTAATGCCTAACACCATTTGGGTAGGCTTTGCTCAGAAAAGGGGCTCTGATTTTCCTCAGAGATAGACTGGTCATAGGGTATAGCAGGTTGTAGGAAGGCTGCTAGATTTAATCTATCAAACCCATCTCCTTAAGGAATTTGACCTCTTTTCCCTCCATTTTTTTCAGTGAAACTTTTTAGATTTTGGTTTAATATTTCTTGTTGTCTCTTGTAAATCCTTGTTTTTTGTTTGGCCTGTTTTAAGTTTCTTTGAGCTTGGCCTGACTCAGACTACCTTGTTAGTTTAGGCCCAGTATTGGAACAAAGTGTGTCTTTGTCTTTCACCAGTTAAGAAAAAAATTTTTTTAGTCATCACATAGAAAAGATACTCAACAAGGATGCAGCATTTAGCTTAGGTATGTATACTGCCTCCGCTCCATTCCTCACCCCTGGCTGCTATCTGTAGATGTTTATTATGGTTAATGAATGAGAAACAGAGTGGTCTTGGGATATCTGCAAAGTCTGAAAGGCCCCAAATTCTTATGGCTATGCTTCTTTTACATCCTTAGATGAATAGGAAGTTATGTCAGCATCCAAGTCTCAGTTTCCTACATGAATTAAATTTGAGGGTATTTTCAATACCTTTTAAGGAGAAACTAGTCAAAACTGAATGTACAAGAAATTTTAAAAAGTAAGCCCAGTCTCCACAGTGGGAGACTTTGGTGCACAGTATTGCTTCTACAACAGGTACTATCTTGTCGAACTTAATAATGTATATATAACTGATCCAACCATTTGGGAGAGTAATCTGGAATTATGCACAAAGAGTTATTAAACTGCCTACCCAGAAATACCATTACTTGGTCTATTTCCAAAGACAAGGAAAAAGGAAAAGAATGTGTGTGTTCTAAAATGTTTATAGCGGCTGTCATTGTGATGGCAAAGCATTGCAAGGAAGCTCATCAATTGGGGAATCACTGAACAAGTTGTGGTATGTGATTGTAATGGTATACTACTATGCTATAAGAAATGATGAGCTCAGTGATTTTAGAACAACATGGAAATAATGAAGATCAAAATGAGCAGAACCAAATTCTGGCAATGCATGCATCAACCTCATCATCTGTGTGTACATCCCTGGAAAGTATACAATCAAGGTAAGTGAACTTATCCATAGCAATCAAAACTTCTCCATTTGAGTAACTGATGGTTTCACATATTGATGGTGTGGTGCTGGCTGGTAGACCCTGGTGTTAACTGTCAGACCAAAATTAGTACAAGCAGCAGAGAATCAATCCATACTTTGTTGCATCTCAGCCTCAGAGGCTGCATTGAGTGCACAATCATCTGTGAACAGAAGTCACACATCAGCTCTCCTTTCACTTTAGTCTTGGCTAAGTTTCAAGTTAAAAAGTTTGCCATCTGTGTAGGATCTGCCCTTGATAACATTTTCATAAGTGTCAAAGGCATCTGATAACATCACTGGAGACTCTCATCATCAATGTGCCAAATTTTGGTTGATATAGAGGAACACATGTGGGATATATCAGGGACCTGCTTGTATAAAATAGGACATCTGTCCCATGGATGGACATTCTGAATTGGCCTACCAAAAGACTGGGAGCAACCTCTTTCCTTTGGCTGCATAGCTGAGACTGTCTGCATCTTTAAATATACCTGACTGGGGCTGTGTCATCCAAGCATGAAGGATTTATTCACTCACACTAGGGACACAATGCTGTAATCTAGGAAACAAAGAGCCTGAGGTCTACCTTCCTCTTCCCTTAGACCCTGTGGCCCTGAGAAATACCTTGGGATTTTGTTTTGTTTGTCCTTTTCAATTTTATATGGAAGGAGTGGAATCTCCACCAGGGAAGCTCTAGCTACAAGGACCTTGGAACCCAAGGATTTTAGGCCAGATGTTCCAAGCAGTCCAGAACAGAAACTTTAAGAAGCCAGGATCCTGGGGTAAGTCTGGGATGAGGAGTGGGGATTAAACTTAGAACTTGGTGACCCTAATGCTATGTAGGAAATGAACCAAGCTGTGAACATCTTCCCCTTCCCCTCCATAGAAACTGAGATGCTATAGGGGAGGAGGGGCCATTATTCCCCTGAGATGCTAGGGGGACATGTTTATGTTTGTTTTTGCTGTATCTTCAAAGTAAATCAAATCTTTGTAAAAATTAATTTGATTATTAACTAGTTAAATGCAACTGGGGAACTCAGACTGCACTTAGTGGAACATAATTATTTGGGACTTGAGCCAGTGGCAGAGATGATAGACTCCACCCCCTAAGGGTATTATAGAACCTTGAGGGGGAGGAGTGAAATGTAATCTTTCTGGCCTTCAGACAGTGGGCCCAAAGAATCACTGTTATAGGAACACATCGATTGTTATCTATGATTCCTTTAAACAGAATGTAATTTCATTTTTTATCTCTTGATGTTGTACATTTTTATTTTTGCTTTGTCTGATGGTATGATGGGACAGCTAGGTGATGCAGTGGATAGAGTGATGAACCTGAAGTCAGGAAAGCTCATCTTCTTGAGTTCAAATCTGGCCTCAGACACTGTGTGACCCTGGGAAAGTCACTTAAACCTGTTTGCCTCAGTTGCCTCATCTATAAAATGTGCTGGAGAAGGAAATGGCAAACCATTCCTGTATCTTTGCCAAGAAAGTTCCAAATGGGGTCATGAAGAGTCAGACTTGACTGAAATGACTGAAAAACAACAAAAGCCAGAAGTAAAACACTTTTGAGGAGGGACAGGGTGAAATTAGAGAAAGAATAGAATAAATGGGAGGGAGAGAAATAGGATGTAGGGAAATATAGTTAACAATAATAAGTGTGAAAAAAATTGAAGCCAGTTTTACTAATAAAGGTTTCATTTCTCAAACATAGAGAGAACTGAGTCAAATTTATAAAAAATAACAGCCATTCCCCAACTGGTAAATGATCAAAAGATATGAACAGTCTTTAGATGAAGCAATTAAAGATATTTATAGCCATATTGAAAAAAATCTTCTAACTCACTATTGATTGGAGAAATCCAAATTAAAGCAATTCTGAAGTACTTCATACCTATTAGATTGGCTAATAGGACAGAAAAGGAAAATGACAAACATTGGAGGGGATGTGGGAAAAATGAGATATTCGTGTACTATTGGTAAGTTGTGAACTGATTCAACCATTCTGTAGAGCAATTTGGAGCTGTGCCCAAAGGATTATAAAAACATTCATGCCCTTTGACCTAGAAATACCACTACTAAGTCTGTATTCTAAAAAAGATTTTTAAAAAAGAAACAGGACCGATATGTACAAAAATGTTTATAGCAGCTCTTTTCTGGTGGCAAAGAATTGGAAATTGAGGGGATTCCCATCATGATGAGCAGGATGCTGTCAGAAAAACCTGGAAAGACTTAACATGGACTGATGCAGAGTGAAATATATTGTGCACAAAGTAAGAACAATATTGTAAGATAATCAGCTGTGAATGACTTGGGTATTCTCAGCAATACTTCAGACACCTCTGAAGGACTTCTGATGAAAAGTGCTGTCTATCCCCAGAGAAAGAATTGATGTTATCTGAACACAGATTGAAGCATCCTTTTTTAAACTTTCTTTATTTTTCTTGAGGTTTTTTTTAGGGGGGTGGTCTATGTTTTCTTTCACAACATGACTTTTGCATGGCCATGTTTTGCATGACTCCACATGTATAATAACCTCTATCATATTGCTTGCCTTCTCAATGAGGGGGAGTGGGAAGGAAGGACAGGAGAAAATCTGGAATTCAAAGTTTAAAAAACAAATGTTAAAAATTGTTTTCTTATAACTATGGAAAAATAAAATATTAAAAATAAAAAATCTAATCTGTAAAAAAAGAATTTCTGTACTTTGTTATTGTCATTAATTCCCTTTCTATTTTGAAATTTTGTTCTCTGATTTATAATCTATAGTCTTATTTGATTCTTTCTTTGATCTTATGTTTTCCATGGAGTTAAAGCTTTTGAAATACCAGGTTTGTTCCCTTTTATAACCAATTTCTGTTGTTCATCCTTTGCTCTCAGAGGGCCAATGACATCTTTATCGTGACATCTTGACTTGTGCATAAATTGAATTTGAGCAAGGCAGAGCTATGGAAAGTTATCAGTCTTGCTCTGTCCTCTAGAATCATTGGAATCCAATGGCAAGACAAAGGTCAAGACAATTGGTGATGGTCCCTAACCAGTTTCTATTTTTTATATATATGTAGATCTTGCCTCATTGTCTCTTTGTTTGTAGTGCCCACTCTTGGAACTATCAATTAATGAAAGAAATAATTTGGATAGAAGGAATGCCGAAGGTAGAAATTATCTTGTCTTAAATTGTGCCATCTACTTCTGCTCCTTGTTCTACTCATGATCATCTTCCTTTACATTGGCCATGCCATCTCCTCTCTAGGTCTGTGTCCCCCCACCCAGAGGGTGCCAGCTTCCACTAGGAACTATCGTTTCTCTTTCCTAAGGGAAGATGTTGTCTATGAAGACACAACACTCAGGGATTTAGCTTCCCCCTATCCTTTATGCATCAAATCCCTCTAGATTAAAGCTGTCTTCAGATCCCAGTTGCTTATCACAGGCATCCTATTCCACCATGGGAATTATCTTCATTGGTAGGTACCCTCTGCTGTGCTGAGACATCTCTTCACCACCACCACCACCTCCACGTTGTTATTCTCCCAGATTCATTCCCTCCCTTCTTTATCTTTTCCCATTTTTCTGAAGTCTCTGTTTCAGAAACAGAGTCAGAAAGACGTGAGTTTGAATTTGGCTTCAAGACACTTACTAATTGTTTGATCTTTAACCTCTTTTTGCCTCTAATTCCTCATCTGTAAAATGGGGACTAATACCACTTATCTCTCTCTACTTCTTGTTGTGAAGATAAAATGAAATATTATTTGTAAAAAGCAACTTGAAAAACTTAATATTGTATATGTGTATGCTTATGTAAGCCCTATACGGTAAGGCCAATGATTGTTGTCGCTATTCAACCTTTAACTTGATAAGGATTCATCACCTATTTTCCTCTTCTTTTCTAGTACTACCCCCATTTATATACCCTGACATTCTGCGATTTTGTCCAATAGACAAATCATTAATTTACTTATAGAAGAGTCATGTGATTTAGTCCATGCTGCTTCAGTACTATTTCTTTAAATTGGCTTATATCTTTATCCTCTTATCTGTTTTTTTTTAAATCTTTTGATGTTCTCCTTGTTTCTGTTTTTTAAACCATAGGTCAGCTTTTCTCTTTTTTTTAAAAAAATAACCTCAAAAATGGGGCATTTATTTCAATACTTTCCTTGGCAGTTGTGCTTATTTACTTTACTTATGCTTCCATAGTTCAGGATATTTGCAAATCACATACTTTGCTCACTTTTTTTTCAGAAAGTTGGAGCATAAATATGTATTTTTATAATTAATTCATTTTTAGTTTTCAGTATTCACTTCTGTAAGATTTTGAATTTTAAATTCTCTTTCCCTTCTCTCTCCTTTCCCCTCTGTAAGACAGCATGCAATCTGATATAGGCTCTACATATACATTCATATTAAATATATTTTCACATTAGTCATGATGTAAAGAAGAATTAGAACCAGTGTGAGGAACCACAAGAAAAAAAGAAACAAAACAACAAAAGGAAAGAAAGAACAAATATTATGGCTCTATCTGCCTTCAGACTCCAAAATTCTTTCTCTGGATGTGGATAGCATTTTCTATCATGAGTCTTTTGGAGTTGTCTTAGATCCTTGTCTTGCTGAACAGAACTAAGTCTCTCAAAGTTAGTCATCATACAATGTGGCTGTTACTGGGTACAATGTTCTCCTTGTCCCTGTTCATTGCACTCTACATCAGTTCATACAAGTTTTTCCAGGTTTTTCTGAAGTGTACTTGCTCATTATTCCTTATAGCACAGTAGTATTCCATTACATTCATATAGCACAACTTGTTCAGCCATTTTCCAATTGATGGCCATCTCAACTTCCAGTTCTTTGCCACAACAGAAAGAGCTGCTATAAATATTTTTATATATGTGTGTCCTTGTGATAGTAATGGCAATTAAAGATTCCCCTGTATTGGCTTGGTTTTCAAATTGATTGTGTTAAAACCCAGAGCTTGTTAATCCCACCTGTGGGATGGACTTGTTGATGTGAAAAGAAAGTCCTGAACTGGGAGGAGCTGGTGATGTAGATTTGGAGAGACAAGAGAGAGGCGGAAGATCTTTTTGGAAGCAGCACCTCGTGGAGAGAGAGAGAGACTAAGAGAATTGCTGGTGGCCGCTTTGAATTGCCCTGGACTTTTGAGACCTGCCCCCTGAGCTGCCAAGGACTGAGGAGACATGGCTGTTTTGCTGGTACTTTGTCTGTCTGTTTTGATGTTATTTTGCCAGATTTGTCCACTGGTGGAAGACTGTCTTGTTGAAGAAGTCCTGGAACCTGGCTGTTCGCTAAGAAGCCCTGAGACTGTCCTGCAGACAGAGAGTGAATACTGTCCACTGGTGAGGGACAGTGCTGTTGTTGCAGGGGTCTGGAGACTGTCCTGCAGACAGAATGAATACTGTCCACTGGTGAAGGACAGTGCTGTTGTTGCAGGGGTCTGGGAGCCTTTCTGTTGGTTCAGAAACCCTGAAGAAGGATTTTCTTGTTGTATGTTTACAGAAATCCTGGGAGAGGGCTTTGCTAATGTGTTCAGGGGTTCTAGGACTGTTCTACAGACAGAGGATAAATTCATGAAGGGACTGGCAATGTATCTTATGGCCTTGCTAAGCCTTGTCTCCCCAGGAACTAAGATTGCTGAGAACTTGCCTCCTGTCAAGATGAAGAAAAGACCTCCATTTGGGTATTAAGTGCTGTGTTTAAACTTGATGTAACTCTGGGGTAGATTCAATTGTGATCCAGGGGTGGGGAACTTTTGACCTTATTGTGCTCTGTGATTGACAAATGAAGGTACTTTACCTATGTTTGGAAACTAATCTCCATTTGAGAAGAGGGGTTTTGTGGTGGACTTAATTAAGGTATAGTGGAGTAGTATTTAGAACAGGGACTTTGTAATTGATTGAATGATTGGAAGATCCTGGGGTGGGGTAGTCCTTGGAGATTATTTAATCACACTTAGTAAATGCTGTATTTTGAATGATGTCATGTTTTGATCTTCTCTGTTCTTGGTTTGTCACTGAATAAAATAGAGAGCACCTATGCTGGTATTTTGAACCTGGGAAGTTGCCTTTGCTTGGCATTACATTACAGTCCTATTCCTTTTTTTTTTAAAAGCAATCAGGGTTAAGTAACTTGCTCAAGGTTATATGGCCAGTTATTTCTGGGTGTGGTGCTAAGTATCTGAGCCCAGATTTGATCCCCAGGTCATCCCGACTGCTCTTACTCGCTGAGCCACCTGGCCGCCCCTAAGCAATTGGGGTTAAGTAACTTGCTCAAGGTTACACAGCCAGGTGTTTCTGGGTGGCTGCTAAGTGTCTGAGCCCGGATTTGATCCCCAGGTCATCCCGACACTGGAGCCGGTGGTCTTACTTGCTGTGCTACCTGGCCACCCCCCATTTTTATGATCTCTTTGGGTGACAGCCCTAGAAGTGGTATTGCTGGATCAAAGGGTATGCACAGTTTTATAGCCTTTTGGGCATAGTTCCAAATCACTCTCTAGAATACTTGAATCAGTTCACAACTCCGCCATCAGTGCATTAGTGTTCCAATTTTCTGACATATTCTCCAACATTGATCATTTTCCTATTTTGTCATGTTAGCCAATCTGATAAGTTTAATATCTGGTACCTCAGAATTGTTTTGATTTGCATGTCCCTAATCAATAGTGATTTAGAGCATTTTTTTCATATGGCTAGAGATGGCTTTAATTTCTTCATGTGAAAACTGCCTGTTCAAATCCTTTGACCATTTATCAATTGGGGAATGACTTTTATTCTTATAAATTTAACTCAGTTCTCTATATATTTTAGAAATGAGGCCTTCATCAGAAATGTTGACTGTAAAAATTGATTCCCAGCTTTCTGCTTCACTTCTAATCTTCATTGCATTGGCTTTGAGCAAAAACTTTTCAATTTAATGTAATTAGAATCTTCCATTTTGCATTACATAATGTTTCCTAACTCATTTGATTATAAATTCTTCCCTTCTCCATAGATCTAACAGGTAAACTATTCCTTGCTCTCCTAGTTTGCATGTAGTATCAACTTTTATATCCAAATCTTGTACCCATTTTGACTTTATCTTGGTATATGGTGGAAAATGCTGATCTATGCCTAGTTTCTGCCAGTTTTGTCAGCAGTTTTTTGTAAAATAGTGAGTTCTTATCACAGAAGCTGGAGTCTTTGAATTTATCAAAGAGTAGATTATTATAGTCATTGACTACTGTGTCTTGTGTACCTAACCTGTACCACTCTTCTTAGCCAGTACCATGTCGTTTTGATGATTGCTATTTTATAATACAATTGAAGATCTGGCATGGTTAGGCCACCTTCCCTTGCATTTCTTTTCATTAATTCCCTTGATATTCTGGACCTTTTGTTCTTCCAGATCAATTTTGTTATTGTTTTTCTAGCACTATAAAACAATTTTTTGGTAGTTTGATTGGTATGGCACTGAATAAGTAAATTACTTCAGGTAGGATTGTCATGTTTATTATATTAGTTTGGCCTACCCATGAACAACTGATATTTTTTCCAATTATTTAGATCTGACTTTATTTGTGTAATGAGTGTTTTGTAATTGTGTTCATATAGTTCCTAGATTTGTTTTGGCATGTAGACTCCCAAATATTTTATGATGTCTACAGAAACTTTAAATTGAATTTCTCTTTCTATCTCTTGCTGTTTGGCTTTGTTAATAATATATAGATATGCCAATGATTTATATAGGTTTATATTATATTCTGCAACTTTGCTAAAGTCGTTTATTATTTCAAGTAATTTTTTACTTGATTCTCTAGGATTTTCTACGTCTTATCATCATATCATCTACAAAGTGTAATAGCTTTGTTTCTACTTTGCCTATTCTAATTCTTTCATTTTTTTCTTCTCGTTGCTAAAAACTAATATTTCTAGTACAATATGGAATAACAATGATAATAATGGACATCTTTATTTCACTCCTGATCTTATTACAAATCTTTTTAGCTTATCTCCTGTAGCAGCAAGCACCCCAAGCGCGTCCTCAGGGTTTGCTGCCCACACAGGTTCTTGGATCTGCTTTGTTAAAGGAAAGCAACTCAAAATGGGTTAACAAGCTTACTTTAATCAGTCAGACATATATCGTTTACCTTGTTCAGGGGAAAAAGGTCAGCACCCCAAACTTCAAAATATACAGACAGAATTATCAAGACATTAACAGATCAAGTAGACAGCTTTCCAAATTGTCCAACCATTACATCCATACCCAGTCAACATCTGGGTTTCCACATCTGGGTTTTTCAAAGCCGGGGGACTCTCAACAACGGCTTCCCAGAATTCAGATCAAATCACAGAACACTTCTCAAAGTGAGTCCCAAAACAAAGCTACACATCAGGGCTTATATAGCCTTCTCCTGGCTCAGAGAATGTAACAACCTTATTGACTCACTGGCCAATCAAGAAGTATCTACTGAAAAACAAGCCTCCCACCCCAGGCTTCACCTGCACTTTAGCCTAGGGGTAGGGAAGATCTTTAAAATTTACATTCGCATTACATCTCCTTACATATAATACTTGCTGATGGTTTTAGATAGATGCTCCCTATCACTGTGAGGGAGACTCCATTTATTCCTGTATTCTCTAGGGAGTTTAATAAGAATGGGTATTGTATTTTGTCAAATGCCTTTTCTGCACCTATTGATATGATTATGTGATTTCTATTAGCCCTGTTATAGATATGGTGAATTATGCTCATAGTTTTCCTAATATTGAACCAGCCCTGCATTCCTCCTATAATTCCTACCTGTCCATGGTGTATTATCCTTGAGATAAGTTACTGTAATCTCTTTGATTATATTTTATTTAAAAAATTTGCATCTATGTTCATTAGGGAAATCGGTCTATAATCTTTTCTGTTTTGGCTCTTCCAAGTTTAGGTGTCACCACTATATTTGTATCAAAGAAAGAATTTGGTCGAATTCCTTTGCCTATTTGCCCAAATAGTTTGCTGATGGTTTCAGATAGATGCTACCTGTCATTTTAAGGAAGACTATTTATTCTTATGCTCTCTAGTGGTTTTAACCATATTGGAATTAATTGTTCTTTAAATATTTGATAGAATTTACTTTAAATTCATCTAACCCTGGAGATTTTTTCCTAGGGAATTCATCGATGGCTTGTTCAATTTCTTTTTCTGAAATGGGATTATTTAGTATTTTCTTTTCTCTTCTGTTAATCTGTAAATTTCTGTTTAATTTGTAAATATCCATCCATTTCACTTAAATGACTATATTTTATTGGTATACAGTTGGGCAAAATAGCTTCTAATTTTGTTTTGATTTCCTCTTCATTGGTGGTGAATTCACCCTTTTATTTTTGATACTGGTAATTTGCTTTTCTTCTTTTTTTTTTATCAAAATAACAAAAGGTTTATCTATTTTTTTTGTTTTTAAATAAAGCCAGCTCTTAGTTTTAATTATTAGTTCAATAGTTTTCTTAATTTCAGTTTTATTAATCTCTCCATTGGTTTTTAGAATTTCTAATTTGGTATTTAATTGGAGATTTTTAGTTCTTTTTCTAGCTTTTTTAGTTGCATGCCCAATTCATTGACCTCCTCTTTCTGTATTATATTCATGTAAACATTGAGAGATATAAAATTTAATCACTTTGGTTGCATCCCATAAGTTTTGATATGTTCTCTAATTATTGTAATTCTCTTGGATGAAATTATTGATTGTTTCTGTGACTTGTTGTTTGACCCACTCATTCTTTAGGATTATTTAGTTTTGAATTAATTTTTAGTCTGTCTTTCCATGGCTCTTTATTACATGTCATTTTTATTGCATCATGATCTGAAAGGGAACAATTTAATATTTCTGCCTTTCTGTATTGGATTGTGAGGCTTTTATGCCCTAATACGTGGTCAGTTTATGTGTTATGTAGTGCTATGTAGTGCTGAGAAAAAGGTATATTCCTGGGGGCAGCATAGCACCAATGCAATACTTGCAGAACCCATGATCATGATATAAAACTGTGATTGTAAGTATCACATGATGTTCGGTCACAAAATATGCCAAACTCTCCAGATAGAGGATAGTAGTGAAACATTTATTTAGATGCCAAAAAACTGAATCCCAAAACCAGTAAGCTGATTCCATCATAGTACCAAAGATATGCAGAAGCTGTAACGCTGAGAGCCACAGTATCCTTCAGCCTTCCCACAAACCAATACAAATCACAAAACTCTCTATCTCCTTGTCTGAGCTCCTCTGTCCCCCACTGTCTGGCTAGTTCTAAACTGGCTTCCTGTGGGCTCTGCTACACCCTTCAGCAAATTCCCTCCATCACAGGCTCCATGTGATTATATTCAGCCTATTAGGGGGCAGAGTTTACTTTCTCTGTTTTTTTTTAATTAATTTATTTATTTTTAGTTTTCAACATTCATTTCCACAAGATTTTGCGTTACAATTTTTTCTCCCTGTCTTTCCCCTACCCCACCCCAAAATAAAAAGCCCTTCCCACATACTGTTCTCTCTTATATCCTCCCCCATCAGCCCCTTAACTTTCTAGTAGGGCAAGATGTGTTTCTGTACCCCAGTACCTGTATATTTTGTTTCCCAGTTGTACGAAAAAAAATTTTTGAACATTTGTTTTTAAAACTTTGAGTTCCAGATTTTTTCCCTTCTTCTCTCCTCACCCACCTCCACTGGGAAGATAAGCAATTCAATATAGGTTGTACGTGTGTAGTTACCCAAATCATCTCCTTAGTAGTTATACTGTGAAAGGCTAGCTATAATTCCCTCCATCCTATCCCATCCCCATCTTATTCTATTTTCTCCTTTGACCCTGTCCCTTTTCAAAAGTGTTTGTTTCTAACCACTCTTTCCCCCAATCTGCACTCCCTTCTATCATCCGCACTCTTATCCCCTCCTCCCCTGTTTTCCTGTAGGGTAAGATACCCAATTGAGTGTGTATGTTATTCCATCCTTAAGCCAAATTCAGTGAGAATCAGGTTGTCCCATTCCCTTTCACCTTCCTGCTCTTCCCCTCCATTGTAACAGTTTTCTCTTGATCTTTAACATCCTCCTTCTCCCAATAAATTCCTCTCTCAACTCTTAATTTTATATTTAAGATATCATCCCTTTATTTTCAACTCATCCTCTTCCCTATCTCTATGTATACATGAATATATATATATGCCTACAGTCAGATACATATTTATATATACATACACCCTCCTATACATACATATATATGTATATATATATATATATACATATATATTCCCTTCAACTATCCTCATACTGAGAAAAGTCTCATGAGTTGCAATTATCATTTTTCCATGTAGACATGTAAATAGTTCAATTTTAATAAGTTCCTTATGATTTCTTTTTCCTGTTTACCTTTTCATGCTTCTTTTGCTTCTTGTATTTGAAAGTCAAATTTCTGTTCAGCTCTCTTTTTTTCATCAAGAATCCTTGAAAATGGGGGGCGGAGTCAAGATGGCAGAGTAAAAGCAGGACCTCCCCACTGCTCTGGCTTCCACCTTCCCCAATTCATGTAAAAGGGGACTCTAAACAAACTTTGGAGCTGCAGAACCCACAAAATGACACAGAGAAGCTAACCTCCTGCTGCGGACAGCCTGGCAGGCCAGCAGGAATCTGCCAGCACAGTGCTCTAGGAGCCGAACCCAGCCCAACACCAAGGCTTAAGCCCCAGGGCGGCCCGACAAACTGCCAGCTGGAGGGACTCCAGATCAGCAGCAGCTGTGGCCGTTTCCAGATTTATCAACCCATAGATGCAAAAGACAAAGTGAGAGGTCAGTGCAGTCTGGACTTTGGGACCCAGTTAAGTGGGATTGCCTGGCTGTTGGCCCTGGGGTGAGAAGCTGCTGAGATGCGGCAAAGCAGGCCAGTGCCACATGGAAGCTTCAGCTCCTGGCCTGCAGAGTGTAAAGGGACCAAGCAACCAGTTTGAGGGGTAATCACTCTTGCTTTAACCTGCTTGGATCTGGATTGCAGTCTAGGGTGGAGGTCCTGGGGTGTGTGTCCAGCTTGCCAGAGTGTGCGGAGACCTCAGAGAGGGCACCCATTAATAACTCCAGCAGGTGAGAAAACCCAGGGATGAAAGCTCCCCTGTCTGGTGGCAGAGTCCTACTGTGGCAAAAAGCCCAGGGGCAACATGACCAGGCAAAAGAAACAAAGCAGACAGAAGGTTCTAACATTACACTCCTATTTTGGGGACAAAAAGGAGCAAAGCATGGAACAGGAGGAAGTCAGTGAAGTCACAACTCCTGCACCAAAAGCTTCAAAGGAAAATGGAGCTGGTTAAAGACCATAGAGGACCTTAAGAAGCAGATAAGAGAAATGGAGGAAAAATTGGGAAGAGAAATGAGAACAATGCAAGAAAATTATGAAATGAGAGTCAACAGCCTGACTGAGGAAAATAACACCTTAAAGAATAGACTAACTCAAATGGCGAAAGAGGCTCAAAAAGGCAATGAGGAGAAGAATGCCTTAAGAAGCTGAATTTGCCAGATGGAAAAAGAATCTCAAAAGCTCAATGAGGAGAATCATTCCTTCAGAATTAGATTAGAGCAAATGGAAGCTAATTACTTTATGAGAAATCAAGATGCTGTTAAACAGATCCAAACAAATGAAAGAATAGCAGGCAATGTGAAATATCTCATGGGAAAAACTACTGACCTGGAAAATAGATCCAGGAGAGATCATCTAAAAATTATTGGACTACCTGAAAGCCATGATCAAAGTAAGAACCTAGAAATCATCCTCCAGAAAGTTCTCAAAGAAAACTGCCCTGATGTTTTAGAACCAGAGGGCAAAATAGAGGTTGAAAGAATCCACCGATCACTTCCTGAAAAAGATTCCAAAAAGAAAACTCCTACGAATATTATAGCCTGGTTCCAGACTTCCCAGACTAAGGAGAGAACATTACAAGCAGCCAGGAAGAAACAATTTGAAAATTGTGGCAACACAATCAGGATAACCCAGTATCTGGCAGCTTCCACACTGAGGGATCGAAGGGCTTGGAATATGATATTCTGGAGGGCAAAGGAGCTGGGATTAAAACCAAGAGTCACCTACCCAGCAAAACTGAGTATAATGTTTCAGGGGAAAATATGGTCATTCAGTGGAATAGAAGACTTTCAAGCATTCTTGCTGAAAAAAAAAAACAAAGTTGAATAGAAAATTTGACGTTCAGATACAAGAAGCAAGAGAAGCATGAGAAGGTAAACAGGGAAAAGAAATCATAAGGAACTTATCAAAGTTGAACTATTAACATTCCTACATGGAAAAACAATAATTGAAACTTATGAAACTTTTCTTAGTAGTTGAAGGGAATAGAAATTATATATATATATATGAGGGTACATGGGTATATGAATACATATGTGAATGTGTGTATATATGTTTACAGGTATACATAGGTAGAGGGCACAGGACCAATTTAACAGGAAGGGATGATACTTACAAGGTGAAATTAAGAGGTGAGAGAGGAATATAATGAGAGGAGTTGGGGAGACACAGAATGGGGTAAACTATCTCATATAGAAGAGGCAAGGGAAAATGATTACAATGGAGAGGAAGAATAGGAAGGCAAAAGGGAATGGGTCAACCTTATTCCCATTGAATTTGGCTTGAGGAGGAAATGAAATACACACTAAATAGGGTATCTCACCCTACAGGAGAGTAGGGGGGAAGGAGACAAGAGGGGGGATGATGGAAGGGAGGGCAGGCTGCGGAGGAGGGAAGGTGGAAACACCCACTTTTGAAAAGGGATGGGATCAAAGTAGAGAATAGAACAAGTGGGAGTTGGGATAGGAGGGAGGGAAATATAGTCAATCTTTTATAATATATCTACTATGTTATTGTTTTGCATTAGCCACTCATGTACAACCTATACTGAACTGCTTATCTTCCCAATAAGGGTGGGTGGCAAGGGAGGAAGGGAATAAATCTGGAATTCAAAGTTTTAAAATCAAATATTCAAATATTTATATATATAGTTATTAATATTATTTTACATGTAATTGGGAAATAAGATATACAGGCACTGGGGCATAGAGATCCACTGGAAAAGTCAAATGGGGTATGGGAGAAAATATGGGAGAGAGCAGATTGGAGGAGGGGATATCCTGTAAGACTGCTATTTTGGGGCGGTGGGTAGGGGAAAAACAGGGAGAAAGTTTGTAACTCAAAATCTGGCAGAACTGAATGATGTAAATCAGAAGTTAATAAAGCATTTGAAAAAAAAAGAATGCTTGAAAATCCTCTATTTCATTGAATGACCATATCTTTCCCTATAGCATTATAGTCAATTTTGCTGGGTAGGTGATTTCTTGGTTTTAGTCCTAGCTCCTTTGACCTCCAGAATATCACATTCTACGTCCTTTAATCCCTTAATATAGAAACTGCTAGATACTGTGTTGTCCTGATTGTGTTTCCACAATACTCAAATTGTTTCTTCTTGACTGCTTACAGTATTTTCTTCTTGACCTGGGAACTCTGGAATTTTGCTATAATATTCCTAGGTTTTCTGTTAGGGATCTTTTTCAAAAGATGATCAATGAATTTTTTCAATTTCTATTGTCTAGAATATCAGGGCAATTTTGCTTGATAATTTTTTTAAGCAATTGAGGTTAAGTAACTTGCTCAAGGTTACACAACCAGTTATTCTGGGTGTGGTGCTAAGTATCTGAGCCTGGATTTGATCCCCACGTCATCCTGACACTGGGGCTGGTGCTCTTACTCGCTGTGCTACCTGGCCGCCTCTGCTTGATAACTTCTTGTAGATGGTATCTAGGCTTTTTTTTATCATTCCTTTCAGGTAGTCCAATAATTTTAAAATTATCTCTCCTGGATCTATTTTCCAGGTCAGTCGTTTTTCCAATGAAATATTTCACATTGCCTTCTATTTTTTTTCCTTTTTTTGGATCTGTTTTATAGTATCTTGATTTCTCATAAAGTCATTAGCTTCCAGTTGTTCCAATCTAATTTTGAAGGAATTATTCTCTTCAGTGAGTTTTTGAAATTCCTTTTCCATCTGGCAAATACAGCTTTTTAAGGCATTCTTCTCCTCATTGGCTCTTTGGGCCTCTTTTGCCATTTGAGTTAGTCTATTTTTTTCAGGTGTTATTTTCTTAAGTGTATTTTTGCATCTCCTTTAGCAGGCTGTTGACTCACTTTTCATGATTTTCTTGCATCATTCTCATTTCCCTTCCCAATTTTTTCCTCCATTTCTCTTACTTGATTTTCAAAATCCTTCTTGAGCTCCTCCATGTCCTGTAATCAGTTCATATTTTTCTTGAAGGCTTTTGATGCAGGAGTTCTGATTTTGCTGTCTTCCTCTCACTCCATGCATTGATCCTTTTTGTCCTCAAAAAAGGATTCTGTAATCTGTTTGTGCTTCCTTGCTAATATTGCCAGCCAATTGCTTAACTTTTGAGCTCTTTGCCACAGTAGACCTTTCCTCCAGAATGGAGAGAGCTATGTCCCAAATAACTGGGGTTTTTGCAGCTGCCAGAGCTATGAGGAGGGTGCCCTCCCTACAGCCCCCACAAGCTCTGCCTCACTGATCACACAACCCAGGACCACCACCCAAGACTGCAATCCAGATCCAAGCTGGTTAAAGCAAGAATGATTACCCTCTGAATGGTTGCTTGGTCCCCCTATGATCTGCAGGCCAGGAGCTCTGGAAGCAGGCACACAGTGGTGGCTGCATGGCCACTGCGACTTTGGCTGCCTCTCACCCCAGGGTCAGGGGCTGGACCAAGCTCTTCAGTTCCAACAGAGTTCCACACTGACCTTTTATTTCATCTTTGGTATTTATGGGTTGAGAAGTCTGGAAACTGCCACACCTACTGATGATTCACTCTCTTGAAGTCTGCTGTGGTGGCCATTGGTTGGGGCCTCCCTGGGCCTGGAACTGTATGGCTCATGCTGGACTGTGTTTGGCTCCCAGCTTGTTGCAATAGACTCTTCTTGTCTGCCTGCCAGGTTTCCTTCAGTGGGAGATTTGTTTCTCTCTCTGTCACTTTGTGGTTTCTATAGCTCTAAGGTTTGTTTAGAGTCATTTTTTACATGTATGGGAAGTGATTGTAGTGGGAGCCCTCACAAAGTTTGTGCTTCTACTCCTCCATCTTGGCTCCACCCCGAGCAGAGTTTACTTTCACAGCAGGGGAGGTCTTCAAAC
Source organism: Petaurus breviceps papuanus (assembly GCF_028583685.1). Lineage (NCBI taxonomy): Eukaryota > Metazoa > Chordata > Mammalia > Diprotodontia > Petauridae > Petaurus > Petaurus breviceps. The sequence goes on from NW_027185735.1 coordinate 4,502,269, forward strand.
CCCACCCCCCAGGTCTACTAAGGTGGCAGGGAAGATCTTCAAATGCCCATTCACATTACAGGCAGCTAGGTGGCACAGTGAATAGAGCCCTGGCCCCGGAATCAGGTGGACCTGAGTTCAAATCTGGACTCAGACCCTTAACACTTATTAGCTGTGTGACCTTGAGCAAGTCATTTAACCCCAATTGCCCTGCCTTCCCCCTCCAAGAAGTAAAGAAAAGAAAAGAAAGAGGTATATTCCTTTCTATCTCCATTCAGTTTTTCTCAGAGGTCAAGTATATCTAACTTTTCTAAAATTTTATTCATCCCCTTAACTTCTTTCTTATTTATTTTGTGTTTATATTTTCTCATTCTGAAATGGAGAAGTTGAGGTCCCCCACTAGTATAGTTTTTCTGTCTATTTCTTCCTGTAACTCACTTAACTTCTCTAAGAATTTGGATGCTTTATCACTAGGTGCATATATGTTTAGTAATGATATTGCTTCATTTTCTGTATTACCTTTTAGTAGGATGTAATTTTGTTCCTTTTCTCTTTTTAAAGTTTTGTCTGAGATCAGGATTGCTACCTCTGCTTTTTTTTACTTAAGTTGAAGCATAATATATTCTGCTCCAGCATTTTACCTTTACTCTGTATATCCCTCTGCTTCACATGTGTTTCTTGTAAACAACATATTATAGGATTATGGTTTTTAATCTACTCTGCTGTCTGCTTCCATTTTATGGGAGAATTCATCCCTTTCACATTCCCAGATATGATTACTATCTGTGTCTTTCTCTCCATCCTGCTTCCCCTGCCCCATTTATTCTTTTTTCTCTCCTTTCTCCCTTTCCCTCCTCACTAGAGTTTTGTTTTTGGCCACTGTCTCCTTCAGTCTGCCCTCCCTACTATCCCCCCCTCCTTTTTCTTTTCCCTTTCCCCTTCTACTGCGTTTATGCTAAGTTATATTTCTGTACCTAACTGATTCTGTTATTCCCTCTTTGAGCCAGATCTGAGGAGAGTAAGATTCAAACAATGCTCATCTCCCTCCCTTCTTTCCCTCTACTATAATAGGTCTTTGTGCCTTTTCATGAGATGTAATTTACCCTTTTCTGTCTCCTCCTTTTCTCTTCTCCCAAAACAGTACCTTTTCATTATATGATTAGAGTTTTTATCATCACATCAAAGTCAACTTATACGCATGCCCTCTGTCTGCATATACTAGTTTTAAATGTTGTAATTATGATAAAGTTTTTTTTTAAGAGTTACAAGTGTCATCTTCCCTTGTAGGGATGTAAACAGTTTGCCATCATTAATAACATGTTGTTTTTTCTTTCTTGTTTACCTTTTTATCCCTCTCTTGAGTCTTTTATTTGAAGATCAACTTTTCTATTGAACTTTGGTCTTTTCACCAGGAAGGTTTGGAAATCCCCTATTTCATTGAATCTGTGTCTTCTCTTCTGAAAGATTATGCTTAATTTTGCTGGGTAGTTGAACCTTGGTTGTAATCCAAGCTCCTCTGCCTTACAGAATATTTTATTCCATGCCCTCTGATCTTTTAATGTAGAAGCTTCCAGGAGGCAGCTAGGTGGCACAGTAAATAGAACACTGACCCAGGAGACTGGAGGACCTGAGTTCAAATCTGTCCTCAGACTCTTGACACTTACTAGCTGTGTGACCTTGGGCAAGTCACTTACCTCCAATTGACTTGCCTTCCCCCATCGAAAAAGAAAAAAAAATCTTAAAGAAAATAAAAGCTGCCAGGTCCTACATAATGAAGAAAATTTAGAGGCAACTAGGTAGAGCACTGAATAGAGCACTGGCCCTGGAGTCAGGAGGACCTGAGTTCAAATCTGGCCTCAGACACTTACCACTTACTAGCTATGTGACCTTGGGCAAGTCACTTAACCCCAATTGCCCTACCCTCCCCCCTCGAAAAAGAAAAAAAAATATTAAAGAAAATAAAAGCTGCCAGGTCCTACATAGTCCTGACTGTGGTTCCATGATATTTAAATTGTTTCTTTCAGGCTGCTTACAGTATTTTCTCTTTGACTTGATAATTTTGGAATTTGGCTACAATCTTCCTTGGTATTTTCAATTTGGGGTCTCTTTCAGGAAGTTATTGGTAGATTCTTTTGATAACATTATGCCCCTGGTTCTAGGACCTCAGGGAAGTTTTCCTTGATGATTTCTTCAAAGATGCTGTCCAGGTTCTTTTTGTGATCATGGCTTTCAGGTAGACAAATAATTCTGAAATTGTCTCTTCTTAATCTACTTTCCAGGCCAGATGTTTTACCAATGAGGTATTTTACATTTTCTTCTACTTTATCATTTTTTTATTTTTGCTTGACTGATTCTTGAGATCTCATAGAGTCATTGGTTTCCACTTGTCCAATTTTAATTTTTAATGAATTGTTTTCTTCAGTTAGATTTTGTACCTCCAGTTGTGCTGGCGTGCAGGGAGGTTTGGTTGCTGAAGGATGCCTGCCCACCATGTAGTGGTTTTCTGAGACATTGTCTTCTGTTTCCCCTGCTTATGCAAAGGCACTTTGGAGATCCTCGTGTTGGTGCTTGCCTGCTCTACCACGCTGGGGCTTGGGATCTCCCCCTGGTTTGCTGAGGTGGGGCTTTTTGCTGGCTTGCTAGGATGCCATCTAGCCTGTACTGCTTCCCCTCCACCAAAGCAAGAGACCTTTCCCATTAATTCACCAAGATTCCTAGGCTATAAAACTATTGCACCTTGTCTTTCTGCTGGCTCAGTTGTTCCAGGGTTTTTCCTGGGGTGATATTTTCTAGGCTTTCAGAGGTCAGGAAGGGAGAGTGAGATTGACTTACTTCTTACTCTGCCATCTTGGCTCCTTGAAATCAATGCCTATTTTTTAAATGCCTTTTTTAATGTTGTTGATAATTAGGCTCAGGTTTATAGCAGATTATGCCATTTGAATTACAGTTTGACTTCCTTTGCTTTTCAGGATATACTCTTCAATTTCCTTAGGAGTTTTCTAGTGGGTGAAGAGTACCTTTTGTTATTTGACTTTTCTTCCTTTTATATTTAAAGATCATTCTCTTGGTCTTTGTCATGAGTTGTCATTTGATTGGACCTATTAAATTTAATCACTTTGTATCTTGAATTTTGAAGCATAAAGATGTTTTGTTTTGTTTTTTTCCTGAAGTTGATCCATGCATTTCTTCAGTTGGTGCTTTTTTCTGTACTTTAAAGCTCTGGACAGTTTTATTTTCCTACATTCATTATGATATTCAGGTATTTTAATTTGTCATATTCTACTGGGCAAACATATGTTTCCCATAGTAAGCTATTTGTAAGCATCCTGTCTTCAAAGTTAAGGGCTTTGACATGTAGAAGTAATGTGTTTGTTTAACATGGTGCTTTTTCCCTCTTATCTGCTAGATTTTCCTTCACTTCAGGATTTGTGTGTCCATTAATTTATCTTCATTTCTTTGGACAACATCTGAGTGTTTGTTTGTTTTTTTAGTATGCTACTTTATTTTTAGAAATTTTGCTCTAATTTCTGACCAATATTAACTAGCAATTTCTTTTTATGCATTTTATTTCTCTTTTGATTCATTCTGGAAATTATTATTGTTTCAATCTTGGTTGAGATTGCCCAGTTTTCTGTGTTTAATTGGTTTACTTTTTTGTCTTGTGTTATTTGTTGAGTGCTACATAATTTCTTTTCTTTCTGATTTTAGGATTCTCTCTGTTGATTTATTTGCTTGCTCTCTGGATTTTTATTATAAGTTTTTCCTCTTGTCTTTGGAATTTCAGATCATTTCCTCTTATATTTCCTTGTTACTCACTTTCTGATTCTTTCTTCCTTTCCTTGCTTTTTTTTTTTTTTTGCTTTTTAGAGGGGCAATTGGGATTAAGTGACTTGCCCAAGGTCACATGGCCAGTTTTGTGTTAAGTGTCTGAGGCCAGATTTGAACTCAGGTCCTCCTGACTCCAGGGTCGGTGCTCTATTCACTGTACCACCTAGCTGCCCCTCTTCCTTTCCTAATAGGTATCTCACTAGAGCTATACTGCAAAACTGCTTTAGCCTCTTCTCATTATGGTGAATTTTGGTTTCCACTAGCCTTTGTCCCTGACTTTAGCCTCTGTGATAGTGGAACTGGCCCCATCTGGGTTTCACCTGCCTTTCCTTTAGGCCTAGGGTTTCCATCCATACTAGTCCTCTTCCCTAGTTCCTCCCTTTGCTTTTTTCCTAAACTGAAGTAGCTTCTCTTGCTATTTTTAGATTTGGATGTGGATGAGGAACATGTTATATATAGGACTTCTTCAAAATTGAGATGGGGGAGAGGGTGGGCTAAGCTGGACTTCATAAGAAGAATGTAACACATACCCTCTCCTCTCCTCCTCAGGTGCTTAGTCGGAATCAGGTTGCAGGATTAAGGACTGGCAGGGAGTGAGTTTTGTTTGCCCATGAAATCTCTGTAATGAGAGAAGATCCCAATATGGGGGCTCCAGACACAAGACTGCAAGTTTATTTGTGATCCCTGATGCGATCAGTCTAATCTGGTACAGAGGGTTAGGAGAGGGCAATCAGTAAGAATTTTAAGGCTTAGCATTTTCCAATGTTTATTCTTAAGAATTTTACCTGGTTGTGCTTCACTTGTTGTACTGTGTATTCAACTGCTCCCTGTCTAGTTCAGAGTTCCTCTTTGAGGGGTTTTATATTGTTCTTTTCTTTTTTGAGAATTAGGGAGGACTGAGGAAAGTATTGAGCCCATCATATTTTTAATCATGTGACTTGGAAGTTCTTTCATTTCATTTTTTTTTTAAAGCAATCGGGGTTAAGTAACTTGCTCAAGGTTACACGGCCAGTTATTTCTGGGTGTGGTGCTGAGTATCTGAGCCCGGATTTGATCCAGGTCATCCCGACACTGGAGCCGGTGCTCTTACTGGCTGAGCCACCTGGCCGCCCCTAAGCAATCGGGGTTAAGTAACTTGCTCAAGGTTACACAGCCAGGTGTTTCTGGGTGGGTGCTAAGTGTCTGAGCCCGGGATTCGATCTCCAGGTCTTCTCAACACTGGAGCTGGTGCTCTTACTCACTGTGCTACCTGGCTGTCTTTCATTTAATTTTGCTATTAGCTGTCACTGTCCTTGATATTTGACAAAATTAAAAAAATTAATTCTTGATCCTGAGCATTGTGGTGAGTTCTTGAAATCTTTATTGCCTAGGAGTCAGCAGCGGGTATATTATTTGAATTTGAGAATTCTGAGCTGCAGGGAGACAAACAAATCAGGTGTCTGCACTTAAGTTGAGAATCAATATGATAAGTTTTGGGAAGCAAAAGCCATCAGGATGTCTAGAAAGAGGCAAACCAGCCCAGATCAAAAATTGAGCAAGTCAAAAATTCCACACTGATCAGTATTGGGATAGAGCCTGAGAGTGGCAACTATATTTCTATCCTAGGTGAGATAGGGAGCTTCTGTCTCAAAAAAACCCAATTCTTATTTATGAATGAAAATTATGTCCTAAGATATAGATTCTTGAATCCTGCACTTAACATTGATTTGAGGAACTTTTAGTAGATCTATTACTAAGTAGTTTTTAGGTAAATACAATTCAGAGCTCTGGCAAGCTTGACAATTTAAAGAATAAGTAATCAAAAACAATGTTAATTATTTCTCCCTTCCATTTATTGAACTTAACATTTAGCACATTTCATTATATTATTTATTTCCTTGCTGTTCAACATGCTTTTAAATCAGTATTCAAATTGTATCCCAAATAATATTCTTATATTTCATAGAGTAAGTACAGTCTGTCCTTTCTTGTCCAAATAATTCTGAATGGCTGTTTGGGGGTTTGATATCTAGAAAAATATTATTATTTTTCCTTTTAATCTAGGAGTGTCCAATATGTTATTTACTAGAGTCAACTGTGGAGATTGGTCTAATGTCTGTACAAAGCAAAATGTCACTGAATATCCTGTCGTAAAGATATTTAAGGAAGGAGAGAAGCCAGTAATTTATACTGGTATGCTAGAAACTGAATATCTCCTAAAATTCATAAGATTGTAAGTAATAATACACTTCATTATTGGAATGGCATAATATCCTAAAGAAATGGGAGAATTTTAGGCAGATATAATTTCTAATTATAAGTGAATTGATTATGAATTTTTTAATTGTAATTTTGAGTGAATAGAGAAAACTAACAGAATAACTGAACAGAAAAGGAGAGATTCCATAGACATATTTCTCACATTTCAACATCTTGTAGTCATTATAAGGAGTCTATATATTATTAAAAGCTGCCTGAGTTTCAAAATAATAATGCTTGGTTGTGTCTACAAAAAGTGTAATTTATTTTTGATAGGCTGAAATATTACTTTAAAATAATTTAGAATATGGTTGTATGTATCATTCAGAAACAGAATTTCATGTCCAGTGAAGATAGTGACTGTTGAAGAAGCAGAAGAATATTTAAATGGGGAATTATTTAAAGAATTAACATCCTATTCTAGTGTGTCAGTTCTGGGAATATTTAGCTCAAGCATGACAAAAGGTAAATTTAAGTCCTTAGTTATCAAATGTATTTTTGAAAAATTGTTTGCTATTTATCATTACTATTTATTAATGACATAATATTTGAAAAGTTTTTTGTGAAACAAAGTGCACTATAAATGCTGCCTATTATTTTAAAAATGCCTTTTCACTCTAAAATTGAAGCACTTCTCCATAAAATATTTTAAAATGCATCTGTAAAATATTGCCAGTTTTCTGTTTTTAAAATTTTTAATAATTTTTATTTAATAATAAATTTAAAATAATAATATACTAAATAAAATATTTAATACTATTTAATAAAAATAATTTTAACAATAGCAATAATATTGCTCTCTTTAATCTAGTAGACTTATAAAAATATTTTTCTATTAAGACTTGCACTTGTACTTATACACTTGTACTAGATACTTGCAATATTTGCCTTTTCAAACCCTATCTTCAAATGCCTATTAATGTCATTTTGGGCCTTAAGTACTCAGCATATATTTGAAAATTTTCCAGCTTTGTTTGGGGACTGGCAAAGTTTGCATTCTACTGGCATCGACTTTGAGAAGCTAGAATAACTTACATATCATGATGAGAGATTGGAAGAATAAACATTGATTTTTGTTACCTTAAAGAGAAAAATTAATAATTTATTGTAGTTTTAAGTCAAGGAATACAATGTCATACCATAACTTGTGAATTTTCAATATATTGTACCAAGCATTTAAAAAATTTGAGAACAGTTCATTTTTATTACACAATATTTCGTATTTGACTCATTCTCAAATTTTTGTTTTTAATGGGTTTTTTATTTGGGTCAATGGATATGTGGTCACAGGTCAGCATTGTGAAAGATAGGAAGGGGAATAGCAACTGATTAGAACAAACAGATAGAAAAGAGTAAAGTAATATATATATTAGGGTCAATATTTTTTGGTACAAAAAGTAGTTAAACCTCTGGGTATGTTAATATAGTATTAAAAATGTTCTGTTAAAAAGTCTTTAAGATATCAATATTCATATATCTCTAATTTTCTCTTGTTTGTGTAGAGAAATATACATTTTTATAAATCAGTTCATCAAATTTATAGTCTAACAATTTTAAAGAGCACATTTTAAAATTTTGCATATTTTTTGTTTATAGAAAAAGAAAATTTCATTGAAGCAGGAAACAGTCTAAAAGGTTATATCATCACAGGATTCTATTCTGAAGAGGATGCTTTAATCCTGTAAGATTTTTGCTTCCTTCAGTTTTAATAAATAATTGAAAATCAAAAATTTTTCATAATCCCCATGGGTACATAATTGTTCAGCGAACAGTTGAACACAAAATAATAGTATAGTATGCTATTTATCCCAAAGTTTGGATTTCTCCAAAAAAATTTGGAAGGTAGTGGTAAACTGATAAACTGGATGTTAGATACTTTACATGGTCTCTTAATTCTGTTATAATAATTTTTTCCTTTTATCTTGACCACTCTTTCTATAACTAATATCATATACAAACAATGATCATGCTTTACCTATGCTACTGATGAAAATACTAAACCTTGGGCTGAAGATTTCTATAGATTATCATATAAATCCTCTCTCTTTTGACAAATCACTTTATAATATGTCTTTGATATTTTAGGCAATTACATACTCATTTAGAATGTGACCTGGGCTTAAGATTTTAAATATATTTTTTGTTTGTGAGGAGTTTTTGGGGGTGGTATTTGGGTTACTCATATCATAATGTCTGTACTTTTTAAAAATATTAATTAGTAGTTTGCATATGACTTGGGAAAGGTCATATAGAACCTCATTGCTGTCTCATTCAGATCACTGCAATTTTTTCCCATTTAATTTCGAATTTTGAGTAGAGGGTAGTAATCAGAAATAGGTGATGTTCTTTTCTCAGCCTGAAGAGTCTTTAGGTCAGAAAGGTATGATAGCTATTTTTTTTTTTGCCAGTATGTGGAAAGGCAGGTATATAATATAGAAGAGAATTTGGAAAACCAGGCTGAGATTATATTTGTTGCTTCTTCTGAATCTACCAGGCCTTCCAGTCTCCCAAAATCAAGCAATTAGAAGTTTGTCTAGCATTTTATTTGTTTTTCCTACTGATTAGAGTTTCCCATTTGCTTGATCCTGTCATGGTATTCCGATTTTGATTTTACATACTTACAATGTCTTGTTTATTAAAATAAGCTTACTATGTCTGTTCACAGGTCAAAGAAATATGCAGTGACTCTTCCAGCACTACTGCTTGCCAGACACAAAGAAGGGAAAATAGATAGTGTTTTACTCCCTACTTCTGATGCTAAGAGTATAGTTCAAATAATAAAAAGTGCATTGTTGGAAATATTTGTGAGTATATTTTTATAGAATCAATGGTATTTGAAATCAGGAAAACTAAATCTAAAAAGAAAAGATTTCTCTCTACATCTTTATGCTCTTCTAGCTTTTTTACTGGCTTTGACCACTGAACTAAAGCCTAGCTGTTATATATTATTATTAAACTTACATAAATACAACTTCCTAATCCACTACCAAATTTAATATACATTTGGATAATTTGTAAGGCTAAAATTATTGTTAGTTAATAGAAGTACGTGGTATAAGTTTTCATGGTAAAATAACATACTTCCTTGACAAAACAGCTATTACTACATTGTTAGAGAAAAATTGATAAGGGCAACTACCACCAAAAAAAAAGAAAACCACCACCAACAAACTCTACAACATGAGGCAACATGTAGGAAGAGGAAATCATTAAAGCATGAAGACAATGGTCAGGGGAAGAGATATGAGAGATAGAAAGAGGGAAAGGAGAAGGATTCATCTGGATTAAATGAAAAGGAAAAAAACTTTTAAAAGTACATGTTTTGTTTTGTTATGTTTTTTAAGGGAAAGGCTATGTAAGAAGATTGCAGAAAGAAAATTGTGTTCAAATGTATGAGAAGTTTCCTTACTATAAGTTTCCATATGAACCATGAATACAATTATAGATCTGCTCTGAAAAAGTCAGTTTGGGTATTAAGTAATACATTAACATTATTTCAGTAGCCTTGAGCAACATCACATGCTTCACTTTCTACAAATTTCCAAAAAAAAGTTTTTCTCTTTTAATTAGTAGTAAAAAATATTGTATGGTTTAATATTGTCACATTTTCTCTAGTTATTCTTAATCCAGGGACATTGGAGTAGATAAAATTTTAATCATCTCTTCATTTATTTATGATTCTCTTAAAAGCCCATTATAAGATATTACCAAGCACTAAGTGATATTTTACTTTACTTAAAAATAGAGACTTAAAAAAATTTGAAAATTTCAACATTAAAATTTATTTTCCTTGAGAAATTAATATTAGAAAAGTTAATAATTTGAACATTAAGATAAATTTGCCATTTTAATGTGTTTATTTGTTATGTGTGGATTAGTATTTTTGCTCCTAGATCTTCTAGATGAACCTTATAACAGCATATTAAATTGGAAAGAGATTATTAGAATTTAATGTTATCATCATATTCTTCCTGTTAACTAAGAAAAGCTCTTTATCAGTGATTTTATTTTTAAATATCAATATTTTACTTTTTTTTTTGCTTTTTTTTTGGAGGGGGAAAGGCAGGGCAATTGGGGTTAAGTGACTTGCCCAAGGTCACATGGCTAGTAAGTGTTAAGTGTCTGTGATAGTAATGGAATATAAAGTTCCCCCTGTTTTGGCTTGGTTTTCAAATTGATTGTGTTAAAACCCAGAGCTTGTTAATCCCACCTGTGGGATGGACTTGTTGATGTAAAAAGAGAGTCCTGAACTGGGAGGAGCTGGTGATGTAGATTTTGGAGAGACAAGAGAGAGGCAGAAGAACTTTTTGGAAGCAGCACCCTCGTGGAGGCAGAGAGAGACTTGAGAGGATTGCTGAGTGCCACTTTGAATTGCCCTGGACTTTTGAGACCTGCCCCCGCAGCTGCCAAGGACTGAGGAGACATGGCTGTTTTGCTGGTACTTTGTCTGTTTTGATGTTGTTTTGCCAGATTTGTCCACTGGTGAAAGACAGTCCTTTTGTTGAAGAAGTCCTGGAACCTGGCTGTTGGCTAAGAGCTCCTGAGACTGTCCTGCAGACAGAGTGAATACTGTCCACTGGTGAAGGACAGTGCTGTTGTTGCAGGGGTCTGGGAACCTTTCTGTTGGTTCAGAGCTACTGAGACTGTCCTGCAGACAGAGAGTGAATACTGTCCACTGGTGAAGGACAGTGCTGTTGTTGCAGGGGTCTGGAAACCTTTCTGTAAACATACAACAAGAAAATCCTTCTTCAGGGCTTTTGAACCAACAGAAAGGTTCCCAGACCCCTGCAACAACCACACTGTCCTTCACCAGTGGACAGTATTCACTCTGTCTGCAGGACAGTCTCAGGAGCTCTTAACCAACAGCCAGGTTCCAGGACTTCTCCAACAACAGGACTGTCTTTCACCAGTGGACAAATCTGGCAAAACAACATCAAAACAGACAAAGTACCAGCAAAACAGCCATGTCTCCTCAGTCCTTGGCAGCTCCGGGGGCAGGTCTCAAAAGTCCAGGGCAATTCAAAGTGGCACTCAGCAATCCTCTCAAGTCTCTCTCTGCCTCCACGAGGGTGCTGCTTCCAAAAAGTTCTTCTGCCTCTCTCTTGTCTCTCCAAAATCTACATCACCAGCTCCTCCCAGTTCAGGACTCTCTTTTCACATCAACAAGTCCATCCCACAGGTGGGATTAACAAGCTCTGGGTTTTAACACAATCAATTTGAAAACCCAGCCAATACAGGGGGAACTTTATATTCCATTACTATCACAGTGTCTGAGGTCAGATTTGAACTGAAGTTCTCCTGACTCCAGGCTGGTGCTCTATTCACTGTGCCACCTAGCCACCCCTAAATATCAATATTTTAAATACTAATATCATCAATATTAATTTTAATATGTTGAAGTGCTAATTCAGCATTGTTTTATTTGAGATAATGTGAATAGATGTTAATGACATCTTTAAAAATGAAACATGAGTTTTATAATCAGTGGTCAATGTATATACTACATAGGAAATTTTGCAATTAAATAAAACCTCCATTTAAACCATATGTTTGACTAAATGTAAACTTGTAAGAGCAGATTGTATTGTATTCATCAATTTTATGTATGATAATCTCCTATTCCTTTTCCTCCTTTTTTCCTTTCTTCTATCTTCCCACCCCCTTTCCCCTCATTCCTCTCTTTCTTTCTTGTTTTTCTTCTGTTTGTTTTTGCATTTAACAGCCAGAAATAACAGTGGAAAATCTTCCCATCTATTTGAGACTTAAGAAACCATTACTTATTTTGTTCAGAGATGGCAATTTAAATCACAAGGATGAAATAGAAATGTTAACGGTAGTAAAGGAAAAACACCTGGAAACACTCATCCCTTGCTGGTTAAATCTGTAAGGATATCATGACATATTTCTTATTTTTACTATAACTATCTTGGAGAAAATATCATAATTATGTATCTTGGAGAAAATATTATAATTAAGTTTTTACCACATGAAAAAATATACCAGAGCTTTCCTATTTGGTGTCTATTCTGTGGGAACAGGTCATAACTGAAATAATACATTAGCAAAGCATTTTTGGTATTTAAATGAATAATACTAGTATGAATTATGCCTTACCAATAGAGTTATGATAGGTTCTAATATATTTATAACCTGTAGCTTTTTTAAATTTTATGATATTTTCTTTACAGATATGATATACATTATAGTATATTAGTATAATCAACATATTATAATCACCTCATTCATTTTAAGCAGATAAAATATTTCATTTTTAGCTTATTAGAGATGAGGGCATTTAAACTATTTTAGTAGATTCTTTTGACTGATATAATTGTTATGAATTGGTTCTTGAGTTATATAGCCTACTTGAAGAAAAATGAAAATTTTTTCAATTGAAAATAGAAGAAAAAATCAATTTAAATAAAATAGAAGAAAAATGGAAAAAATAGGGTATTTATTTTTCTAACTTTTTATTAACCATAATATCTCAGAATGAAGTATTATATTTACATAGCATGAAACCACAGCATGTTTTGTTTCTGAGAAAAACCAGATAACTAGTTTTCTTTTCTGGTCTCCTTAGCCTTATTACTGGTCTGTTTCCTTCTTTTTATTCTAAAGAACATGCACATATTGTTTTAAAATTCATAAAATGGATGTAATCTTCTGTTTATTTGAAAGTATTTGATTTTTGAGCCAACAGGTGTTTCTTCTGATTCATGGCTGACTTTTGAACAGAAATTATTGGCCATGGAAATAATTGAATAATTTTGGACTTGATTTTTTAAAAATCTTTTTTAAAAAAAATGTTTTTTCCTCACCAAAAGAGCACATTATTCTATGTTAAAAAATATTTCCCCAACAATATTAGGCACCACATGTATTTCTTCCTAGAAGTTACAGAAGGCCATATTCTCCAGAAAATTTTACAGTAGGTCTTTATCATAAGCAGAAATTATTAGTATCATACAGATTTGAAATTTAATTTCAATCAAAATATAACCTTGGCATTTTGTTTTAGCAATAAAATGTTAACGTTTTGAATTGTTCATTTTTATAGTAAGACCACTCCTGCAGGGAGAGGAATACTGAAAGCTTACTTCAAGCACCTGCCTCCACTGCCACTTCTTGTTTTAGTGGATCTCCATTTACGGGGCCAAGTATCTGCATTTCCATTTGATCAAACTATAAATGAAAAAAACATTTTGTTGTGGCTTCAGAGATTAGAAGCAGGATTAGAAAGTCCTATCAGTAAGTATTCAGATTTATATGGTACATAGAGCTGTGAATTTTTTTCCATGGGGTTTAAGTCCACATTTGATTTTTAAAGCCCTTTATATCTGAACCCCAATTTATATTTCCACTCTCATTAGACATTGCTCCCCTTCCTGAATTCTACTGACCAGCCAAAGTGGCCTCTTCCCTCTATTCCTCATGTATGACATTCCGTTTCCCATCTCTGTGCTTTTAACTATCCTCTCATAACGGGAATGCACTTCTGCCTCACCTCCACCTCAAAGAATCCCTCACAACCTTCAGGACTTTGTTCAAAGGCCATGTTTTACATGAATCTTTTCCTGGTAACCCCTTACTGCTATTTTTCTCTCCCTCTTTACCTTGTATTTATTCCATATTTATTCTGTACTTATATGTTGTTCCTCCTCCTTCTCCCCTGCCTCCCATTAGAATTTAAGTTCCATGAGAACAGGAACAGTGTCATTTTTTTTTCTTATTCCAGTGCCTTGAATATAATAGGCACTAAAAGTTTGTTCATTTATTGAGTAGATCTGAGGCATAGATAATAATACCAAGAAACTTACATTAGGGTAACATAAGAACTTGCTAAATGACTTGGAGTAACTAATGACTCACTCTATATATAGAGAAAAGTTACCAGATAATTTCCAACTCATTTATAAGGACCTAAAGTCAGCATGGTATAGGGAATAGAAAGCTGTCCTCAGAACAAGGAAGATCTGGGTTCTAGTCCTGCCTAAGACATTGGCTGTGTGGCCCTGAGTACCTCACTTCTTCTGTCTGCCTAGGCAGTTACCTGACCCTACAGTCTGCAGAACAGGTGATGGTCTGCATTGGTAGAGGGAGTTTCCTCATCTACTATTCCCCTACACCAATGAAATAATATATCCAGTCCCCATCCCTATCCTTTGTAAGGACCACCATAAAGTTACATGTTTACTGAACACCAAAACTGTTCAGTTAGTATATGATTGGCCATACCAGTGGTAGTCGGTAATGTAACACTACAGCCACATTTGTAATCTGTTAACAAAGGAGCCACATGGCATATTTTCTGATATAATATGATATAATGGGCAATTAAGTGGAGCAGTGGATAGAGCACCTGATCTGGAGTTAGGAGAATTTGAGTTCAAATCTAGCCTCAGACACTTATGACCCTGTACAAGTCACTTAACCCCATTTACCTCAGTTTCCTCATCTGTAAAATGATCTAGAGAAGGAAATGGCAAACCACTCCAGTATCTTTGCTAAGAAAACCCCAAATGTGGTCACAAAGACTCAGGTACAACTGAAACAACTGATGGCAACAAAAACAACATCAACAATATGACATAATGCTACAATATAATATATGGTAACATTTGATGTAATTTAATTTAGCATAACAGTATAATGCAGTGTGATACAATACAATATAATTAATATGATATGGAAATTGGAGTTCTTAGAGAGCCTTAAATTTGTGTATAAAACTATAGGCAGCCCCAGGGCTTAAGTCTTATTATAACTAATCTGTTTTTACAAGATAATTTGGGAAATTTTATTCACATTTGGAATGCTCTGATGTCAAAATCAGACAATTCAGGCAAAGGTGCAGAGGTTTTCCCTAGTGAATTTTAAATTCATTCTTTATATAGAACCCAACTTCAGTGAAAGTATTGTTTAGAGATTTTTCTTAGATTTTATAACAGATGTGAATTTAAAGCAGAATATTAAGTAACTAGTATGATAAGTTTTGAGAAGATATTAAGATTAGGATTTCCTGCACTTCATGTCCATGTTTGTATTGCCAACTCAGTCATGGACTTTACAAAGTCTGTTTTTTAAAACCTCCTTATGCATTAAACATTTGTGGAAAAGTTAGACTCTCTTACTAACAAGTTTACTATCAGTAATTTTTACCTGAACAAAAGATGGCTTGTGAGCATCTTTAAAAAGAGAAATGGTGATCATTAAGAGCCAAAAAGATTTCATTAAGATTATGCCAGAATAATCTAATTTTCTTTTTTGACAAGGTTATTAGATTGGTAGATCAGGAGAAGGCTATAGACCTAGGATCATTATAAATTTAGAATTCAGCAAGGCCTTTGATTAAAATCTTTCATGCTAACCTTGTGACAGAATGGGCAGATGTGATCTAGATAGCAGAAAAGTTAGGGGGATTTGAAACTGCTTGGATGGGTAGATCTAATCACTAATATTCTATGTCTGTTTAGAATGCATCTTAAAATTAAGTTTAAAAAGTCATATTAATACTTATAAGATAAGAAGACATGACTAAATAGTTTATCTGAAAAAGATCTGGGGAGTTTGTGGACTTTCAGCTCAATGTGTCAGTAGTGTTATAGGACAGTGAAAAAAGCTATTATAATCTTAGATTTCATTAAGAGAGTAACAACATCCAGTGCTTAGGAAAGAATGATGCCATTGTACTCTGCCATGATCAGACTACACTATGCAATGTTTTGTTCTGTTCTGAGTGCCACATTTTAGGGAGGACAGTGATGTGTTGGCGAGAATCTAGAGGAGAACAACCAGGATAATTAAGCATCTCAAGGTAACACTTTGGAAGGACAGGGTGAAGAACTAAAGATGTTTAATAGATGAAATACAAATCTGAGTATAGGAGTTTACATTTCTCTTTATTATATTTCATTTATTAAATTTGACCCATTGCTCACATCTGAGAGCAATATAATGTGAGAGATTTAACTATACAATAGATAATGTGAAAAAGATCTGGACCTTTTAATGGTCTTCAAGCTCAATATGAGTTAACAGTGTGTCGTTATGGCCAAAAAAGTAGATGTGTTGTTAGACTACTTAAAGAGAAACATACTGTTCATTGTACTCTGTCCAAGTCAGACTACATAGGGAATGTTATGTTCAGTTCTCTGTATTTTAGGAAGGTCATTGACAAACTAG
This sequence comes from Petaurus breviceps papuanus, assembly GCF_028583685.1. Taxonomy (NCBI): domain Eukaryota; kingdom Metazoa; phylum Chordata; class Mammalia; order Diprotodontia; family Petauridae; genus Petaurus; species Petaurus breviceps. The sequence goes on from NW_027185735.1 coordinate 4,518,499, forward strand.
AGCTCATCCAGAGGAAGGCAATCAAGATACTGAAGGGACTGGAGAAAATTCTCTGTGAAGATCATTTGAAGCAATTAGGAATAAAGACTTGAGGAGATATGATATCTTACATAAAGTACTTGAAGATCTGTCATGTAGGAGAGGGTTTAGATTTCTTTTACTTGGACCCTGAAGAACTGATTAGAAACATTGAAAGGAAATTGTAAAAGATAGATATAGAGTCAATTCAAAGAAATATTTATTCATAAATATAGCTCTAAAAGTCAAATGTGAGGGAAAGCCATATATTCTTCTCAAATTGGCAGGGCAGGGACAGAGGCAATTGTGGAAAGATTCCTAGCATTCAGAAGACTACAAATACGCCACAAATACTCTATCAGGGCTTAGGGATGTGCCACTCTACTAAGTGATATATTAATCTCTAGACTTCCCTACCCTAAACAGGAATTCACAAAGGGATCTCAAGAGTTATGTGGAGATCCTAGGCTACGAAAGCTGCCAAGGAAAGTCAAGAGCAAAGTACAGAGGCCAGAGTGAAGGAAGCCACCCCTGGAGTATTCAGGGCAATTGTTGCGTGAACCCCTCAGGACCCATGCCCAGCCTGATTCTTTGCCAAGGTCAGAGTGCAGGAGAGACCTTGGGGACTTCTGGTTGGGTCCAATAAGACACTCCCTACCAAAGCCCAGCAGCACCCAGAGCCTCTCACAAACTCAGAACTGGCTGCCTAAGTGAAAGAACAGTCTCAAGTCATTCTAGGCAGGTCCAGCCCAGCACTCTCAGAAACACCTTCAGAGGCTATCTTGGTCCCCAAAGCATCAGAACCTGCCCTACTCTATCAGAGAAAGTAGACTTGGAGCACTCCAGGCATAGTCCACTTGGGCCCTAGTGACCCCAGCAAATCAGAAAGGGCCTGGGCAAAATCCAACTTGAGCAAGTCCTTGAAACCCTTGGTGAAAGGACACCATGGGAATAACCTCTGAGCTCAGCAGCAAGGGGAAGTACCCTAGGCAGAACCTAACACTAGAATAGCCCCAGAGTTCCTTCAAGGCAGGGCTAGTTCAGTTCACTGTACTCAGGTACCCACAACATTTAGTTGCAGAGCTTGAGCTAATATGAAAAACAAGGAAAAATCCAAACACCATGAGAAAAGAAGATAGTGACCTCACAAATCAGGAAGGATCAACTAAGCATTTATTAAGGACCTACTATGCCTACTATGTATCAGACACTATGCTAAGCAGTAGAGAATACAAAGGAAGGCAAAACAACACAAAAAACTCAGTCCTTGCTCTCAAGGAGCTCTCTAATGGAGCAGATAATATGCAAATAATTATATACAAACAAGATATAGACAGGATAAATTGAGGGTAGTCTGAGTCTTTTTCTTTTTTAAATACACAATAAGAAAAAAAAGAAACATGTGATAAGCTTAAATATTGAAACTTAAATACAAAATAAGGGGGAAAAAGCACATCATGTGTGCAGCAAAATGTAAGAGAGGATTCAAAGGTACCATAGGTAATGTCAATTCTTTATATATATGTATATATATATGTACAGAATAACATGCCATCCAAATATGTAAAGTAAAATGTAATTGATTTTGAGAGATGAATAATAAAACTTTAAAGTAATTGACCTCACTATATCATTTTTGACCTAGATAAACCTGACCCAAAGATAAATAAAAAAGAAATTTAGGAACTGAAGAAAACTTTAGAAAAATTAGAGATAGTGGTGGTTATAGATTAGAAAGGATCAAATACAAATAGGAAAGAATCTATACACTTCTCAGTGATACATGGCACCTTTACAAAAATTTTATAATGCATTGGGGCATTACTTCATAAAAATATGTTGAAAAGTTATAGTAGTAAATGCATTGTTTATTCATCATAATTCAAGAAAAATTAAGTTAAATAAAGGGACCTTAGTGAAAGTATTAAAAGATAATTAGAGACTAAAATAATTCTAAAGAACTGGTCCAGAGTGGGAGTCCTCAAAAAAATATGATGAAACTATTTACTAAAACTTATGGATGGATGCAGGTAAAGCAGTTCTAAAAGGAAATTTTATATCTCTAAATGTTTTCATCCACAGTAGAGAAAAAAAGCAAAAAGACTTGAATTAATAAATAAAATGAGGAAAACCAAATTCTTCATATAAAAAATGAAAAATTGGAAATATAGCAATTGAATAAGAAATGGAATTAGAATATGTTTTGTGTAGTTATATGCTAACAGATATTAGAAGAAATAGAAAATACTTACAAAAATGTACATTATGTACAAAATGTCAACTATGTAAATAAACCAATGTTAGGGGGGAAGTGGATAAATTATAAATGGATGCCCAAACGGGAAAAACCTTCAAGATAGATGAATTCATAAGTGAATAACAAGGCACTTATCTCATTCTATAATCCAAGTATTGTCTTGATAACTGAACCAAGGAGAAACACAGCAGTAAAACAAAACTATGGACCAATATTCCTAATGAACATTTATGCAGAAAATGAAATAAGATACAGTTATCCCTTCCACATCCCAGGGGTAGGGGCACAGTGCCCGTATAATATGAAAATCCATGTAAAATATTTTGGCCTTCCCTTTGTACCAGAGAAGTCTCAATTATTGTGGTATTAAAAGATAAAATATATTTATATATACAATGCTATACATATGCTTTATGCATTTCTGAGTTTCTAAACTTTTTCTGTGTCATTTGCTGACCTTTGCATGTCATCTGCAGCTTCCACAAAACTTCCAAAAAATTCTCATTTAATTTCTTATGCTGACCTGTGATATAGTGAAACCATGATGGGGAAAGTTGTAATGTGGAAGGGATAACTATATTAGCAAGCAGGCTGCAAAAAAAAAAATGTTATACACTATGACTTGGTTGACTTTATGTCAAGAATACAAGATTAGTTAAAAATAAAGAAGAATATAAATATATTAAACCATTTTAATAATATAAATAACAAAAAACATGTGATTTTAGCAGCAGATACTGGAAAAGGCTTTTGTGAAGTCCAGCATTTATTTCTGTTAACAATTCCCCAAATCATCCAAATAAACCTTTTCTTAATAAAGTTAATATTATCTTCATAAATTTTAAAGCAAATGTACTATATAATAATGTAGAAAAATGTACAGTATAGTAATGGAGAAAAATTAGAGAGAGGCCTTTACAGAGAGAGCAGTGATAAAACCAAGGATGACTATTATGCTACTTATACTAATAAGTTAAGTAAAAGAACTTTAGAGAATCATCATAGGCAAAGAAGAAATAAAATCATTGCTTTTTATAGATATAGATAATGTTCTTAGATAACTCTAGAGAATAAAGTAAAATTAATTATAGCAACTCATAACTTCAGCATATAAGATAAATACATGTAAATTCTTAGAATTCTTATATATAACCAGGAAGAAGAAGTAGAAAGAGAAACACAATTCAGGATAACAGCAGACATTATACAATATTGGGAGTGTATCTACCAAGATTAATCCAAGGAATAGGTGAAAATATAAAGCATTATTTGTAGAAATACAGACCTAAGTAAATGGGGAAATATTAATTGCTCTTAAGTAGGTTAAGATAATATAATAGAAATGACAGTACCAGTCCTAAATCAGTTTACTTATTCAATGTCATACCAATCAAACTGCCAGATAGCTATCCAGTTTTCCCAGCAGTTTTTTTTTTTCAAATAATAAGGCCTTTCCCCCATTCCCACACCCCTAGTAATTGGGATTTGGGGACTTATCAATGCTACTGTGGTTGATTCTGTGTGTAGTGAACCTATTCTGTTCTACCAATCAACCTCTTTTTTTATACTTGTACCAAATAATTTCCACGACTATTACTTTATATACTTTAGTACTTTATACAATTTGAGATCTGGTATTGATAGATCTCCTTCCTTCCTACTTTTTTTTCATTGTTGCCTTTTTTATTTTTTTCTTAATCCATATTAATTTTTAAAAATTTTTTTCTAGCTAATTTTTCCAAAAACATAGTTTTTGGCAGTTTAATTGGTATGTGACTTTTTATGCCTAAGTCCAGTTGGAGCTTATCTCGATGTACATGAGAGTTGGTCTAGATATTAAAAAGTCAAATTAAAAATTTAAATAAGAGGAACAAGGAAGAAAACTACCTTTTAGTTTTGTGAATAGGGGCAGAGTGTTTATGACTAAATAAGTGATAGAGAGTATCACACAAGATAAAATGTAAAATTTTGATTATATAAAATATAGGTATGGTACAAACAAATCTAATGTTGTAAAAATTAGAAGAAAAACAAGTAACAGGAAAAATCTTTACAATATTTCTCTAGGAAAGTTCTCTGTGTATGTATATGTGTGTGTGTGTGTATATATATATATGTTTATACATATATTTAAAAATTTATATAATTCAGAGCCATTCTCCAAAATACAAATGATCAAAAGATACAAAGAGCCATTTCTCAGAGGAAGAAATTCAAGCTTTTGAAATCATATGAAAAATTCTCTAAATGACCAATTAGAGAAATACAAAATTAAACAACTTTCATGTTCTGCCTCATACCAATCACTCTGGCAAAGATGACAGAAGAGGAATATGACAAATATTGGAGGGGCTATGAGAAAACAGGTAACCTGTTGGTAGAGCTGTGAATTGATCTGTGAAATTTACATTTTGTAAATTTATATGAAAATATGCTTAGAGAGTTATTAAACTTTGCATATCCTTTAACATACTACATACCCATTAGTAGGCCTATATCCCAAAGAAATAAAAGAAGAAAAGGATTTATAGGTACAAAAATATTTATAGCAATTTTTTTCATGGTAGCCAAAAATGGAAAATTCTTCCATTGGGTAATGGCTGAACAACTTATGGCATATGGATGTAATGCAATATTAGTGTGCCATAAGAAATAATGAAATATTTCTTGAAATAGATAATTTCAAAGGAAACCGGGAAGACCCTTGTGAACTGATAAAGAGCAAAGTGAATAAAACTAAGAAAACAATTTATACAATGAGGACATTTATAGAGAAAAACAACTTTGATCAATGTAGTGATATACCATAAATCCAAGAGAACAATGATTAATAAAACCTGCCATTTACCTCAGACAGAGATGTGAGAATTTAAAATGCAAAAAGAGATGTGCATTTTTGGACATTGGTAGTATAGGAATTTCTTTTGCTGGATAATGTAGCTATTGAGGGATTTTTTAAAAATTGCTCAAGTTGTATGTGATGGGCGTTGTTGATAGTGGAAAGGACAGATTGATTTAAAAAAATTTGCTACTTTAAAAGTTAAAAGTAACTTTAAAATAAATTTTAAAAAAGGAAATGGGCTATTTCCATAAAAAGTTTAGTCTAACTGTCCATCTACATAGGAAAAACTAAATGGGCAAAAAATACCTATTGCTCATAGAGTAATATTTAGTAGAATGTACTCTACAGGTGGACAGCGAACAGGAATCAGATTTGAATAAGAGGAAGAAAACTGATTCTGTTGCTTTTGGGATATATTATAAAGTACTTTTTAAGACACTGAGCTTCTCCCTGAAACAAAAGCTGATCTCTTTAATACGAGTACTTTTTGGTGATTCTGTACAATTATAACTCATGTTGTCTCACAGGTCTTAAAGACTGTTTTAGGTTAAGGGGGTGGGCCTCACTACCTCTCAGCTTGAGAGAAATACTAACAAGAGTTTGTGCCATGACAGCTCCAGATCCCAGAATCACTAAGATAAATAGAGTATTATAAGGTAAGATTATGCCAATCACTGAGGAATGAAATCAGGCGGGTTATCCTTATTCTCAGGAGGGCCAAGCAGGCCATAAGCTTGTTCTCGCCTAGGCCATTTCCCCTGCACCGGCTATCACTTGCCATATTTTGCATGATGATCCAGCAAAGGGGAATGAGGACTGGTCAGACAGGTGGGGAGAGATCTTGGAAAGAGCATCCCTGGTTTATAAATGCTCAGAAAGGAGAATTCAAGAGTAGAAAGTGATAACAGCATCAAATGAATCAGAGTATTAAAGAAGGGTGAAGACTGAGAAAAGACGATCAAATCTGGCAATTAAAGCATCGTTGGCAATTCAGAAAAATCCCATTAAATTGAGGGATGAGTGTGGAACCAGACTGGAAAGTGTTGAGGAGGGAGAGAGGCAATGAGTAAGGCTAATACTTTGTTCTAGGAATTTTACTGAAAGGGGCAAGAAAGATATAGAACAATGGCTTGAGGGAACGATAGGATCTTTTGAAGATTTCTTAGGGATGAGGAGACTTTGGCATGTTTCAAGGAAGTAAAGAAATAACAAGAAGATAAAGAAAAGCTAAACTGTAGAGAGAGAGAGGATGAAGTCAATGTACCTTAGTAGGATTGGCCTTGGCAAAGAAAAGTGCCACTTCGTTATTAGATACCATTATCTTTTTTGAATCACCACTCATTTTGGATTCCCAAAATTATATGCTTTGTTGCAATCAAGGTAGGAAGTTTTAATTGTTTTAACTAAATAGATAGATCCTCCAAAAGAAACTTCCCCAGAAATTATTCTTGTTGTCAAGCTCTGTGTGCTAGTCAGTTGACTGCATTCTTCATTGTACCAGCTTGTTATCCAGCATCCCTCAAAGTATGTATGAAACATGCTGCTTTTACCTTCCTTGTTTGTTTCTTTGGTCCAGACCTGTGAAATGCTGTGAGAAACTTCTAAAAACTCTTTTCATTGATGTTTATCTGTAATTTAGTCTTTTTTTTTTTTTGGAGGGCTTTGGGGTTAAGTGTCTGAGATTGCATTTGAACTCAGGTCCTCCTGACTTCAAGGCAGGCGCAGTTCACTGTGCCACCTAGCTGCACCTGTAATTTAGTCTTGAGAGAGTTGTTAGAACAGAGAGCTATGTTCACACAGAGCTAGTATGTGTCAGAGGGAGGACTTTAAGCCAGCTCTTCCTGACTCCAAAACTGGTCCTCTATCCACTATGCCACAGCACCTCTTGTTGTATCTGGCCCCTTTCTTTCCCATCCTCCAATCAGCTCTCCCTTGTGGAATTTCAAGGTGTGTACTGACCGATCACTGATTTTGGCCTCTGCAAGTTCCTGCTTACCAGAATACCTAACCGTTGACCGGGTGGAGTCCCTTTAAAAGTTGAGGCTTTGCCTGAGATAGGGACTGTACGATTTGGGGAGGGACCCTGTCAGCCAGCCAACATGGCCTTATCAGCCAACATGGCACAAATAAAGGGTTCAATTCTAAATTGTTACTTGGGTCTTGCTTGTGTTTTGGGGTACAACACTCTCACTTTTTTGTTAACACTAGTTTTATTTGTAAAACTTTCCCTAAGCTACCTTTGTAACATTTATTGCCAAACACTTTCATCTTTTGCCAATTAGTTAAGGAGTCAGAGGATCTGGCTTCAGATTCTGGCTATACCTGTGCAACTTTGGGCAAATCACTTAACCTCTCTGGGCCTCAGTTCCCTCATCTGTATAAGGAAGAAATATACTAGATCCCCGCTAATGCCCCTTCCAATTCTGAATTATTTAGCCAAAGATGGGATCTGTTTTGTCTTCAGTTTAACTTAGCTAGTCCTCAACAGAACAGGATTTAGATCATTTTAATATCCTGTCAGCATGTTCAGACCACTAGGCTGCAGTGTTTACCTTTTAAAATTAATGAGTTTCTTTTTTTTTTTTTTTGGCTTTTTGGAGGGCAGTTGGGGTTAAGTGACTTGCCCAAGGTCACACTGCTAGTTTTTGTGTTAAGTATCTGAGGCCGGATTTGAACTCAGGTCCTCCTGACTCTAGGGCCAGTGCTCTATTCACTGCGACACCTAGCTGCCCCAAAATTAATGAATTTCTGAATAATTTGCCTTGCCTGAAGTTTTGTTTTGCTTTATTTTGTTGTATTTTAGTGCAGAGGTCTACAAATTATTTTCTTACCAGTCATCTACCTATTATGTTCAAGAAATATTTTAATTTAATTTAATTATATCATTTTTTAATTTACTACCCTGCCTGTAGGAATCACCAATCTAAAACATTTAATGTTTGGGTAATAATGTCAATGAGTGAAAATATGGCATAGTGAATAAAGGCCAGCTAGTCATGGCACCAGTTAATACCTGGTTTCCAGTCCTGTGTGTGATTCATACTTGCTTGTGACTGTTGTCTAGTCACTTAACCACTCAGTGTCTAAAATAGATTAGTCTCTAATACTATAAATTGAAGAATAAATGCTGATCTACATTAATGGGAGTTCCCTATACTAATGAAATCAAATATCCAGTCCAAAAAAAAAAAAGGTAAAGAGGAAGACCATAAATTTACATTTGTCAATTTTTTTTGTTTTATTATAATCTGATAAATTAATTTATTGAAATAATTTTATTCCTTGAACTTTCAAAAAGTCCTTTCTCAATTTTTTTTTTTTTACTTATGAGAAATGCTTAGATTTGTCTCAAACATCTCTGCTTGCCTAACATTATGGTGAAATTGTTTCTAGAAAGCAGAATTCATTTTTCTTCATTTGGATTTATGTTTTTTTTTTCCTAAATTTTGATTACACATGTAACATATATAGGAAAATGAAATATACATGATCAGAAGTTTGAGATGTAGCCATAATCAATCATTTCCTTACTCAATCTCCTTTATTGCTTTATAGTTCTTCCAAATAGTATTTTTGAAAATTTCAGTTAATTCTGTCTAAAATGGAGACATCTCCATCTTAATGAAGAATTATTGGAGATACAAATAAGAATCAGTTAACTTATGTTATACTTCTAGTTACTAATATGGTTGCAAAAGGAGATGAAACCCCAATCTTATTTCCATCCCCTCCTTCTCTTTCATCTCTTCCTATAGTCATGGAAATAATATCAGCTTTTTTAATCTTGATTTTCCTTTTCACTACATTTAATGCTTAGGTTATCTGAAAAATCAAATCACTTTTCAATTTTCTAGTTTAGTCTGTTCAATATTAAATTTTTGCATACTTACATACATATGATATACTCTTAATGTTGAATAAAAAGTTAGTTGAAAAAATAAGGACTGATAACTAAAGATTTCAAAAAGAAAAAAATTAATCCTAAGAAAACACATTTACCAAGTTTCTTGCTATTAGTGAAAATAAAATGTTTCTTTTGCAAAAATAGCTGAAAATTATAATACCATTAAAAAACTTTTGTGTGCTTTCATTAATTAGCCTTCTAACAACTGTACTTTTAACTATCAACATTATTCTTTTCCTAGCAACTTTATCTGATGAAGAATGGAAGCCACCTCTTCCTGCTTACAATTTTCTTAGCAGAATGGATGCCAGAGTTCCCTACACAGAAATTGCCCAGTTTCCCAAACAGAATATGTTTAGATGTACAAAAACAACTGATCTACAAGGGCAGGACAAGGGACACTAAAGATAAATCTGCAATCAGAATGGAAGCTACTTAAATAATGAAAATGAAACACTGGAAAAAGAACTCCATTTAAAAGACAAAGAAAGATGTTTAAACATAATGATAGTGATTTGTAATTTTCAAAATTTAGTTAACTGCAGAATTTTGAGAAATATGTCAGAGGCTTTTTGACTAATCTGGCATTTGAGTTTATTACCTTAACTAAAAATTATAACTATTTTAAATCCCTGGATAAAATTTATATTCCTTAGATTATTTTTAAATTTAACTTAGTTCTAGTCACTGGAATGTCCCCATCATACCACAGATCAAATATTTATCATTAAATGATCAATTAAATTTCATTGTGTTGGTCTTTTTTTATTATATAGGAAGAAAAAAATAGAATGTAGTAACAATAAAAATTTCTGTAACACTTTATACTTTGCAAAGCTTCTTACATACAGTTTAATTCAAAAAACATTTATCCCCTATTATGAGCAAGGTGTGTACTAGGCTCTGGGGCTATGAAGACAAGAATGACGGCTCTTTCCCTCAAGGTGTTTAAAGTCTCCTGGGGGTGGGGGGGATAGCTAGGTGGCACAGTGAATAGAGCACCAGCCCTGGAGTCAGGAGGACCTGAGTTCAGACACTTACCACTTACTAGCCTGTGACCTTGGACAAGTCACTTAACCCCAATTGCCCTTCCTTCCCCTTCCAAAAAGCAAAAAAAAAAAAAAAAGTCTCCTGGGAGTTAGATATAAGAAACTTACCTACATATAAGTAAGGAAATTTAAAATGTGTACAAATGCAATATCAAGAGAAAGAGAATACTAATAACTAGAGCCAGTGGTATCGAAGAGAATCAGAAGGGCCTTATTTAAAGAAATGTCATGTGAACAATTCTTTGAAGGGAGAATAGGGTTCCTACCAGATACAGTTGAGGAAGGGATAAGCTTCATATATGGAGATGGTTTGATCATATGACTATATATAGGTATTTGAATATCATTAATGTCAGGTCTACATGCTCAATGTCAAACTACAAATGTAAACTTTTGCCAACAAGTTTATCACAGTAATTTACATGGTGGATTCATCAACTAAGATCTATAAGCACTTGTTTATTTTGTCACCAAATCTGTGACACATTGGGATGGTTGAATTTACTTTTCTGATTTATTATTGTTATATATGAAAAAGTACTTTGAGAAAATGGAAACTATTAAAATAAAATGTAAAGTCTTTGCACAGGAATAGCCTAATCTTGCCATGTTTATGGTATTTCCAAACAAGCCTCCTGGGAAAGTTTCATGAATATTCTTAAGACTCAAAGATGCATATTTATTTAAAATAAGAATAGCAGATTCATTACCATTGCTAAATTTCAGATAATACTAAAAATTAGGTAGTCTGTCACATTTCTGCTCAAGATAGACAAATTCTTCATAACTCTGCTACTAATCAATTGTAGGACTTTGAGCAAGTAAAACTCTCTGAGCCTCTGTTTTTCCGTCCATAAAATACTTGCCTACCTCCTTCATAGAGTTATAAAAATCAAGTGTTACATGTTACATATATATATATATTATTTGTATTATTACTATAATTACTATAATAATTGGATGACAATGGAGATTAGTGAATTTTAAATAGGATAAATAGTATTGATTATACTAACAAGATATTACCCTTAAAGCCTAGTCTTAGTAGCATAACACTAGATACTATCATTTAAAACATGTAAAAATAGTTCCTAATATTTAAAACACTGTACATATTTATGCTAAAACATTCTATTTACAAAGTACCTAATTCCTTTCTTGGTAGTTTTGGGTTTTTTTTTGCCTTTTTGGAGGGCAACTGGGGTTAAGTAACTTGCCCAAAGTTACCCAGCTAGTTTGGCTAGTTGTTTTGTGTGGGTGTTAAGTATCTGTGGCAGGTCCTCCTGACTCTCGGGCCTTCTGGCCTTCGCTTTACTCACTGTGCCACCTAGCCGCCCCAGTAGTTATTTTACTGTTGCATTTTACCAGAGTAATTTTACAGAGAAGCATATTTTGAAGAAATGATGTTTCAACCCTTCCAGATAGAGATAAAAGTTCCCACCAGCAAATAGATTTCAAATTATTTAAATTGACTCTTCCATTTTTTCATTAAAATGAAAGCCATGTGCAAAGCTAATAGATAAAGATAGAGTGGTTTATCATTTCCTTCTCCAGCTCATTTTACAGATGAGGAACTGAGACAAGCAAGATTAAGTGATTTTCCCAGGGTCACACAGCTAGTAAGTGTCTTGAGGTCTGATTTGAACTCCAGGAAGATGAGTCTTCCTGACTCTAGGCCTAACACTATCCACTGCACCATCTAGCTACCCCTACTCAAAACCTGCTAGACCCCAATAAGTATAAAAAATTAATACCTTTAAGTGGTCAAGTTCAAATTTGCATTATTTGAAGTTATAATTACAGTCAATCCTCAACATTCCTGTCTTTAACATTTGGGACTTCAAGCATTCTCTTGATTTTATTAGTAACCTCATCTTCACTTTCACATCGGCAACTACATACATTCACTATGTGCAGTAGAGAAAAAAAATTAGAGGTTAAAGATTAATGCAAGTTTGTGGAGTGGCTGGTATCCTACTAGATGCTTCACTGGTCTTTTCTGCATACCATTACAGAGTAAAGTGCTCCCCGTGTGGGGGTAGCTAGGTGGTGCAGTGAATAGAGCACCCACTGGCCCTGGAGTCAGGAGGACCTGAGTTCAAATTTGGCCTCAGACACTTAACACAAAAATTAGCTGTGTGACCTCGGGCAAGTCACTTAACCCCAATTACCCTCCAAAAAGCAAAAAAAAAAAGGTCGCTGTGTAGTCATTGCCTTTAAAACTCAAATTTTGTGTTGCAGTTATGGCCCCACAGTGTAGTGTTAGTCCTTTCAGCTCTAAGCCCAAGTGCGCAAAATCAGGTATTAGATACACTTTGTGTTAGAATGTCTGTAGCCACTGCAGGCTGTGAGTTTGGTGTTACCAAGCCATCAGTTAAGAGAAACTCTGAGTCCTTTTTGCCTCAGTTAATTTAAAAGTTTAATTGAAGATTTGCTAACCTCTTTTTTTCCCAATAAGGTCATCCACATATTGCAACATTTGAGTGCTAGAAAGAAACTCAAATCCTTCCAGGATTCCTTCCAATATTAGGCCACAGAAGTTCAGGGACTCTGTGTATCGTTGAGGAAGGACACACCTTCAATATTGTTGTTTTCTCCCTGTTTTTGGATCTTCCCATTCAAATGCAAAAAGATCTCTACTTTCTGGATCTAATGGGCAAGCCCATAAGGCATCTTTCAGGTCAATAACACTAAACCACTTGCTATTTTCTTTTATCTTACCCCAAATTGTATAGGGATCAGGGACCACTGGGTGGGAGGATAAGACTATCTTGTTAATCTCCCTAAGGTCTTGAACTAGGCTATATAGGAGCATTGAAGGGGGAGACAGAAGGTTGGAGAAGGCCTCCCTCTACCAATCCCTGTATGATGGGCTGTAATCCCGTCTACCCTCCTATAGGATATTGTCTCACCCTTACCACTGTAGTGGGATCCTTTAGTTTAATTCTAATGGGTCTCACATCAACTCAGCTTTAGTTGGAGGGGCTGGCCCACACCTCAGGATATATTTTCTGATTCTCTTCATCTCTTAAAACTGCCATCTTAAGAGGTATTATCTGGGTTCCCCTAGTAATTAATTGAATGGCCAATTTAGTTATTAAATCTCTTCCCAATAAATTTACCCTAGCCTCAGGAACTAGTAACAATCAGTTCAAAGCAGTGGTTCCTTTATATTCAAATTCTAACCCTTCAGTAATGGAAACAGTAAAATTTTCACCCTTTTTCCCCAGAGATGATGAAGACATCCTTTGATTAATCCCCAGGGGCAACTGGGTCACTGATGACCTGATTGCCCCAGTATCTACTAAAAACATTACCTCCTCTTCCTGGGTCCCACCCTAATATTTATCAAGGGTTGGGGTGGGTTGTCTCAGTGAACCCCTGACCTCCCTAATCCTTGTACTGAATCAGGAAGTATACTTTTGGATCAGTTTGATATTGTGAACAATCGCTCATAATATGTCCTTCCTTCTGGCAATTCCAGCAAATGAGAGTTCCCCATTTTCTCTCCTTCCCTTTCTTTCCTTACTTTCTTCCCAGCTCCAGATTTTCCCTGTTGCCCTGATCCCTTTTGTGGTTTTTGTGGTTGGGTGGTACTTTGAATAGTTTGTACCAAAATTTAGCTTTTTGTTTTTGTTTCTCTTCATCTCTCCTCACATAGACTTTTGTGGCTTCCTCCAATAAATTTTCCAGGGCCTTATGATTCCATCTATCTATCTTTTGGATGGTGACAAAGTTTAATATTAACATTGCCTCCGTGGTAGGATCATTCATATCTAGGCCTGATACCATGAAAGATATTAAAAGATATCGGATACCTTGCTGAAATCCAGATAAACTCTATTTATAACATTCCCTTGTTCTGCCGATCATTTAATTCTTCTCCAGGAAGGAAGCGAAAAAGAAAGGAAGGGATGAAGGAAGGGATGAAGGAAGGGAGGAAGGAAGGAAGGAAGGAAGGAAGGAAGGAAGGAAGGAAGGAAGGAAAGACAAAGTGATCTAGGGTGAAATTGCTGCCTTTTTTGTTTCTGTCTGGATGACACAACTGCAATTTTGCACCCAATGGAGCCCTAGTAGACAGCTGCTTACTTCATTAACTTGCTGAAAAGTTCTCTAGGTTCAGAATCACAGAATTGTAGATTTGATTTTGAGCTGAACTCCCTGGCTCGCAAGTCCCAGCCTGGGACAATAGGCTGAATTCAAAATCCTGTTGTTGGGCCAGAATGAGAGAGTTACAAGATTGCTTCTATTTTTGTTCCATGCCTAGTATGCAGCTTATCACTCTGGCTGTGCTGGCTTTGTTATGCTGTTCCTTGCCATGAAACACAGCCATAGCCCCCCAGCTCTGTTCCCATGCTACAAGACTTTGAGCTGGCCTTTGTGGATGGGCTCACTCTTCAGTGTCTATACTCCATTGGCTCCCTATCCTGACCTGGGCTGGACAAATGACACATGCTGATGTTTTCTTAGTTCTGTTACTCTCTACTTGGTCTTTACTATTCTTCAGCCTTTGTTGGAGTAGTTGTGGAAGAAAGCTAGTTTCTACTGCTTCTTACTACACTGCCATCTTTTCTGGTCACTACCTATCTCTTATTCGTATTGATTTAGAGCATATTTTCTATGATTGATTTTATTTGCCTTTTTTTTTTTTTTGCTACCAGAGTTACGCACACACCTTTTATTCATTTGTCTAATAGGGAATAACTTATTTTTCTTCAACTTATTTTTTGTGGCTGTTTGCCATTCTGATTGCCCTCCTCTGGACATTCTCCATTTTATCAGTGTCCTTCCTAAAATGCAGTACCAAGAACTTAGTGTCATATTACAGACACAGTTTTGCTACACTCAGAATGCTCTGAAAAACAATGCTATATATAAACTATAGATGGTGCTGCTATGAAATTTCTTTTTCATTCTGTAGGGCAATACATTTTAGTACATTTAGTACATTTACTTGTTTGCCATTGTTTTATCTGAAGTTTAGTAATGTTAGTTTCTTGGTGTGTTGGGGTGGCACCATCTCAAATAAATTCAGTCAGACCACCTGTAATCCAAGTATAGGCATTTACTGAGGATTGACACCCCTCAGAAGTGGGCTAGGTTCCAAGAAGAACCAGCAACTTAGTAAGACAACACAGGCAAATTTATTTTTTGTTTGTTTATTGTTTTGTTTTTTGTAGGGCAATTGGGGTTAAGTGACTTGCCCAAGGTCACACAGCTAGTATTTTGTGTTAAGTGTCTGAGGCTGGATTTGAACTCAGGTCCTCCTGACTCCAGGTCCAGTGCTCTATTCACTGCACCATCTAACCACCCCACACAGGCAAAATTATATCGTGTTGATGAATATTAAAAAGACAGGAGGGGGTTAAGGATTAGGCAATAGGGAAAAGGTCCTTTCTATGGTTCAATGGTCAAAGATCCTGGTTGTGCTACTTTCTGATTAGCTAGTTATTGTGGTCCTTTCCGGTCAAGATGGATAGTTAGGTATTGAAGTCCTGTCTTGTGCTAAATGGATGATGTGATTGTGATTAAGTATAAGAACACACCTGTTCAAGTATGTGAATTGGATCTGGGGGCAGTGGCTACACTGAGTCTGGGGCCTGTGGTATGGTTAAAGCCAGATTGTGTAGTTAAATCAGGGCATGCCTGCTGTTCAGTGGGGCCCATAAGGAAGTTAGAATGTTGGGGCTGGGGGCAGCTTTATTAGGATTCCATCAATATGACAGATGATGTATGGCCTTACCTAAACTCAGGTGAATGCAGGCAGATAGGACTGAACTTTGTTCAATTTACTTTGGTTTGTCCAAAAGTTGAACATCTGGAAATATTTGTCATACTACTGATGGAGGAAGGAAATATGTTATACAGGAACTCTGATCAATGAGCAGAGTCCCTGAGTCTGGAAGGAATTCACTAGACCCAAGCAAACTTGGAGTCAGGATTGTAAAAGTTTATTGTTACGCTTTATAATGGGTAGGGGTTCTTAGGAAACCTGCAAACTTAAAGAAGTCACAGGTATAGTTTTAAGGAGTCAAGACAGATGTCAATTATGCTAACTAGATGAGTAAGGGTGGGATTAGGGAGGAGTTAAGGAGTGGTCAGTGCTTAAAGGAATTGCACTTTTAATGTCAACTCCAAAGGCGTATTGCCCATAATTCACTGGGAAATAGTCCAAGGTGGGGCTATCTGGAGGTGTGATTTTAGGCTTGAAATGTCAGTAAGTCAGCTACTGGTCAAGACTGACTGAGAAGTGGTGCCTAGTCTACCACCCATCAGTGTCATGTTTGACAAAATGGATGTTGGGAACCAAGGCTAACAGAGATTCAGTATATGTACAATTGGCTAAGGAGTTAACCTATAGATAGTTCATTGAAGGATTCATAGGTTCAACTGGCCATGTTTATAGATGGTTTAGTTCATAGGTGTAGAATTGTTATTGTTCCAAGCAGAGTTCATGAGTTGTTGTTGGGCAGAGTGCTGGCAGGCAGAAGGGGCAGAGTTAATGCTCTGAGGCTGGAGGGGAGGGAAATGTGATTTTACACACTGGTTTTACAAATTGTTATAAACATAGACACTCCAAGCACCCCATCACTACTGTCATGGCATATTAACCTTCAATAGCATGTAATAATATGGATCAAATTTTTGTTTTAGTCTAACTCAGCTCCATTGTCCAATGTCCCAGTCATTTCTGCTTTATATTGTAAGACTGAAATCAATTATATTATAAGAGTTAGGTCCATAAGAAACCTGGAGAACATTAAGCTGCATGACACTGAAGCTGTCAAAATGAAGAACTATTTCTTTGAGGTGTCAAGACTAATGTAAAAAAAAAACAACATAATTTTAAGCCAACATTCATTTTAAAAAATAAAATTACTTCAAGCTATATTTAATAAATAGGAGTTTGAAATACAACTTAAATATTGTATCTCAGTGCTATGTAATATGCCAATAGAAAATTTAAACGAGATGCTGCACAAGTAATGAAGAAATCTTGGCTGTTTTTCTTTTACTAATTATTAAGTACAATTAACCAGCAAGTGTTAAATATGCATTTTGCAAAGGGTAACTGAAGAGGAGTAATATTAATGCTTATATGATCTTTCACTTTTTAAATTTGCAAAATATTTTCTATTTTATCCTCAAAACAACCTTGTTAAGGAGATATCACAAATATTTTTAAATCCATTTCACTTTTTAGAAAATTTAAATACTAAAAGAACCATATGGGTCAATTAACCTGAATTGTTGCCTCCCCCTCCCTCGCGATCTCCCCCGCCCTGCCTTTCGCAGTCGCCCCGCCCCCTCCCCTCCCTCAGGGCCGCCCCCGCCCCCTCCTCGCGGCCGCCCTTCCCTCGGTTTGCTCCGCTCAGTCTTCGCCCCTGCTTGCCGAAGGGCGGGGAGAGCCCCGGATGCCAGCAGACTTAGTGCGCAAGCTCGGAACGTGGCTTGGGTGTTTCAGCTTCTTTGTTTTAAACTCCAACGGATTTTCCCCCCTCCTTTTCGCGGGCCCTGAGAGTGGTGCCCCCTCCCCCTCTCCCCCTCCCGGCTCGTCCCCCGCGAATAGGTGATTGGCAGCTTGTGAAGCTGCAGCGAAGTGGTACACTGTCATCAGTATTTCTACAAGTAAAATGAAGATTAGTTTTTAAAGTTTCCAAAATGTAGCATGAGATTCCAGTCTGTCTGCTAGAAAATGGAAAATAAACAAGGCTACAAAGGAAAGGAACAAGGGTGAAGAGCCAGAATACAAACTAAGACAGACTACCCCGCGTCACAGAGTAAAGCCAGTAGCATAAAAACCCAGAGAAGACAAACTTAAAGACAAAACAACTAGAAAGAGCCACTGAAGATGTTGACCAGAAAGATTAAGCTTTGGGACATAAATGCCCATAGCACATGCCGCCTGTGCAACGGATACCTAATTGACGCTACCACTGTAATGGAGTGTTTGCATACCTTCTGTAGAAGTTGCCTGATAAAGTATTTGGAAGAAAATGACACGTGTAGAATCGTTATTCATCAGAGTCATCCACTGCAATACATTGGTCACGTAGGACAATGCAAGATATTGTTTACAAAATTGGTACCAGGCCTCCATCAGAAGAAAAACAAGAAGAGGATAATGACTATATTTTACTGTATAGAATAAAATATCATCAGATCACTTAAGAAGAAAACTTACAAGTGCTTATATGGTACTTGAACTTATTTTAAGGTTGACACAGGTCATACAGAGTTAGAGCTTGCAGAAATCTGTTCTTACTCAGGAGGTAACTTTTGTTTTAAAAATATATCACTAAGTCATGAAGACAGTGCAATAGAAAATTTTTTCATACTTAGAGCTGTTATATATTGTTTTTAGTCGTTTTAACAGTGGTTTACAGAATGATTCTACTTTTCTTTTAATCATTTCTATGAAAAATTATATAATGTGTTGATACCATAATTTGTTCACTTGTCCTTTGTCCCCTTCATTTCACATATGTTTTAGCAATCTAGAGATATAATGGAAATATTTACGGTCCTGATTTAACTGATAAATGTTTTGAGTAGTCACTACCAAATTGAGTAGTTAAAAGCTTCATTGTTAGGGGCGGCCAGGTGGCTCAGAGAGTAAGCTCACAGGCTCCAGTGACCAAATCCCAGGCTCAGACACTCACAGATTGCTTTAAAAAAACAAAACAAAACAAAAAAAAAGCTTCATTGTTAGCTAAGACCTCCTAAAGGCTGTACCCAGTTACACAAAAGTAGAGAAATTAAGCAATTTCTGTACATTTTAGGCCAAACAAGGCCAACATTTTTACCTGATTTGCCCATATAATTGCCTTAGTTCTTAGCTTTGCTTTGTATGCATATATACCCAGCCTGCATTCTCTTATGGTAAATGTTAATCTAGAATGATTTCTGCCAGCTACACATTTTGACTCCTGGCTTGTGTAGACAGAGGTTAAAAAGGACTCAGAATGAATTCTAGTCGTTCTTGACCAATAGAAGTTGGTTTTTACTTGAGCTTATCAGTCAATATATGGTTTTGTTAAAACTTTCTTCTCCAAAATGTGGGTATTTTTGGCTTTTTACAGAATAGTATCCCCATTTGCCAACACACAAACATTTATTACAATATTGATTTGGAGTCTGACTAAGTAAGAGTGAGAATGGAACCATTTACTAAAGTAATCTAAGTCGTAGTTACCAAGCAAGCCTGGTACACCAATATATCCCTCCCTCCTTGCTCCTCATTTTTGTTGTGTATTGAGTGGGACAGGTGAAAATTTCTCAGGTAGTATTCTTGTTTTGTTTTGTTTTGCCTTTTTTGGAGGGAAATTAGAGTTAAGTGACTTGCCCAAGGTCACATGGTTAGTTTTTGTGTTAAGTGTCTGAGGCTGCATTTGAACTCAGGTCCTCCTGACTCCAGGGCCAGGTGCTCTATTCACTTTACCACCTAGCCGCCCCCTCAGGTAGTATTCTAAAATCTAAACAGATTTGTAGTAAGTTACCAAAGACTTAGCAGCCTGGGCTGGCAGTCTGGGACTCTTGCCTTACTTCCCTGGTCATAAATTGAAGTTTTTGCTAAGTTAAACTAATGTGTAGGAGGGGAAAGTCAGATTTGTAGTAAGTTACAGACCCTTCATATTAAACCACAGGCCCAGATGTCCCAGACTTGTTTCCACTGACCACCATCTGACCTGTACAAATATAAAGTTGGAAATCCTGTTATAAAACTCAGGACAGGTCACCATGTCCTAAAACTCCCATGATTCATAAAATATTGTCTGCTTTCATATCTATATTGATACTGCTAGACATGTATCTTCTGCTTTCATATCTATTTTGATATGGCTGACATTTTATTTGCTGTATAAGTGGATTTTTGTGGTTAGATTTAGAATGTGACCCTAAGTTCCTGACTAATGGGAACAAAGGACAGGGAGGGGGAAAGGGGGTGGTCTTTTAGGTATATAACCAAGGTTTACATTCTGTATTTTGGGCCTCTCTCACCAGACTGCTTCTGGTGACGATGACTTCCCCTTCTTTCAAGAGAAGTAATAAAGATCTTTTTGTTTCTCTGGAGAAACCTCTGATTTATTTAATTTATTTTGAGCAAGGGTCTTTTGTCCCACACAGTCGTGAACTGGGGAAATTCAAGTTTAAAATGTACCATTAATGCCATCATCCTCAGAGAACCTGGAGAGCTTGTGTAGTTCACCTTTCTCTTTCAGTGATAACAGAGACTTATGTGGGGTCAAGGAGGAGCCTGTGGTTCCAGGATGTTTGGTCCTGCATAGTGTCATTGGCAATGCTGGCCTATAAGAAACTATCTTTCTCAGCATGTATTTTTTGGTGGATGAGTTCATGAATTCATTTTTGAAGGTATAATTGGACTCCTTTATACACCTTTATTTTTTCTTCCCATTTCACATTTTATATGGATGAAATTGAAGGAATTAATCATTAATGCAACTTCATTCTTAGCTACAAGAATAGATAAATAAATTAATTCAATCCATTTGACCATAAATTAGGCAATTAAAAACTAAACACAAAATTATTAATTTAGATTATCTAAAATCAACTTCTTTATATAAACTAGATAAGTTCACTTCTAAACTGTTGACTTATCTAAGCTTGTAGCCTGATACCCCATCCAAATCAGATTTACCATGTGAGGGTTTAATGATGGATACGTGTATATATAATAAATGTCACCTGTCTACCTTAAAATACATAATTTGCTGAAGCATTCTGCAAGACCAGGAGTGCTGCAATGCAATTTTAAACAAAACATTTAAAACTTTTCCTATGTGATGAGACTGAGAAAGGATTAAACAGTATCAACATGCAAATTCAGATTAAAAGTAATTCATAGTAGTAATTTGACCTCATAACAATCTGCATTATACATATTTGTAAGTTTTTAGTTATCTTTAAAATCACTTGAATTTGCTATGGTGCTATGTCAATATGTTTAAATATAGGTAATCTATGTATAGATATGTATATGGAAACCAGTTTTAATATCTCTAGCTGGTTATTGATTATTATGTTTAACTCTGCTTTTTTAAGTGTGTTAACCTGGTAAAAACCTCAGTGACAAAAGTACTTATTTTTCTAAAATTGCATCATGTCAAAATCTCTTTACAATAGAACAATTTTCCTTGGAGAGATTTCTGTTCCATTTGGCTTAGCTTACTGTAGTTTTCTCTGGTAAGAGATGCTGTGCCTAAGTAAATGTGGAGGGAAGTAGTAGAGGGAAGCCTCAAAGTAGGATTCTGCTTCCTTCCCATCTGTGGAGCTTTAAAAAACATTTCATTCCAGATGAAATTGGTTAAAATGAACATTCATTCTCTCAGAATGAAAGTCAGACTCACTTTGTGTTTGGATAATTGTTGAGATTTGTTCAATATTTTCATGCAATTGGAGTTACTGTGAAGTAGTTTTCATCACTATTTAGCTGGTCAAACAGTTGCAGCTCGGTTATTTTGTTGAATTATCTTCATCAGCAGCGAGAAAGGTTCCCCAGACATTAGTCTTACTAGATAGAGTCTTCATTGAAAATAGAGAATTCAGATAGAATATATAATATTGAATTTAAGTTTTGGGGGGTTTGAAAAATAAGAAAACAGCTTTATAAAAGTATTTATTCCATTTTAAATCTTCTATCATAATTTACTATCCAAATATTTTGTTTTCTGTGGTCCAGCTTTATTTATGGGCATATAAAATGAAATTGTGAGATGTTTTACAGGCTTCTTTTTACCTTTTGATTTATATATTTTTGTTTATATGGATGAAGAGCATGACTTCTTTGGTGCAATAGGTTTAAATGTGCATTTATTACAATGATCTATGCTGAAATGTCAGTATAGCATCTACTCACTGCTGAACTGAAAGGTAAATAATTGTAGGTGGGATTTTAAAGTTTGTACATCCAGCTACTTGAGTTTTCCCCCACATTTTATTTCTTTTTCTAGTTGTAAGAATAACATATTGATATTAAAATAGTGTTTGTGCGTGTGTGTGTGCATATGCATGTGTGAAAGAATTACTTGTCAGCGATATTTAAAAATAAATGATTGGGTGAGAAACCTTAACAAAAAAAATTAACCTGGCATTTTCACAAAGAGGCTGTTTTTTTGTTTGTTTGGTTGGTTTTTGCAAATGAAGCCAACATCTGTGATCCTTTTCTGACACTTTGTCATGTTAAAAATATGGTGAATATTTTCTACAGTGTTCTAGATAAGGCCCTCATCAATAGATGGATAGCATATTAAAAAGTTTGTAATTTAAACATTAGATGTTGAGAATATGCCAAAAGGTGATTAAAGAATTGACATAGCAATAAATCCATCTCCTCATTTGACACATGGACCAATCTAGGTTGTCTTTTTGTTATATAGAAATTGGTTGTTGTTGAGCCATTTTCAATCATGTCCAATCCTCTGTGACCCTGTTTAGGGTTTTCTTAGCAAAGATACTCTCCAGGTCATTTTACAGATGAAAAAACTGAGGCAAACAGGGTTATATGACTTGCCCAGGGTCACACAGCTTATAAGTATCCAAGGCAGGATTTGAACTCAGGTCTTCAGGACTTCAGGCCTGGTGCTCTATCCATTTCACTCCCCCTAGCCATCTGTGGAAATAATTTACTCCTGTCTAAAAACAGCACACAGATTAAATGGGGGCCCATACGCCAATGTATACTATGTTGGTGTTAATAAATTCCTTTGTCTTTCTTCCTGAGTTTGCCTTAATTGATCAATGAGGCCCTAACCTAGATTTCTTTCAAAAAATGTATATGTTGTCTCCCCAACTAGATTGTAAACTCCTTAAGCTCAGGACTGTTTTCAGTGTCTTTGTTTCTCTGGCATATAGGACAATGACTAACATATAGTAGGCACTTGGTAAATGCTTGTTGATTGACTGCCTGAATGAATGACCTCTCAGGGCTTTCTGTGCCTGACCACTACATAAAGTTTGTCCAGCAGGACATATTTTTATTCCAGTGATCATTGCTTTCCCTTCTGAATTCTCACAAGGCATCCCATTAATAAAATGTTCTAGAATTTGTCCATGATTTTGAGGTCAAACTCACTGGCCTTATAGTTTGAAAAAAAAATTGTTTTATTGACAATTAGGACATATGCCCATTTTCCATACTGCATTATCCTTTAAAGACCACCAATATATTGTACATGCTTCTGGGTTATTTTGACTGAGTGATGAGGTGAGAATCCAGATTGTAGAGGATTTAGAAGAGAATGAACAGAGAAGTAAAGGCCATAACTAATGACAATTCTTTCAAGAACTTTAGCCTTGAATGGGAAAAATGATATTGAATGATATCTGGAGAGGTTGTTTGTTTGTTTGTTTTGCTTTTTGGAGGGGGAGGGCAGGGCAATTGGGACTTGCCCAAGGTCACATGGCTAGTTTTGTGTTAAGTGTCTGAGGCCAGAATTGAACTCAGGTTCTCCTGACTCCAGGACTGGTGCTCTATTCACTGTGCCACCCAGCCACCCCCTATCTTGAGAATCTTTTAAGGAAGGGGTAGCCTAAGCATGAAGGAAGATGAAGAGAGAGACAGAGAGACAGAGACAGAGAGAGAGAGAGGGAGAGAGAGAATGAGAGAATAGAATGATAGTAGGAGCAGTATATTGGAAAAAACTAGAAAGGATGGTATTGTGGAAGAAGAGTATGAATATAAGTACTATGAATTTTGGGGAAGCATCTTCCCCCCAGATAAAGTTACTTTTGAAAACTGAAGAAACACAGCTATGGCATTGGGTAAATAGTGATTCACAGTGTATAGCTTACTCGCCTTTACTGGCAATGGCAGGATGAGCAAAACATTCTCTTTGAAGAAGCCTCCACTACCTTAGACATTTTCTATCAACACAAGATTTCTGATAAGGCTAACCAGAGATGACATTTTCTGAAACAAACCTGATTTTTAAAGTAAACTGGCTTGTTTAGCAACTGCTTTATTCTCAAGACTTGCACAATTCTAAACACTACTGCCCACATTTCCTTTCTGTTTCAAAATGCCACTAATTGACTGAGTATAAGTGAGCTTGAAAGGTTATAAAAGCCCAACCTGTAACCTAAGAAGCTGAAGTTATTATCAGCCCAAGCAGTCTTTCTTGGCATATTAATATTTTTTTCCCTTTCAGTTTGGCTACTCAATTTATTTTATCTCCACTCGTGTGATCCTGATGATAAATGAGATTACACATAGACTTTCAAAGAACTCAGGATGAGAATTTCCCTAACAGTATAAAGGATACATGTAGAAGGTTTTGAAATTGGCAAGGAAAAGGGCCATTTCTTCATCAGAAACTTAAGTAAAAGAGAGAATGGGGGACAATGTCAAAGAACCCAGAGATGAAAAGAAGGGGAAAAGAAGGAAAGACAATGAATGGCCTTTTTCCTCAGGAAGGTATATATGAGTTGAAGTCTTCAGCTGTGAGAATGGGAGAAAGGTGATGTGGAATTTTTAAGGATAGAGAAAAAGGTGTGGCCTTTGTGTGGAAGGGAATAAAGAATCAACCCCGGAGGAGAAAAAGGACTGCTATGCCACAGGGAGAACCCATAGTAGATCATCTACATTTATAAGAGTGGAGGAGGCAAATAGTAGGAATAATACAGTGTTGAAATAGAAAGCACTGAGTTTTCAATGTGTAAATGGTTATAGATAAAGGGGGCAAGAAATTCAAGAGTAGAGGTTAATATAGAATATAATTTAGTAGTCTGAAGGATGGAGACTTTGAAGAGATGAAAAGGAATCAAGAGAAGTTAACCTTTGGAATAGAAGGAATGGAGATCTTAGTGAGCATAAATAGATTTAGGAGGAGCAAGGCTTATGGAATGATGTAATGGTAAAAGATTATGTCTGGATGAAGAAATTTCAGAGTTGATCTTGGGAGTGGAACACTTGTGGGTGACAATGAAATAAAAGACATTTCCATTGTGAAGGGAATTATGATTTTCATATTAATTGATATGATATGTGTAATGAATATACTAATAGATTAGATTTCTAAGAATTGCCTCTTCTGGCTTGGGAGTCAGATTTAAAAAGCAGTTTGAAATGATCAATCATTGACAACACTCTCACAATCATTTCATTCTTGTGCCTATGTACCTTAAGTAAAGTGAATCAAAGATTATAGAACCTATTCCTGTCACAGAACTCTGATTCTGTGTCTTGCTGTGGTAGTCACAACCCCCAAAATTTGAAATTAAGAACTGTTGTGTTGTCAACCTCTATTGTGGGCTTGTCATAAGAAACCACTCAGGCTCTGGAAAATAATTGTAATCCACCTTCCCCACTTCCTTGCCATTGTGATTTATGTATATAATCTCTGCCTTCAGTACAGCAAAGTACAATTCTGATGAGGAGAATTCCCAATTTGCAAATCTGCTCCTCATAATGAAACAAATTGATTAAATCACTACTTGATTACTGGTACTTTGTCTCTGACCTGCTGTTTCTTTATTCTCTGGTTAGAGACTGGCTCAGTAAAAATCCTGTAAACACCATTAATGCTTTAGCTAAGTAGAGAACAGGAAGAGTAAAGAGAGGAACTGAGCCCTCAACAAAATAACCTGCCCTCTTAATAATGCCATTGGCTAAAGTATGTAGGCTGTAAAAAATGCAATCCACAATAAAAAGAAACTGAGGCAGAGCTCTGAATGTTATCAGTTTATTAGGTGGTCCCTAAGCAACTGGATCTAAGACCTTGAACTCTATGGTAGTGAAGGATCCCTCTGCTCATTGATCTATTGCTTTTTTTAGAGCTTGGGAAGTCACTTAAAATAGAATGGGGCAATTCATGATTGGTCATCTTCAGAAGCTGAGGAACTCCTATGATTGACTAAGAGAGTGTCTTGTCAGCCACTAGGGTTTTGTTAGCAGTATTCTGGGGATTTCCACAGGCTTTAAGAACATTTATGACAAAGGAACAAGTTATCAGAACCGTTTAAATTAAGTTGGGAGTTACAGAGCAAGCTATAGTATTTGTGGCACTGAACAGATGGTGCCAAATCTACAAGCTGAAGTAAATACAGCTCATACTAAACAGTATCTAGGCTTCACAACAATGCATTCAGCCTACTGAGACTTCACCTTTTGAGCTTATGAGTATTTAGGGAGACTGTGACCTGAACTGCAGAGAAAAGGAGATAGCTTCTTTTATAAAATGTTGCTTTAAGTTCAAATGCCTTGGTAACTTTAAATGTCTTCAAGATGTAAACTGAATGCTCCCAATAAGTTCAGGAGTGAAACAAGGATGCCTCTTATCAGCAATATTATTTGGTATTATATTAAAAATGCTAGTAATAGCAATAAGAGAAGAAAAAGAAAGAAGGAATCAGAATGAGCAATGGGGTGATAAAATTATCTGTTTTTGCAGACAATATGATTTTATATTTGTGTATTTTTAATAAATCCCTTATTTGTATGAATTGAGTGTGTCTTTAAGTGCTTGCACCTTGAAATACTGGAACTTACTACCATAGAAATGCATTGTAGGTACATTGCATGTTCAGTTGATGAGATCCTGAAGTGGGATGTTTATAAAGATACATGAATGTTTTAGGCAAACCCCCTAGCAGTTAGAGTGCTTGTGGTGACAGCATTTCTGGAGGATGTGGTCATGTCCCAGGGGCAGAGAGGAATACCATAGAGTTCAGAAAACAACAGCACAAAAAATATAAAGCCTGAGACATTATCACAAGCACAAAAAGGGTTCTTGGAAGAGCTTTAAAAATCAAATAAGAGAAGCTGTAAAAAATAAAAGAAAAATAAGTTATGCAAGAAAATCATGAAAAGAAAGCCATCCAATTGAAAAAAGAGATCCAAAAATTTATGGAAGAAAGTAACTCCTTAAAAATTAGAATTGGGCAAGGAGAAGCTAATGACTTCATAAGACCCCAAAATCAAAAGAATGAAAAAACAGAAAAGAAATGTGAAATATCTAATTAGAAAAACAACTTGGATTGTTTGGAAATGGAATAACATGGAATAATGGAATAAATGGAATAAAATGGAAAACAGATCAAGGAAAGACAATATAAGAATTGTTGGATTACCTGAAAGTTACGATGAAAAAAAGAGTCTAAACACTATAAGAAACTATTAAGAAAAACTGCTCTGAAGTTTTAGAACTAGAGGGTAAAATAGAAATTGAAAAAATTCTACTGTTTGCCACCTGAAAGAGATCTCAAAATGGAAACTCACAGGAGCATCATAGCTAAGTTTTGAAGCTCCCAAGACAAGGAAAAAAATATTAGAATGGAAATGTGCTTTGTATGACAACACAGGTATAACCTATATCAAATTCTCAACAGGGAAAGGGAGAGAATTTGGAACTCAGAATTTGAAAAAAAGAATGTTAAAATTATTTTCACATGTAATTGGGTAAAAAAGTAAAAAATTAAATTTAAAGCTGAAAAGTAAATAAAAATTCCTCAAAACAAATTCTAGAGTGGCAGAATCCACAAAAGGATAGAGTGAAACAATTTTCCAGCCCAAGACAGTTTAGAAGGTCAGTAGGAAAGCTCTGTTGCACACAGTTGAGTGCAGATGAGGCCCTAACAAACCAGAAACACGCGTAGGGAGTAATTGGATTAGTGGTGGCATAGATGTTTTCCAGACCTCTCAGCCTATAGATGGTAAAGAGTTGGACAGCTGGTTGTAGCGGCAAGCACCCCAGCATCCCCAGGGTGGCTGCCAACACAGGTTCTTAGATCTGCTTTGCTAAAGGAAAGTAACTCAAAATGGGTCAACAAGCTTACCTTAATCAGTCAAACATATATCATTTACCTAGTTCAGGGGAAAAAGGTCAGCATCCCGAACTTCAGAGTATACAGACAGAATTATCAAGACAGAGAAACAGATCAAGCAGACAGGTTTCCAAACTGTCCAACCATTACATCCATACCAAATCACACTTACCAGAGAGGGAAACATCAACATCTGGGTTTTTCAAAGCTGGGGGGCTCTCACCAGCTTCCCAGAGTCTCATCTGGTCAAATCGCACAACACTTTTCAAAGTGAGCCCCAAAACAAAGCCTCACATCAGGGCTTATAAAGACTTCTCCTGGCTCAGAACAACCTTCTTGACCCACTGCCCAATTACAAAGTATCTCTTGAAAAATAAGCCTCCCACCACAGGCTCCAGGTGCACTTAAGCCTAGGGGCAGGGAAGATCTTAAAAATGTACATTTCCATTACACTGGTCAGAAAGGAATTACCGGGGTCTCTTTGGGGGCACTGGGGACAGGACTCTGCTGCATTGCCCATGCTTGGATTTGAATCCTGATCCTGGGTGGCAGTCCCAGGGGAAGGAGGAGTACTAGAACATCAAAGCATGCCACAGTGGAGTGGTTGCTTACAACACCAGTACACAGTACAGGACAGTAGTAAACACACCTCTCCCTAGATCATACCATCTTAGAAGAACTGGAAACTTATAGGTCCCCAGAATTAATTCTGAAAGCAACTGCACAAAAAGCCTGAAGCTTGGGACACTGCCCCTTCCACTCCAGAAGCAGAACCCCATTTTAGCATAGAATTAAAAGTCAAGAAATACTCTAGAAATGAGCAAACATCAGGAAAAGATACTGACTACAAAAAGTTACTGTGGTGACAGGGAAGATCAAAACACAAACTGAGAAGAAGACAACAAAGTTAAAAATCCTACATCTCAAGCATCAAAGAAAAATATAAATTTGCATCAGGCCATGGAAAAGCTCAAAAAGGATTTTAAAAATAAAGTAAGAGAGGTAGAGGAAAAACTGGAAAGAGAAATGAGAGTGATGCAGTGAAGTCATGAAAAAAGGATGAACAGCTTCATAAAAGAGGCACACACACACAATACTGAAGAAAACAACACCTTAAAGAACATAATAAGCCAAATGGTAAAATAGGGACAAAAATCTAACGAAGAGAAGAATGCTTTGAAAAACAAAATTGGCCAAATGGAAAAGATATACACAAAAGTCACTGAAGAAAAGAACTTAAAAAGTAAATTGGCCAACTGGAAAACAAAGTATAAAAGCTCACTGAAGAAAATAATTCCTTAAAAAGTAGAATTGGGCAAGTGGAAGCTATTGACTTTATGAGACATTGAGAAACAATAAAAACAAAATGCAGAGGATAAAATATAGATGAAAATGTGAAATATCTCATTGGAAAAATAACTGACCTAGAAAATAGATCCAGGAGACATAATTTAGGAATTACTGGACTACCTGAAAGCCATGATTAAAAAAAAGATCCCTAGATACCTACCATCTTTCAAGAAATTATTGGAAAACTTCCCTGATATTCTAGAACCACAGGATAAAATAGTAATTGAAAGAATCTACTGATCACCTCATTAAAGAGATCCCAAAATGAAAACTCCCAGGAATTTTATAACCAAATTCCAGTGCTTCCAGGTCATGGAGAAAATATTACAAGTAGCCAAAAAGAAACAATTCAAATATTGTGGAACCACAGTCAGGATGACACAAGATTTAGCAGCTTTTACATTAAAGGACTGGAGAGGTGGAAT
This sequence comes from Petaurus breviceps papuanus, assembly GCF_028583685.1. Taxonomy (NCBI): domain Eukaryota; kingdom Metazoa; phylum Chordata; class Mammalia; order Diprotodontia; family Petauridae; genus Petaurus; species Petaurus breviceps. Next base: position 4,548,128 of record NW_027185735.1, read on the forward strand.
ATGATATTCTAGAGGGCAAAAGAGCTAGGATTACAATCAAGAATCACCTACCCATAAAAACTAAGAATGATCCTTTAGGGGAAAAATGGAAATTCAATGAAATTGAGGACTTTCAAGCATTCCTGATGAAAAGAACAGAGCTGAACAGAAAAATTGACTTTCAAAAAAATATGACTCAAGAGAAGCATAATAAGGAAAACAGGAAAGATAAATCATTAAGAATTCAATAAGGTTAAACTGTTTACATTTTTACATGGTAAAATGATATTTGTAACTGAAAAACTTTCTCATCATTAGGGAAGTTAGGAGTATACATGGAAAGCATAGGTGTAAGTTGGATATGAAGGGATGATTATCTAAATGTGTGTCTCTTTACTACAATATAAGCTTCTTTAAATTACGTCTTATTCTCTTCTCAAGAAGCTTCAGTTGCTTTCCATTTCCTTTAGGTTAAAATAAAAATTTATCTGACATTTATAACTCTTCTTGGCCTATCTTTCCTGTTTGAATTTTACATTTCCTCTCAGGGCACTCTAGTTCATCTGGTCTACTCATCTGTTCTCCTTATAAAATATTCTATTTCCCACCTTTATGTCTCTATATATTCTGTCCCCCATTCCTGGAGTCTCCTGATCTCTGCTTCTTATAACCTCAGACTGCTTTAAAGGATCAGCACAAGGTCTAGCTCCTTCAAGAAGTCTTTCTTAATTCCCTAGTTGTGTTACATATGTGGTTTATTTTGTTTCCATCTCCTATTTACATGTTGCATCTCCCTAACAGAATATAATCTTTTTAAGGACCCCCTCTGTCTCATTTCAGTATTATTATCTTTGGTGTCTAATACTGTGCCTAGCATATGGTGAACCTCTAATAAAAATTTTTACTAAAGTTTGTTGATTGATTAATATCTTTAATATTAAATTAAGCCTCTTAGCTCAGTGAAGGGAAGTAGTTGATGTACTCACATTCCTCCGGATGCTGAGGCTGCAATGCTGCAACAGACTCTTGAGTAGTTAATGAGTTTGCAATTCCGGGGAGTCTGGGGAATGCAAACAATTTACTTTCTAAACCAGGAAACTGAGCGCCCTGGGGCGCCTGGAGAACGTGTCCCCTGACCTAGTTCCTTCTATGGTCTCTGCTCTCCTTACTCTTCCTCCCCCTCCCCCTTTGACTCTTTCCTCCTCATCCTCGTCTTCCTTCTCCTATTCCTCCCATCCCTTCTCCCTCTGAAGTGAAACTGGGAGTTTCCAATTATGAACAATATCTCTGACTCCTGGGACTGCAAGATGCGACTATGGCTGCCGCCTGGTGAAAGTCCAGCCATAAGTGCTGTAATGTTTTCTGCTGGAGTGTTGGGCAACCTCCTAGCCCTGGCACTACTGATACGCCGCTGGTGGGGTCGCTCTCGGAGTAACCAGGACTCCCCCAACTGCTTCTGTAGGACCCGGATCTCCCTGTTCCACTTGCTAGTGACCGAGTTGGTGTTCACGGATCTCCTGGGGACCTGCCTCATCAGTCCAGTGGTGCTGGCATCATACTCACGGAATCAGACTCTGGTAGCACTGGCGTCGGGCGGCCGGTTGTGCACCTACTTTGCCTTCACCCTGACCTTCTTCAGCCTGGCTACAATGCTGATGCTCTTTGCTATGGCTCTAGAACGCTGCCTCTCCATCGGCCATCCCTACTTCTACGAGCGTTGCATCACCTGGCGTCTGGGGCTGGTGGTCCTGCCAGGCATCTATGTCTTTTCTCTACTCTTTTGCTTCTTCCCATTGCTGGACAACAGGCAGTATGTGCAGTACTGTCCTGGAACTTGGTGTTTCATCAAGAAGGAGAAGTCCTCTTATTTGCAGATATATGTCACGCTGTTGCTGCTTCTCATTGTTGCAGTGTTACTCTGTAACGTCAGTGTCATCCTTAATCTAGCCCGAATGCACCAGCGAAGAAAGTGCAGCGGTAGGGTGCCCTCCCTGGACAGAGGCCAGAATAATCCCGGGAGCTTCAAGAAAAGGGAAAGAATGTCCATGTCGGAGGAGACAGACCATCTCATACTTCTGGCTGTTATGACCATCACGTTTGTGATCTGCTCATTACCCTTTACGGTATGTCTCCACCTTTCCTTAAAACACTTTCCCCATGCACCTGTTTTTTTTTTTTTTTTTAAGCTTGCAAAAAAGACTTCCAAATTTTTCTGCAACTCCTGTGTCCTATTTCTCTCTCTTACATCTCACCTTTTTCAGTGCTCCCTTTCTGAAGCTCTTCCTCTGACCACTCCAAGACTGTAAGGCTTTAGCTGCATTCAGTGAGAAAGGTGGTAATGTAGATTCTTTAGGAGATTGGTAACAACCATTGAGAATGATTTGACTACAGATTCATTATAGTCTCAGGTCTCAGCTAGCTGAATGATTTGGGTCATTCAGGTAAGCTAGGTCCTGGACCTAAGTTTTGCCATTAGTTTGTCTATATAGCTCCTAAGGTCCCTTTCAGTGATAAATCCTTTTAGAGTTAACAGTCTACCAACCAACTTAATTACTCAACTGAGAAAGTACAAAGTTAGTCAAATAAATTATTTTCTTCCTTTCTATGTTGGATAAAAATGCCAGTGACTGATTTATGCTGTTATTCTTTTTCTTTTTTTATTTTAAATTATGGAATAAAACAAGAATTTCCATAACATAGTATGATAAGAAAGACAATCGTACAAAAAAATGCAAAACTACTATGCACAACTTGCTATTTCAAATATCCGACATTTTCATATAAGCTGTTTCTCTTTTTTAAAATTCTCTTCTTCCCCCTGCCCTAGAGAAGGCTGCCATTAAAAACAAATAGGTGTACATACATATACACATATATGTGTATGTGTGTGTGTGTGTGTAAAACTATTCCATACATATTTCTATTAGTTCTTTTTTTGGATGCAGATAGCATTTTTCTTCATAGTTTAGGTATTATAATTGACAAAATAAGTTATTTACTCAAAGCTTAAAAGAATATTGCTGTTACTGTATACAGTGTTTTCTTTGTTCTCATTTTGCTCTTCATTTTTTTGTGGAAGTCTTTCCATGTTTACTAAATTCATTGAGTTGATCATTCTTATAGCACAGTAGTATTCCATCCAATCATATACCACATCTTTCCCCAATTGGTGGGCATCCTTACAATTTCTCATTCTTTGCCACTACAAATAATCATTTTAGAATATATAGGTTATTTTCCTTTTTTCCTAATCATCTATGGAGATAGACCTAGTAGTGGTATTGCTGGTTCAAAGGGTATAGGTAGTTTAATAACTCCTTGAACATAATTCTAGATTGCTCTCCAAAAATGGTTAATCATTTTACCATTATACCAACGATGAGTTAGTGTCCCAATTTTTTCACATACCCTCCAACATTTGTCATTGTCCCCTTCTATTATTTTAGCTAATTTAATAAGTAAAAATGATATCTCACTGTTATTTTAATTAGCATTTCTCTAATCAATAATGATTTACAACATTTTTTTCATATGACTACAAATTGTTTTGGTTTCTTCATTGGAAAACTGCCTGTTCATATCCTATGACTACTTACCAATTGGGGAATGACTTGTAATCTTATAGATTTAACAAAGTTCTAAATACTGTTTCAGAATCTCCCTCTATTCTTACATTTACTTGCTATTGCCTTTCTCAGCCTCTCTTTTTACCCCATCCCTGTCAATCTTATCTTTTCTCCTTATACTCTTATTCCTTATTTTATCCTCCCCTCTAAAAGTCCCTCCCTTACCTTCTTCTCCCATCCTCCTAATCTTATTTCAATATACTCTTTAAAAAGTCCATCCCCCACCTGATTCCCTAGTTTTCTCACCTCTCTAGAATTTCAGACTTCTAAATATCTTCAGAGGTACATTTTATTCATTCTTTAATGCAGATAAGAGTAGCCCTCTACCCCCACCTATTTCTTATATATTAGTTCTTTCTTTCATGCCCCACTTTATAAGGTATTTGCTTCTTTTTACCTTTTCCTACCTGATTTTGATTTTTAGAATCACTTCTTCATATACAACTATCAGCCATAATCTTTCTTTTCAACTACCCATAATGACAACAGTTTGAAAAACACTGATAATATTTTTATATATGACTTACCTTTTTTTCTTCTGAATCTTTTATATCAAATTTTCCATTGAGTTATTGTCTTTTTGTTACAAATACCTGAAAGTCTTTTAGTTTATCAAATGTCTATTTTTACTTTCATTTAGCATTATACTCAACTTTGCAGTATAAGTTTTTGTTGCATGAAACCACAGCTCACTTGCTCTTTGGAATATAATGTTCTGAGATAATGTTTAAGAGTAGAAGCTTCTAGGTCTTGTGAAATACTGATTGTTTTTCTGCAGTATTCAAATCAGTTTATTTTCTTGCTGCTTGCAATATTTTCTCCTTAACCTGGAAAATTTGAAACTTAGCTATGACATTCTTCCTGTAAGCTTTTTTCCTAGAATCTCTTTCAGGTGGTGATCAGTGGATTCTTTTTAATTATACTTTACCTTCTTGTTCTAGAAATTCAAAGCAATTTGTCTTGGTAATTTCTTGTAATATTGTATCTAGACTTTTTTTTATCATAACATTTAGGTAGTCCAACAATTCTTATATTGTCCCTCCTTAAACTGTTCACCAGATCAATTCTAATGAGATGTTTAAAATTCTTTACAATTTTTTCAATTTTTATTATATCTTGGTGTCATTCAATTTTACTTGCCAATTCTAGTTTTCAAGGAGTTATTTTCTTTTTTTTTTTTTGGAGGGGCAATTGGGGTTAAGTGACTTGCCCAAGGTCACATGGCTGGTAACTGTTAAGTGTCTGAGGTCTGATTTGAACTCAGGTCCTCTTGACTCCAGGGCTGGTGCTGTAGTCACTGAGCCACCTAGCCATCCCAGTTATTTTCTTTTTTAAGATTTTATATCTCCTTTTTTAATTGGTTAAACTTCTTTTCATAATTTTCTTGGATTGCTTTTATTTTTTTCTTAATTTTTACTTATTCTCTGATTTTTTTAGTTCCTTTTTATTTTGTTCCTTATGATTTTCTATCTCTTTTTCCAATTGGTTAACTTTCTTTTTGTAATTTTGTTAAATGGCTTTTATTTTTTTCTAATTTTCTCTCATTCCATATTATTTGATTTTTTTCTAAGTTCTTCCAAGATTTCTTTTTGGGCAACCACTTGGTGTTACTCTTTAGGGTAGAAGTGTTGGGGTTTTTTTAACCTCAGTATCTTTCTTTGAATAGTAACCCAGATCTTCTTTTACACCAAAGTAGCTACAATGGTCAGGTTCTTTTTCCTTTTCTTATACGTTTTTATTTTTAATTTGTTCTTCTTTATTTTTTAGCAGCTTAATATTATTATTATCAAGTTTTAATTCTGGATTGTGGGTAATGTTGCCCTTAGTCTCTCATCCTTCTAACGGTTGTTTTCTGAATTATGTCTGTTGGCTCAACCCTAGGGAATCCTCTCTTCCTGCCCTAAGCCCTATCCATACAGTCCCCAAAATGTTCTTGCTTCCTGCCTGCACTCATGAGGCTCTTCTTAGCTCCTTCTTGCCCATAGCCACAACCAAGAATCACATTTGGGCAACACCACTAGACATGGCTTCTGGAAACAGTAGGATGTCCTTCAATATCCTTTCATTCAGCTGTCTGCTGTGAGGTAAAAGTTCCTAAGGTGAAATTTCTTGAGGCTGTGAATGATGTGAAAGTTGAAGTGAAATTTCTATTGTTCATTGATTCACTGGAGTCTGGCCATATACAATGAGTACCTCTATTTCCTTTGCTCTCACTCATTTCTTAACTCTCCACCGTGTGGAGTTCTCACTACACTCAGATCAAACTTCAGTCTTTTTCTAAACTCCTTTAAAGTTGTCCTCCTAGGACAACCACTTTACCCCCTTATTTTTGCTGCTGTGCATTTATTTCATGAAAATTTTCAGTCTATTTGTAGAGGAAATCTGGAGAACTTGGAAATTTCTGACCTACTCCAATATCTTCCCAGAATGAGTTATTAAATTTATGACTGTACATAGCGTACCCTGCATAATCACGTGGACCATGGGGTTTTCTTGGCAAAGATACTGGAGTGATTTGCCATTTACTTCTCCAATGGCAACCTGAGTTGTTAAAAGAAACTAGGTCTTAGGGGGAAGGAGATACTTCCTTGAGATTTACTTCAAGGAATTTAACTATGCCTTCCCTTAAAGTGTTCACTTAATTAATGTCAAAAATGATATTTAGGCACACCTAACTTTAAACAGATGACTTCCTGCAGAAATGGAGGTGGCCTCATCTTTCTTGACAAGCCTCCTGGATTCCTTCATGTCCTATGAGGAAACTCTTAATTCTAGTTTCTTTCTCTGCTAATTGCCTTCATTGTATCCTGCATATTATATCTAGTGTGGTTTTTTTTCATGTTGTCTCCTTTTCACATGACCTTTAGAGAAGAGACCATCCTTTGCCTTTCTTTTTATTTCCAGTGCTTGGCACAGAGTTGACCCTAAATTATGAAAATTGACTGGCAACCTCTGCTTTCTGTTCACTTAGCTGATTAGATATTGATAATTTACATTTCAATTCCTATCTGGCTGTACCTGAAAGAAGCTGGTTGCTAGATGTAGCTGGGATTGTAGAAGCATGCACCAGACATTTATTATGTTCAACTATTTTTTCATTGCCCAATATTGTAACAGATATTTGGTTTCAACTCTTTTCCTACTGCACAATAATCTGGTTGTTTTCTTGAGAATTTGCATTCTCAGTATAGTGAAAGCTCCTTGAATGCCTTTGTATCTCCAGAACATACTATTAGTAGGTCCTTAATGTTTTTTGAATGAATGAATTGTTAAGTTTGAGACTTACCTACATTGAACTGGAGGGACTATAGCAAGGGTATCTGTGACCTAGGATAGCAGTACCTATATTCTTATATACCAATGCATTTGTGGACCTAAATCATTTAAAAATGGGAGCAGAGTGAAATGCTACCCAACAAAAAGAAACAAAGGTTACAGGCATGAAATAGTCAAATCATCTAGGATTTTGGTTTCTGGTCTGAGTGGCAGGGCAGTAAAGGGAATCTCTCTAGAGCTATATGTAATGAGCAACTGGGGCAGTTGTTAAGGAATCTCTAGGTCAAAGTGTATAGTTATTTTTCTTGTTCAGTTATTTCAGTCCTGTTTGACTCTTCATGACCCCATGGACCATAGAATTTTCTTGGCAAAGATACTGGAGTGGTTTGCCATTTCCTTCTCCAATGGCAAACAGAGGTTAAGTGATTTATCCAAAGTCACACAGCTAGGAAGTTTCTGAGGCTGGATTTGAACTCAGGTCTTCCTGACTACTAGTGCTCTATGCACTGTGCCACCTAGTTGCTTAATTATTTTAGTCACTTTATTTGCGTAACTTCTAATTGCTTCCCAAAATGGTTGCACTAATTCACAACTGCACCAACAACGTTCCAGTATTTCTATCTTCCCACAATCCCTCCAACATTGACTATTACTGTCTTTTGTCATCTTTGTCAATTTGCAAGGTATAAAGTGAAACTTCAGATTTCTAATGATACACTTTTCTCTTATTATTAGTGACTTGGAGCATTCTTTCATGTGGTTGTTAAATATTTTGAAATTCTTTTGAAAACTATTTATTAATATCCTCTGACCACTTCCCTATTGGAGAATGTCTGTTGATCATTTCATATAAACATACACACACACACACACACATATATATATGTATGTATATAATTACATATACTTCTGTTTATTGATTATGTATTTTAGATACCAAACTCTGATGAGGGAAATTTGATATAAAGATTCTTTTCCCATTTTCCTATTTCACTTTTTATCCTAAGTACATTAATTTTTTTTGTACAGTAGCTTCTCAGTTTCACATTTAAAAAGTTTTCATTTTTTTTTCTTTTGAAATTTCTTCTATTTGGTTAAGGCTGTATACTACACTACACTAAGACACTATACTACACATAGCTGTGAGAGTTACATGATCTGGTTATCTCCTAATTTTTAATAGTATTATCTTTAATATTAAGGTTAGGTTATATATTATGGGATGTATCACAGAATATAGTATTTCTAAAAAAAAAAAGAATATAGTGTTTATCTATGCATAAATTATTCTGATTTGCTTTTCAGTTTTCCCAGCAGTTTTTATTAAATAGGGAGTTCTTTTCTAAGTAATTTATGTTTCCCAGCTTGTCAAACACTATGCTATCAAGTTCTACTGTTTCTGGTTCACTTTTCTAACCTGTTCCATTAATATAATCTCTATTTTTTAACCAGTATCAGATAGTTGTGATAACTACTGCTTTAAAATATTTGAAAGTACTATTCCTCTGTCATCCTCATGTCTTTTCTTCATTTATCTTGATATTTTAGGACTTTTGTTTTTCCAAATGAATCTTTATCATATTTACAAGGTCCAGCCATAAGCATGGAATGTTCCTTCAGTTATTTAATTTGTTCTTTATTTATTTTTTTATTTTTTAAGCAATTGGGGTTAAGTAACTTGTTCAAGGTTACATGACCAGTTATTTTGTGTGGGTGCCAAGTATCTGAGGCCCAAATCGATCCCAGGTCTCCTGACTCTGGGGCCGGCATTCTTACTCATTGCGCCACCTGGCCGCCCCTCTTTATTTCTTTAAGGAACATTTTGTAATTGAATCTATGCAAGTTTTGTGCATGGTTTGGTAGATGGATCTTAAGATACTTCATGCATTTTGTAATTATTTGGAAATGTGGTTAAATTTTGGTATTTTTTTTTAAGCTTACAAACTTTGTTAAAGCTATTGTGTTGAAAAGTATCTTTGCTAATTCTCTAGGATTTTCCAAATCATTATATCATCAGCAGACACAGATAGTTTTATGTCCTTTTCACCTATCTTTATGCCATTAATTTCTTTCACTTTTCTTACTGCTGTTGCTAGCATATCCAGAACAATATCAAATATTAGCAGGGAGAGTGGTTATCCTTACTTCACTCTCATATTCATTGGGAAGGCTTCTACTGTATCCTCATTAGATATAATGCTTGCTTTTGTTTTTTGTGATATTAAAAAAAGATCCCTCCTTGCCTATACTTTGTGGGGCTTCTTTATTAGCATAAGTAACTTTTATTTTGTCAAAAGCTTTTTCTACATCTATTGAGATAATCATATGGTTTGGGATGTTTATGTTTTAATATGATTGATTATATTGTTTTCCTAGAGTTGAACCATCCTTATATCACTTATATGTCATCTTTATAAATCCAACTTGGTCATGATGAAAGATTTCTTGGATAAATAATTTAATCTCACAATGTTTTATTTTAAAAATGTAATTGATATTACTTAATGATATTGGTCTATATTTCTCCATCTATGCTTTCATCTTCCCTGGTTTAAGATTTAGGACTATATCTGTCCCATAAAATAATTCTGCTAGGATGTTCTCTGTTTCAATTTTTGAGACTATTTTATGAATTATGGGTAATAATCATTCTTTGAAAAGTTGACAGAAATCTCCCATAAATCCATAAGGAGAAATCTCCCATAAATCCACAGTTAAAACAAAACTGTTTAGGTTAATATCACTTTTTGCTTTACTTTTCTTCAGTAGTTTGTCATGAATGAATCAAATCAAATGATACATTGAAAAAGATTATACTCTAGAACAGGGTTCTTAATATGGTATCCATAAACTTTAAAAAATATTATCAGTTTTTCAATATTATTGCTTTACTTTTTAATCTTATGTATTTTATTTTATACATTTAAAAGACATTATCCTGGGAAGGGTTCACAGAACCCTAGGCTTCCCCAGACTGCTATAGTGGTCTTTGACATGAAAAGGGTTATGAAACCTTGCCCTAGAGTGGTAATGTTCTATTTTCTTTCTGTTTTATTAATACAATTTTACAGTAACAACACTTTATAATATCCACTTCTCCATATTCATCATCCCCCACTACAACAGTCAAATCAAAGACAGTTAAGCAAAAATAGTGAGCGTGGTTTTTTTTTTAATGTCTTATAAGCATGTATTTTTTTTTAGTTTTGGAATTTAGTCCTAATTAATCAGCATAAAAAATTTTATTGTTGCCTTTTTCTTCCTCTTAACTTTATTCTTTGCATCCTTGTTCTACCGTCCCATTTTAGCTATAATATCTTAATTAATTGAGAATATGCCTCAATCAACTATTCAATTACTCATAGGCCTTACACTAACTGGTTTTAAAATTTTAATTTATTTTAAATTTAAGTACAAAATAAGAAAATAAAAGTATTGCCATGTGCACAGTAGAATGTGAGAGGATTAAAAATATATAGCAATAAATTTCCATTTCAAGAAAGTCTATATAATAAATTCTATGCATTATGTTCAGAATTGTCCATTTTTTCTTTGCTTCCTTGTAAGTTTTCTATTGTTCTCTGCTCTTCCCTTTTTACTTTGTTCTCCCCCCCTTTCCTCCTCAACTCTCCCCCAAGAAAGCTACAATTAAGTGAAGCATGTATATGTGTATGTATAAGTGTGTATGTGTATATATGTATATATATACATATGTATACACATATATGCATATACACATACAAACACACATATACACACAAAGATATAGATATATACACTTTCACAGACATATAATTAGATATCTATAATCATATTCATATGTAGATATATTCATATGCATCTACTTAAGACTGCATTACACTTACTTGTTTTCTGTTTCTCTGAGGTTGGATAACCTCTTCCTTCATAAATTGAGTCTTTCCACATTTTTCTAAGTTCATCAACTCATCACTTCCTATACCACAGCAATATTCTGACCTTATACTTTGTAGTTATTTTAAATAGCCTAAAACAATTTTAATTAATATGGCTGACATATAGTGTAGTTTCCCTATTATCTTTTGATAAATCTGTTTTAGCCTTAACTTTGTCTGAGATCATGATTACTACCCCTGCTTTTTTCCCCTAATAAATTCTACTCCTGATCTTTATTTTATGTTTCTGTGTATCACTTATTTCCTATTCCACCTGACTTCTCTACTTTACTTCTACCAGCTTCCTTGCCCTCCTATTACTTAACCTATCCTCTCTCCAAGAATCCCTCCCTTATCCACCCATTCCTGTTAATCTAAACACCCTTCTATGCCCCCCCCTTAATCTATTCCCTCACCCTCACCTCTAAAAATTCCTCCCTTATCCTCTCCCCTCTCCCTTTTCCCTTAGTCTTTTATTTCTTTCTAAATTACACTAACTGTTGAAAGGCCTTTGAACAGGAATGACATTGCATAAGAATTGTGTTTGGACAAGTTGGAAAACTTGCTCAAGCCTCAAGGATCTTGTAAAAATTATGAAGCTGGTTGAGAAGGAAATGGTTTCCAGGAAGTGTGACTTTCTAACACATCTCTGTAGAGAAAAGGGTGGTGAAGCCTTAGCTTTAATCCTGAACAGATATCCTTCCCCCCCCCCCCCCCCCCCCCCCCCTGGCCACAGGATTTTTGAACTTCCCATCTTCTCAACAGTGTCCTACCAGTATCCTCTGATCTGAATAGAGAGCTAAGGGCAGATAAATGTAGATGTACTACACTTAGGGGAAGTGACCAAATATTCTGTGAATGGGAGAAAAGGACTTTCAATAATTGGGAGCTAGAACTTGCCTCTTTGCCATTTGTGCTCACTCTGCTTGATCCATATTTTCCCTCTGAGCTCTCCTTCTGGAAGAATAGTTTCTATCAATCATTATTATTGCACTAACTTAGTAAAGACACATTTCTAAAGGCTTCTTAGGGGCAGCTAAGTTGTGTAATGGATAGAGAACCGGACCTGAAGTCATGAAGAGTCAACTTCTTCAGTTCAAATCTGACCTCAGATACTTACTAGCTAAATGATCCTGAGAAAGTCATTTAACCTTGTTTGCCTCTGTTTCCTCATCTATACAAATAATCATTTTAGGACATATAGGTTTGATTCATCTCTTATAATATCATCCAGAACAGTACTGATGGTATGCATGGGTATCCCTTTACAAACACTTGAGGGGAAACTCATAATAACACTACAGTTTGATAAGGGAAAGACAAGAGGGAGAAAAAGACATTTTTTTTCTCCCTTCCAACAGCTAGGTATTAGGTCTTTTGGGCCGAATTTCCTAAGGAATAATAAAATATGCTCTAACCTCTTCCATTGAAAATATTAATGAACTAACAAATTTTAGTTCAAAATTAACATCTTTTGTTTTCCCTTTACTCCTTACAGATTTATGCATACTTGACTGAACGTTCCTCTGGGGAGAAAAACTGGGAACTACAAGCAATTAGATTTTTATCAATTAACTCAATAATTGATCCTTGGATTTTTGTTATTCTTAGGCCTCCTGTTCTGAGACTGATGCGTTCAGTACTATACTGTCAGATTTCATTGAAAGCACATGATGCCCCACCAACATAGTTACCTTTGTGCATAATGGTTATCAATATCACACAGCACCTGTAAATCAACTTTGAAATGATTCCTTGGAGAAATGGGGGGAAGGGAGGAAGAAAAGGAAAGGGGGAGGAAAAAGAAAGGAGAAAGGAAA